>NW_024080698.1:2205980-2513352 GCF_003009895.1 Hyaena hyaena
GCCGGGACAGCGATAAAGCAGGAGCCCCCAGCTCTTCCTCCTCCCAGACACCATTGCCCAGAGAGAGCTTCTACATCATGCCCCCCCGAGGGGTGCCCTCACTGCCCCCCACTGCACCCCCCCAGTTCAAATCCAAGCTTCCACACATGCTCCATGAGGCTCTGCCTAGAAACCTGCTGCTCCTCACCTGCCCTGGAGGGCTGAGGGCTGACGGTTCCTAATGCTCTTCGCACCCCTGGGCCTCGGCTCTCCCTGGGGCCCTGCCTGGAACACACCCGCCACGTCCCCCTGCGTCCTCTGCCTCAGCGGAACCTCCGCCTCAGATATGGTCCCTCCACCACCGCCACCACCACCACCCCAGCTTCCCAGGGCCCTGCGTGGGCCTTTGTGGGAGCGCACAGCACGTTGTCCTCTACCAGCTAATCACAGCTCTGCGGCCTCTCTAGCCTGGAAGTTCCTTCAGAGCAAGAATGTCATCGTGTTCCTCCTTGCACGGTCCAGCCCGGCTCCTAGAAGGGCCTCGGGAACTGCAGCGAAACCAGAGCCCCCTGAGAGATGTCTCTGTTCTGTTGCACTTGACAGATGAGAAAAATGCGGCCGGGGGAAATGAAGACCCATGCTCAAGGTCTGCCACCCCCACCCCTAGCCCATGGGTGCCCCTGCCATTCAGAAGGGGGAGGGCGAGGGGCGCCTGGGTGGCTTAGTCGGTTAAGCGTCCGACTTTCGCTTAGGTCATGATCTCGCGGTTCGTGGGTTCGAGCCCCGCGTCGGGCTCTGTGCTGACTGCCAGCTCGGAGCCTGGAGCCTGTTTCAGTCTGTGACTCCCTCTCTCTCTGACCCTCCCCTGCTCACGCTGTCTCTCTCTCCTAGAAATAAATAAAACATAAAAAAAAATTTTTAAAAAAAGAAGGGGAAGGGCGGGGAGGGAGGAACTGCTCCTTGCTGGACGAGGCCTCCCTCTGAGTTCTTCCTCTTATTCCGAACTCACGCATGCTGGTTCTGGAAATATCCAGGCAACAGACACCGAAGCCCAATATATACAAACGGAAAAGTGCCTCCTCACCTGCCTCCTCAGTCCTACTCAGCAAAGCTGCCCACTTTGTCATCCCTTTGTGTGAGGGATTCCTGAGACTTGATAGTGTAGCTCTACATAGAAATATTTACACACGTGCTCACGTATTGTTTCAGGGCACTGAACCAGGTCACACTGTACCTCCTGTCCGTTGGCCCCCTCTCTGCTCAGGGAGCTGGCACCCCCTTTCAATGGTGGCATGGGGGCCCTCGTGATGGCCGCCAAGGTCCTGCGTGAGTCCGGCTCTGTGGACAGGGCGGCACAAACAGCCTTATACTCGGACATCGTGTGAGTATTTCCATCGGGTGAACCCCGAAGGGCAGCACGGCCGAGCTGCGGGGCAGCTCACATGTTTCTGTGGAGGGTCGTGTGCGTTTAGACCTCGGCCCCTGACATCAGCGTAGTTATGCGAAGTACCCCTCACCCCACTGTGTCTGAGAAGCCATCTCCACCCATTTGCTCCCTGTATGCCCGTTCCACGTTTCTGGAGTCTGCATGACAGAAGTTCGACCCCCCCCCCCCAACCCCTACCCCTCACTCCTGCCCCAGGTTCGGGTCTTTCTCTGTCTCCCTGTCCTGTTCTCAGACCCTCCTGTGGCTAAGCCCCATCTCCCCACAGCTCCAGGCCCTTGGAGGGCAGCCCGTGCTTTTCCACCTCTTGGGCTGGTGCCAAAGACCAAGGCTGTCACCTGGGAGCCCCGGGCAGGCCTGGGTCAGTCCCATGGGGCTCAAGGCACCTAGGACGTGAGGGCCAGGAGCTTGGAACGCTCTTCCACTGAAACCGGGGCAGGGAAGACCCCTACCTGGGCAACTGTCAGTAGGGACAGCAGCAAGTAACCCAGTACAACAGGCTTGCCAGCTCAGGGTGTGACCCTGTGCAGGTGTCTCTTCAAGAGTGTGTGTGTGTGTGTGTGTGCGCGTGCGCGTGCGTGTGCGTGTGCACGCGCGCGTATGTGTGAGCGTGTGCCAGTGAGTGTGCGTGTGTGTTTTAGGGGCGGTTGTGTGAGGCGTTATGTAATGGAGGCACTCCCTGGGGCCAGCTAACCGCAGTGGTGTAACCGCCGGCAGTCCGGGCCACCAGAAGGAAAGGAGGGAAAATGTAAACACCATTCTGGGCCTTTCCCTCGCCTGCCACAGCCAGGCCCTGGACAGAGCAGCTCTTCCAGTCCTCCATTCCTGCTGCCCGAGCCCCGAGCCCCGAAGGCCGGCCCAGGAGGGGGTGATCACGGAGGCCAGGGCTCACAAGAACTCTCCGGAGTGAACACTCGCGGCTCTCGATCCCAGCCCAGGGGGCAGATGGGAGAGGAGAGCCCATCGGGTCTGTCTAGGCCTCTCCCGGCTCTGCCACAGCCCATGCATCCCCCACAAATGAGGCATGCCGCCTTCCTCACCCCCAGAGCTGCTTTCTCTCTAAAGCCTTTGGAGGCTCCCTGTGTCCTAGACGCCTCTCCCCGGCACTGGAGCCCCTCGGCCTGCAGCGAGCCAGTGCAGACTCGGGATGGCCCCAGAGCCAGCTGTCTCGGCCTCTCTGGCTCTCTCACACACAAAGGTCCACCTCTCCCTGCCCCCCCACACCTTGTCCCAGGCCAGACACCTGCCTGCCAGACAGCTCCCGGCTTCTCGGCCCATCCCCACCATGCGGAGCCTTGCTCTTCCAGGAAGCCCTCCGTGCCTGCTCCTGGCCATGTCCTCTCTTCCTGCTCTGAGCTCCTGAGGCGCCTCTGGACACGCCACCTGACATCTGGCCATGCACGGTCATCCCTTGTTCTCCAGCTGTTCGCTTTAGTAATGATGGCCACAATTTGTGCCACACGCTCTCTGCCAAACCCGGTCCCTCTAGGTGCCCTTGTTATCACAACGTCCTCCTCGCACTAGCCCTGGAAGGTGGCGTTCTTACCACCAGTGTGTAGCTGGAGCCCAAGCAGAGAGAGGTTACGTGAATTATCCATAGTTCTATCTACACCTCGAAGTGTCTGGCGGCAGAGCCAATGTTCACAGGGTGGCTAAGTCCCATCTCCCCACACCACCGGGCTTTGGGCGGGTAGGAACCTGTTCTGCCTCCCACCCCACCCCCTGACAGACAGACAGCTGGTGCTTTTAACTGCTAGTTGAATGAATAACTGATTGAACAGAATGGAACAGGATCTTTATCCAGAACTATAGAGAGTGATATGTTCAGAGCAGGGGATTTCTGGAATCACACAACCATATGACTTTAGACCATGCATGAACCCCTCTGAGCCTCAGTGTTCTCATCCGAACAATGGGAGTGGCCATCGTGCCGTCTTCACAAGGTTACTGAGAAGCTTACGGGCAGCATTGTGACGTGTGCAAGCCTGTACATGTGACAGGCATGGCTTGGTGCCTGGCACGCACTTAGTGGTCAGTAAATGCCGGCTGCTACCACTGTTCTCCCTTCCAGTTGTATCAAGAGGGCAAACCTCTTTCTCAATTTTACAGGTGCGGAAATTGAGGCCCAGAGAAACAGCTTCCCCACGATCTCCCAGGGTCTGGATTGCAACTGCATATAACTGATTCCTATCCCAGACTCTTTTTGTGTTGTGTTGTTTTGTTTTGCTTTAGCATTTATTTATTTATTTTGAGAGAGAGAGTGTGACTGGAGGAGGGGCAGAGAGAGAATCCCACACAGGCTCCTGGCTGTCAGTGCAGAGCCCGACTCGAGGCTCAGTCTCGCAAACTGTGAGATCATGACCTGAGCCAAAATCGAGTCAGATGCTTAACCAGTTGAGCCACCCAGGCGCCCCTGATTCTTATCCCAGATTCTTAAAAAGACAGGCCAGCAGTTTTCATCCAGGTCCTTGTAGGAAGAGGTGGCGAGGTCAACTGAAGGAGGATATCTTTCTAGACTTTAAAGAAGTTTCTGATAAGCTTGAGGGCAGTGTCCTGAAAGAAAAACGGGCTCATCCGTGTTCCCACCCCAGTGAAGGGAGAGGTCAACCAAGGAGGACTTCCAGGAAGATGTGGACATCAGAACAACTCTAACCTTTAATGAAGGAAGACGTTGTAGCACAGACTGCAACTACCTGGAGGTAACTTTGGCCTGGGCCCCCCTACCCCCCATCTGTACTGAGTTTTGCCCTAGTAGCAGGGATGGAGCCACAGGCCTGGCTCTTACCGGGTGAGGGGGCACTAGAAAAGGTCCTTCCTCCCATCCTGACTCAGTTGAGCTTCAGACCCTTTAGGAAATGTTCAGTCTTATGCTCTCAGGGTGTCCTTCCTGTTAGCCCCAGAGATTTTTGTTTGGTCTGTTTTATTGTGGCCCCAGGGCTTAGAACAGAAGCTGGCACATAGTAGGTGCTAAAGAAACATTTGAAGGAATGGTTGCATTACCTCCACCCTCCTACCCATTGCACATTCATGCCACGTCACTTTACTCCTGCCCTATCATGTCCCTCCAACAGTGCCTTCTCAATGCCCTTGTCTGACTGAATCAATGCACCTCTTGAGGGAAGATTTACGGGGTCGCACCTGCCAATGGCACAGCCTCCCTCACTGACCTCATTACAGTGCACATGGTGCCCAGCCAAGTTGTTCTTCCTTTCTCTAAGCTAAGGTCAGTGTCAAAGAAGGGCGGGCAGGTGTCATGGCAGGAACAGGTATGGATTATCCAAATCTGGGAGGCCAGGGCTCCTGATCCCTGCCAACTTGGCCCAAGGACAGGAGATAAGGCCTATATCTCTGTCTTTTGACCATCAGCGCCTTTGGCTTCAAGTTCACCCCAGCCAGGTCTGTGGCAGGGGGCACAGGGGTGACAGAGGTACCTTGTAACCTGAGTGGGATGGTCAGTTCCAAGAAAGCAGCCTCTGACTCAGAGACCCTCCAGCCAAGGCTTGCCCTCTGGGCTTCCAGTAGGCTGGGAGGTTCAGGGTCCTCTTGACCTTGGGGTCCTTCCCTGAGAACCCTTTGGAGAAGTTGTCACCACGGAGGCTGTGTGTCCTTGTGAATGCATGGGAGGGAGGGGAGAGAGAAAATTCTCTTCACTAAGGTAGAAAACACACACCAGGGGGACAGGTGAGTAAAAACCAGAAAGCTAGAAAGCAAGGATGACTCAGGACGCAGCTTTGATCCTGGCCAAAGTGAAAGAGCAAGGCAGCAAGAAGAAAGGGGGAGCTGAGGCGACAGGAAGAGGTGGCCAAAGGCTGGCTCTCTGGTCACCGCACCCCCTCACCCCACAGAGGAAGCATCCTGCCCACTCACCCTGGCCCTCAAGGTCCCAAGAGCCCAGGATCCATCACCTCTTCCCTCTGTTCCCCTACCGTGCTGGGCCCATGCAATCACCCACCCCTGGGAGGAAGGGATGGCCACGGCCCAGCAGTAAAATTGTCTGTTGTAGGGTGCCTGGGTGGCTCAGGTGGTCACAGTCCGACTCTTGATCTCAGCTCAGGTCCTGATCTTAGGGTCGTGAGTTTAAGCCCCACATTAAGCCCCATGCCCAGCATGGAGCCAACTTAAGGAACAATTGTCTGGGGCGCCTGGGTGGCTCAGTCAGTTAAGCGTCCAACTTCAGCTCTGGTCATGATCTCATGGTTTGTGGGTTCGAGGCCTGCGTCCGGGCTCTGTTCTGACAGCTCAGAGTCTGGCACCTGTTTCCGATTCTGTGTCTCCCTCTCTCTCTGACCCTCCCCTGCTCACGCTGTCTCTCTCTCTCTCTCTCATAAGTAAATAAACAGTGAAAAATTAGAACAACAACGATCATCTGTTGTGCAAGAATTAAATGGCATGAAATAAACCACACATGGCACACAATAACACTAAATAATGTCAAGGCCTCCCCCAGCCCTCCTTGCACACCATCCGCAAGCCTTCCTGTGGTCACTCCCTCTAGCAAGTCAGAGTTCAGAGTCCCCTGCAGCAGAAGGGGTGCAGAGGGGCTCGAGACCCCCTGGCCCTGCCCTGGATGGAGGTGGGTGAGTTCACCACCTTGCTCAGTGTGGAAGCTTCCTTTGTCTCCCTGGGCCGCTAATGGCCTCCTGCGCCTTTTCTGCCCGGCTTCTTCCTGCTGCCCAGCCCCAGACACTCCAACACAGTCGTGCCTTTAAGAAGCAGTCAGTCCACCTGGTATTCCTGAGCACAGCTCCTGGCCTCAGACTGAGCCGGGCCATCCTTGTCTCCCACTTACCGCTGTGGCACCTTGAGCAAGTTCTTCAAGCCCTCTGGGCCTCTGTTTCCTTATCTATTATTTTCCTGTTCCTGGGAGGCTCCAGGGGGAAATTTCATCTCACCAAATAGCCTCCGGGGCGCCTGGGTGGCTTAGTCAGTTGAGCGTCCGACTTTCGCTTAGGTCATGATCTCGCGGTTCATAGGTTCGAGCCCCGCGTCGGGCTCTGTGCTGACTGCCAGCTCGGAGCCTGGAGCCTGTTTCAGTCTGTGACTTCCTCTCTCTCTGACCCTCCCCTGCTCATGCTGCCTCTCTCTCCTAGAAATAAATAAAACATTAAAAAAAAAAAATAGCCTCCATGTTCCAGAAGGGCATATAGGAAGCCCATGCTTCAGACCATACCACCTTTTAAAAATCTCCACCTCAGGGCACCTGGGTGGGTCAGTCAGTTAGGCATCGGGCTCTTGATTTCCCCTCAGGTCATGATCTCACAGTTCGTGGGATTGAGCCCCTCATTGGGCTCCGTGATGACGGTGCAGAGCCTGCATCAGATTCTCTCTCCCTCTCCCTCTCTGTCTGCCCTCCCCAACTGGTGTGCATGCATGCATGTTTTCTGTCTCTCCCTCTCACAATAAATAAACTTTAAAAACAAATCTCCACCTTTACTTTAAATCAGGTCACCCCATGTTAAAGAGAAAAAATTGAGGTTCAGAGAAAGTGCCCACCTTGCCCAAGGCCACCAGCCCTTCCTGCCTCCAGGAACTTCTCTGCCTGCATTGGGTTAATTGTAACTCTGATTTCTTGACTCGGAGGTGGGCCACAGAGGTTCTGGCCCAGGGGGTGGCCAGGGGTGATTAGGAAAGAGGTGAACAAACATTTCAACTCTAACAAGAGACTAGACACCCATGTAGAGGCCTGTTCACAGGGCACTGGCCTCATAACAACATTGCTGTGGCGTGGTATTTCCACATGACCCAAGAATGGGGTGGGTCTGTGTGTGCTGATCAGAGAGATGTTGAGCTGTGAGGTTAAGAAGGCAAGGGAAGGGGCGCCTGGGTGGCTTCGTTGGTTAACCATCCAACTTGAGCTCACAGTTTATGAGTTCGAGCCCCGTGTCAGGCTCTGTGCTGACAGCCTGAATTGGGCTCTCTGCTGACTCAGGCTGTCAGCACAGAGCCTGCTTCAAATCCTCTGGCCCCCTCTCTCTCTGCCCCTCCCCCCCTCAAAAATGAATAAACATTTTTAAAAATTAAAAAAAAAAAAAAACAAGGGAAGATCCATGGGACACCTCAGCCTTCTTTCCAGTACATTGTCTTTAGCGGATACACATGCTTATATGTGCCAGTGTGGACATAACATTTTCGTGTGGTACCTGGTTGCTGTCAGACAGAGGCTGGGGAAAGCATGAAGGGAGGGCGTGTTTTTTTTAGACATTTCTCTTTTGTTTGACTTTCCTACCACGTGCATATATTATTAGTTTTTTAATTCAACAGATGTTATCAGACCTCTTGGGATATGAGCCATTCTGCTCCTCTTCTGTAGCCTTAAGAGAAAACATGTGACGGACGTCAGGAGAGGGGTACAGTTCTGTCGGGTCTTGCTGTTGAGGGCAGGGCCTGCCTTGGAGCAAGACGCTGAAGGGCCCGTAGACCCCAGAAAGAGGAAGGAGGGAGGGGCCCTCCTTCCCGAGTCTTCCTCCCCACCCCACCCGCGTGAGGAGGGCTTTGAGGGCACCACGCTTTGCAGCCCTGTCTCCCGTTTTGTTGGGGCTTCGCATCCCAGAGCCCAGGCTCCTTTTCTACGGGGACAAAACTCTGGTCCTAGTTTTCCCCCGGGGTGGGGAGGAGGGGTTGGCGCACATAGTAGCCGGCGGGGCACACTCTTTGGCCGGGTGCTCTCTGCCAAGCCCTGCTCTCTGGTCCTCTCTCGGGAGCTTTCTACATCCCTGCAGCTGCTGCCCCGACTCTCTCCTCAGTCCCGGCCTGAGGGGCTCCCTAATGTGCAGTCACGGCTGGCTCAGCACCTGGCTTCGCTCCCCACTGACCACCATGCCAAGCCATCACCCACATCCTAGTGGACAGAGACCCCCATACCTCTCTCAGGTGGGAAGAGTGCTGTGCGTTCTGTTTCACAGCCTGAGAAACTGAGGTCCAGGTTGGTCAGTGCCTTGCCAATGCCAATGGCGACCTGGCGACATAATAGAGCCTGCGATTCAGGCTTGTCTCCAATCCTGGGAGCTTGCTACTTTAGGGCAGGCTGATCAACTATGAAGTTAATATGATCTCAGGATTACTTCAAGAAAAACCCATCTCAACATCATACGTCGTTAGGAAATTGTGAACTAAAACGAGATACCACTGCACACCTGTTAGAATGGTAAAAATCCAAAATATCGACAACACCAAATGCTGGCGAGGATGCAGAGAAACGAAAACTCTCATTCGTTGCTGGTGGGAATGCAAAATGGTATGGCCACTTTGGAACGCAGTTTGGCAGCTTTTTGCCAGACTCAACAAACATACTATCACAATCTAGCAATGGTATTCTTTGGTATTTATCCAAACAAGTTGAAAATTTATGTCCACACAAAAACCCACATATGGATGTTTATAGCAGCTCTATTTGTAATTGTCACAACTTGGAAGCAACCAAGATGTCCTTCAGTAGGTGAATGGGTCAGTAAACTGTGGTACACCTAGACGAGGAAATATTTAGCACTTAAAAAAAAGCGATCAAGTCATGAAGAGACATGGAGGAATCTTCGATGCATAGCACTAGGTGGCAGAAGCCAATCTGAAAAGGCCACGTTCCACTTGGTTCTTTGCTATTTGATTCTATGCATTGAATCTATACCATTTGATTCTATACATTGATACTATATGACATTCTGGAAAAGGCAAAACTATGAAGACAATGAAAAGATCGTCGGTTGCCAAGGGCTCGGGAAGACAGAGGATGACTAAGCAGAGCACTACTCTGTCTGATAGGACAGTCGTGGATACATGTCATTATGCATTTGTCCAAACAGATAGAACATGATGTTACCTGTGGACTCCAGGTGATAACGACGTGTCACCGTAGTTCATCACGTGTAACAAAGTTACCACTCTAGTGGGGGATGTTGCTGGGGGAAGGGGTGGGGGGACATATGGGAAATCTCTGTACTTTCCACTCAGTGTTGCTGTGAACCTAAAACTGCTCTAAAAAATAAAGTCTAGGGGTGCCTGGGTGGCTCAGTCGGTTAAGCGTCCGGCTCTTGATTTCAGCTCAGGTCATGATCTCACAGTTCGAGAGTTCAAGCCCCACAGGGGGCTCCGTGCTGACAAGCGTGGAGCCTGCTTGGGATTCTCTCTCTGTCTCCCTCTCTCTCTCTGCCCCTCCCTGCTCACGCTCTCAATCTCTCTCAGTAATAAATTGATAAACATTAAAAAAATAATCATGAATTAACAAAACCAAAAAGGAGGTCGATTAAAAAGGGAAAAAAGTGACCCAGGGGCAAGAGTTCGGAAAGACCCTCCCCACGGTGTCTCCGTGAGGGGCCCCAAGGCAGGCGGGTCGGGGGGGGGGAGGGGGGCTGGGCTCCAGCGCTCGGCTATGGGGTGAGCAGACCTCTCTCTGCCCCTCCCGCCCCCCGCATGTTTCCTGGAGGAGCCTCAGAGATCCCCGGCCGTTGGCCCTCTTCTCCCCAGCTTCCTGTTCGGGTTCCACAGAGACGTTGGGGCCGTTTCTGCAGCTGAAGCGGGAGCTGGTCGGCCTGGTGGGAGGCAGGACACTCGTCTTGCCGGGGAGCGGGTCAGGGGGCTGCAGGATTGGGTGGGGGTGCTGCAAGCACGATTGGAGCCTCGGCCTCTGGCCACTTGGATACTCAAATCCTGACCTGGAGGCCCCCGGAGAGGCCAGTTAGTTCAGCCCCCTGCCTCGGGGCAGGCCCTGTCCTGGCCAGGCAGCTGAGGTCTCCAAGTTTAGCCCCTGCAGGCAGCCTTCTCACTATGTGACTCAAGCAGGCCCGTTACCTAGATGAGCGCCAGCTTTATCGCCTGTCAATGGCCCACTCACCAGATACAGACGTTCAGAAGTTGCAGTGCCCGTGTCGGAAGGGAAGAAATCCCTCCTTGACCCGGCTCCCACCTGCCCCTCAACTTCTGCCTCAGGCACGCCGCCCTGACACACGGCCACGAGCTTGATTCCAGCTGCAGATCTGCCAGAGGTCGTGGAGAGGAGAGGCCACAGCTCTGTCCTCAGGAAGCCCCGCGCTGATCAGCCCCGAGGCACACAAAGGCAAATACTTCTGCAAGGAACAGCTTGGGAAAGGCCAGGGGATCCTGCAGTTTGGGGAGGGCTTCCTGAGGGAAGAAACTCTCAAGTCAGGTGTCCGAGGAAGAGTGGAGTTAGCCAGGCAAAGCAGAGGCCCTGGGGCAGGCTGCTACCTGATGTGGGCAGGGCTATGGTTAAAGAAGCTGCTGGGAGCCCCTTTATGCCACCTGCCCTCCTCCACTCTCTGGGGAGTAGTACTGGCCTGGGGGTCAGGGGGACCACAGCCCCAGCTCTCCATACATGACAATCAGCCTCCTCCAGGTGAGCAGCAGCTCTGGCCCCCCCGGGTGGGGGTGGGGCTTGGCTCCTAAGGCCCCAGGGAGGCCAGACCACAGGTCCTTAGGAGCAGGGAGGACTTCCCTTCCAGGCCCCTTCAGCCAAAGGGCGGTGCCCACCCCATCAGTGAGGCTGTTTGCACCCAGGAAGGTGGAGTCTATAGGTAGAGGCTTCTCTTTGGAGATGCAAGGAGAGATACCTTTGGAGAGAGAGTTGTGCAGGGTGGGGGTTGGGAGCAGAGGGGAACCCAGCTTCTCCTCCTCTGGCCCCTGAAGCACCCCACAAGGGTGCTCTCTTATTCCCCGCAAGGATCAAAGAGGGGACAAAAGTGAGATTCAAAATGTGGGCTTGCCCCCACCCCCGCTGTGCCCAGACAGACAACCTCCTCCCTGGGCCAGATGCTGTCTATCATTTTAGGGCCTTCTGGAATAGAAGCCAGGTTTCCTTCAGAGCCAGGGTCCCTGAATCTTTTTGCCCTCCACCCTCCCCGGCAGTTCCTGAGCCAGTCTCCCAGGTGACGGAAGGCCTGGGCCTTGGTGTGCAAAGGGCCTCCTCTGCTTCCTCACGGGCCAGTAGTTTCAGCCATCCCAGGCTAGACCTTCTTCCTGGGTCAGAGAGGGCCCTGAAGAACGGTGAGACTGAGGAGGGGCTGGTGGGGACAGGCCAGCGGGACCAGGGGCATAATCTGGGAAAGCTCAGCATAAAATGAAATTTCAGGGCTCCTCATTTAAATTTGCAAATTGCAGGATGGCATTGACAGAGCATTAAACCAAGCACAGGGCCGTTCTACGTGCAGGGTCTTGCCCAGTACAGGCCACCTGTCCCTGGAGCCGGCCTGTGGGAGGGACAGATGTTCCAGGACGGGGCACTTTGTGGGGAAAGGAAAGGAGGCTGCAGCAAGGATCCGAGGGGCAGGGGGAACTGTGGCTGCTGATTTGTTCAAAAACAGGGTAAGAGGAGGCTGATTAGATCCGATGGTACCAGATCCAGAAGGCTCTTGAACACGCAGATTTGAACTTGGTCTTAGAAACAGACATTTCCTGGGCCACAGGGAGCCAGGGTGGAAGAGAAGTTCAGACCCTGGGTGGGACCATGACAGTCATCTGCTCCTAGATGATTTACTGAAGAGGAAACCAAAGCCCAGAGAGGGACAGAGACTCACCCAAGGTCACCCAGCCAGGATTGCAGGGTCACTCAGAGCCCTGGCTGCCTAGAACCTTGTCTCAGGTTCCGTGGGGGAAAAAATCTGATGTGCAGGGTAGAAGGGCAGATAGTGTCGGGCCACCAAGGGTCACCTCAAAGGCAGGACCTGCCGTCCCCGTGAACACCCTTAGTCCTGGGGCCAACCTCTCCTGGGTGCTCCTTTCCTCTGGTCCTGCCTCAGTGTCTCTTATAACTCCCCCTCTCTCAGGGTTCATTCTCTTGTTTCTCCACTACGCACGATATTTCGCCCCCAGGAACGCGCCTCGCCATGCACCTGGACTTTTGGAACTCTCCATGCCCTATCCGCAGGCTGGCCAGGTAGGGGCCTGCAGGTGGAAGAAGGCATAGAGCAGAGATCCCTAAAGCCTAGGCCCATGAGGTCTTCAGGCCCCATCCTCAGAGCTGCTGCTTCCCCCCTGCCCCCTCTACACTGCCCTCAACTCAGTGCTCTGTCCCCTCTCTGCTCCCCTGCACTCAGGACCGGATCCCGAGACCTACCCAAGGCACCAGGGAACGTCACCGAGGCCTTGGCGCTCCCTGGGCCCACAGATCCGTTACTTCTCTGTGCTCTTTGGGACAGTGGAGAGCTTCAAAGCAGCCCATGCAAATATGTGCAAAAGAGATGCAAATAAAAATGGAGCGCCTCTCCCCTGCCCCCACCTTTAAAACACGTCTGGGCACTGGGTGTTGCTGCCTTCCCCCCTGCTCTGCCTCATTCGTCTAAATTTGTGAGTGTGTGTGTGCCTGTGTCTGTGTTGTGTATGTGAGAGCAAAAGTCAGGATGCAGGGCAAAAAGACAGTGCGGAGGCCCAGCCTTGGGGCCGTGGGATGGAGATCTGTGTCTGTGAGCTTGAATGAAGGTGCAGAGCCTGGGCTTCCCTCCCCTCCCCACAGGGAGGCCTGAATCAGACGATGGTGTTCATGGGTAAGAAGTGCCTGCTCCCTGGGCTTCTAAGCACTCAGGGGAAACCTCAGGTTCACTGTCAAAATGGGGGAAGCCAGACTCTGAGGAGCAGTAGGCTAGGGAGAGGTGAGCTGGAGTGGCTCTGCTCTGAGTCAGAGAGGGGCTGTTGCCCCCCAAGGAAACCTCCCAGATGTTGGCCTGGAAGTCCCCATTGGTGCAAACCAGAGGCCCAGCCCAGCACTCAGCGCTGCCGCTGTCCTGAGGAACTCATATGGGAGCCACTCTGCCAACCGGGCACTTGACCTCCAGGGGCCTCGGTTTCCTCATCTGCAAACACAAGCGACTGTGTGAGGAAACCATTGTGCAATGCTGATTCTAAGCAGTCCTGGTCTGGTAAGATGATTTACAACCTGCAGAAAGAAGGAAGGCTGTGGGTCCTTCTAGAAGTCTGTAAGAATCATAACAAAACATCTTAAAGGGGTGAGCCTGTTGTAGGAGGGACTTGGAAATCCACATCCAGAGCTCCTGGGTCTTCCTGTGGAGTCTCCTTGGGTCACATCCTCAATGCCTAGGCGACAGGGAGCACATTGGCCTGGGAGCGTCCCACACAGACATGTCCCCACGGGATTAAGAGTACAAGTATCAATGTGAGAGAAAGTTAAAAGGAGAAAGGAAACACGCCCCATCAGTACGTGGTTTGAAGAGCTAAATGTGGGGTTCAGGCAGCTGTAAGAGGAGCAGTTCTATTAAATCGTATGTAGCTTCAGGGTCACACAGGCCAGCCTCTGCCATTTTCTGGCAGTTTGAACCTGGTTAAGTCCTTTAACCTTACCCAGCCTCAGTTTCCCCATCTGTAAAATGGGGATGATTATGCCTGTCCCCAAGCTTCCAGCCAGAATGCAGCTCTGCAACATAGGGAGGGGTAGGTAGTTCAAGCCCATGAAGGTGCTTGGCAGGCAAACTCGGGGCTTCCCCGCGAGCAGAAACCGAGAGCTTTTTGGTAGAGTTGTTACTTGAACAAAGAATTCAGTTTTTCTAGAAAAAGACTGCGTGAGCTCCTGAGTTCTGTGGTTCTCGCAGTGGGGAAGCTGACCACGGGCTTGCTCACCAGAGGGCAGGCCTCAGGCCTGGGTGTGATAGAGCTGTCCCTGCCCCCAGCCCTTGGAGGGCCACATGGCCTACACGTTGAACTTCAAAGGGCCGTTCTAACAGACGCAGCCAGTTTCCTGCAGCTGTGAAACAGCCGACACCAGTCTGAATCACCCAGAGCTGAGGGAAGCTGGGGCAGCACGGGCTGGGCAGTGCTCAGGGCCAGGGTAGTCTGAGAGGCTTCCTGGAGGTAGCTCCCGGATCCTGACTGCTAAGAGAAAAGAATGGCTTGGCCGGGGGGGGGGGGGAGCTACTCATTTGTGATTCTTCCCCGAAATAAATCCCTGTAGCCCAGAGTGTTGGGGCCTGGTATGGGTAGATTCAGAGAGATCTTTAGATGGAGGAAGGAGTTGGGAGAGGAGATAAGAACGCTGATAAACTAGATCACACGTAGGAATGTAACCTACTGACCCAGGCTGCCCTCCAAGCCCCAGGAACACATGGCAGTGACAGGCAAATCCTCCTCCTCCAGAAAGCCCACCAGGAGTGCTTCCAGTGATGTGGTTTACAGATGCCAAGCTCCAGAAAAACTTCTTGGGTCTGTGCTCTGGGTATGGGAAAGTGTAATCGGGTAGGCGAGGGTGAGAAAAAGGAGGGGCTGGGGCCAGGGTGGGTGCACAGGGAGGTGGAGGTCAGAGGCAAGGGGCTTAGAGGCCCGCGTGGCCCACAGCAGGTGGGAGGTATTTTTAGGTAGGCTCAGGTGCAGACAGAGACATTACGCCATGGCCCGACAGGTGGTTAATATTTAATCCCTTCCTTAATCATTAACTGCGCGGCTGGCTGAGGAGGGACGAGACTGTTGTCAAATCAGTAACCATGGGCCGGGGACAATGTCCACAGATCTCACTGCCTCCCGGCTGCTGGGAGTGCTGGCCGGGTGGGGTTACCCCTACCCCTGGGGGCCCTGGTTCATCTCCTTCCCACAGTGATCTCAGGACATGGAGAGGGTCTAAAAAGGTCAGGGGGAACCCCCTCCAGGTCCAGATCACCCTCCTGCCCTAGAGGCTGTTACTGGTGGGGAGTGGTGCCCACATATGCGTGAGGGTCCCAGGCCCTGCTTCCTGCGACCTTGGGTGAATCATGTAACCTCCCTGAGCCTCAGTTTCCTCATCTGCGCAATGAGGATAAGTGTTCTTATCTTGAAGGACCGGCAAGCGATTCGAATGAGATATGGGTATACAAGGAAGTACTTTGTAAGATGAAGATTGGGACAGCAAACAAATTAGGAAAGCACAGGCGGAAAGATACAGAGGAAAAGAATCTAAAGAGGGAAGAGGAAAGCGAGTGTGGCCTTGCACTGAAATGGAGCTCCTTTCGATGCAGTGGTTTTAATCCGGGTCAGCGAGTGTGTATGGGCAAGCCTGTGTCCGCAGTCTGAAACTGGACTTCGGGGGTAATTTGAAAAGGAGTCAGCCTTGCCCTGAGGGAGCAGGGGTGACCAAACTCCAGGCCTGAACCAGAACAAGATGGGTAGTGTTTGTGATGTAGGTCAGCAGGTCAGGGCTGCAGCAGCGTGAGCTGGAGGGTCAGAGGTGGCTGGAGGGTGAGGCTGGGCAGGGGAGTGCTCTGAGAGCTGAGTAGGAGTCAGGCGCGCTGGGGGCGGGGGCGCTCCCTCCCCGTGGGTGCTCACAGGTACCCAGGAGCACTGGAGCGCATCAGCTGACCGTGTGGCAGTGTGCCTGCATCACACTTACACACATGTGCTCACATGTGCACGTGCGGAGCCACCCACGGGCACATGGACGCACACATCCATGCACTCTCGGGCATGCGTGTGCATCCCATCCCAGCCGCAGCCCCAGCCCTGAGCCCAGCTGACACCCTCCGGAGAGCCCCGTGTGCCCGTGAGCATCAACAGGGGGACCCAGACACAACCCCCAGAGGGGACAGGAGATAGGCAGGTAGGGGAGGGAAAGACCAGGCACAGCTTCTTAGAGGGGGTGGGCATGGAGCCGGCCTTTAGGAGGGAGGGGCTAGAGGGGTGGGGAGAGGTCCTGGGCACCCCCTCTGGCTGCCCCACGCACATCCCATGCTCTGGCTGGGGCCAGGCGCCTGAAGCCAAAAAGAAACCAGGTAAGACTCCTGAGAAATCAGGCTGAGAGCTAATAGAAACAGAATTCTGAACTTCCCCGTACTCCCTCCCAGTGGGGCCTCTGGGGCTGTGCAGGGGTCTGAGGTAAGGGCCCTCTGTGCTCTCTAAGCAAATACTAAGACTTCCAAAGGAAGCCAGTCCCGATCCGTGGTCTCTGCCCTGAGGGAGTCCTAGTCCAGGGAGCAGCAACAGGCCCCACAGCACCCCGTGTGTTAGGGGGCCCTTGTGGAGGTACAAACACTGCGAGGGGCAGGCTATCTAGTCTAGGGCTCAGGCTGTGTATCCAAACTGCCACATCCTGCCTCTGTCCTTTTCCAGCTGTGTGACCTTGGGCCTGTTACCTGACCTCTCTGTGCCTCAGTTTCTTATCTAGAGCAGGGGGCTACTAATCATCGTAAAGTACTTGCTGCTTGTGGTTGTTGTGCAGGTTAAACGAGACAGGACCCAGGAGGACCGTGCCTGGCCCATGGGAAATGCTAAGGCATTCGAAGGAGAATGTGTTTCTGACTCCCATGTTGGGGGGAACTGCACGGAGGACGCGTGGAAGCAGGCCCTCGTAGGGCTAGGTTCCGCAGAGCCGGGTGAAGGAAGGGTGCACTTTCCCCGCAGAGCCAAACATGTCTGGGGACCACTAGGAACTCCAGGTAGCCGCAGCCACAGCCTGAGGATGGAAGGTTGGGTGAGGGGTCCGGGGGCAGTCAGGGAAGGTTTGGAAAGTCAGGCTGCCCTGGGATAATGGGAACCACAACACTAAGGCCGAGTTCTGGCAGCAAAGAGCTGGCCTCAGTGGTGGGGGACGTCCAGGCAGAGGGCCTTCTGAGAGACCAGAGCCCTGTGGGAGACAGAGCCCCGGGCCCTGGGCTGGGAGGCTGGCCTGACGCCAGCAGGGACGTAGAAGTGCTAGATCTTCATCTGCGGGTCTTTCTCCCCGCGGAGACTCTGAACCCAGCCTCCATGGGGTTGTGTCACGGGGGCTTTGGGCCTGCTCACCGAGGCCTCCTCCCGCTCCTGCATTCTGTGGGTCTGGCCCAGCGACCTTGGGTAGGTCACTTCATTTCTCTCGCCTCCATGGTTTTCAGGTGCGAGTGAGCACAGGAACTACTGCCCAGGAAAGCGTGTGTGTGTGTGTGTGTGTGTGTGTGTGTGTGTGAGTGTGTGTGAGCCCCCGGCTTCGTTTCAGGCCAAGGTCAGGCCAAGAGTCAGGCAGAGAGGTTCAGGGCAGGGGAGGACCCAGGTCCCAACTGCACCTCTGTCTTCCTGGGGGGGGGGGGGCTCTCAGCTTATCTGAGTCGGGGCAGGACTGGAGTGGGCTAGGAGGAGATACTCCTTCAGTGGCCAGATAGTGCAGAGGGGTGATAAAGCCCAGCAACTGGCTTAGAGAGGGTGGGACGAGCAAGGCTGTCACTCCCCTGCCCCCCTTGCCCCACCCCCACGGCACCCTCCAGTCCAGTTGGGCACAGCCCCAGCCTTCCGCCATCCCTACCACCACCCCAGTGGGGCAGGAGGAGGGAGAAGAGGCCAACGGAAGTGGCATTTGAAGGTTGGTGGTGGTGGCCTTTGTGCGGATTTCATGGGACTGATGGGGACAGAGGCCAGACTGGAGGGAGGTGGGGGGGAAGGTCTGCCCAGAGTCTTTCTGTTTTTTTTTTTTTTTTTAATTTCTAGGAGAGAGAGAGAGAGACAGCATGAGCAGGGGAGGGTCAGAGAAAGAGGGAGATACAGACTCTGAAATAGGCTCCAGGCTCTGAGCTGGCAGTCAGCACAGAGCCCGACGCGGGGCTCGAACCCATGAACCGCGAGATCATGATCTAAGCGAAAGTCGGACACTTAACCCACTAAGCTACCCAGGTGCCCCATGAGTCTTTCTGCTTTTAAGGCCTGGGAAATCCCCCTGATTCTGGCGAGCAAATCAGGATGGATTGCCTGGGACTGTTGAGGCTGTAGAACTGAAATTCCTTTTTCTGGGAATCCCCTCAGTCCCAGGGATATCGGGCTAGTTGGCCAGCGGAGGAGTGAAGGAATGAATCAGATGGGATTCACCAACAGATGGGACGGCAGACAGCTCTTTTCCAAGCTTCCACAGCCCCATTTCTTAACCTTGACTCCTCCTCCTCCGCACCTACCTCCCCCCTCCCCCCGTGAGGAAACCACTCAGGTTCATTCTTGAGTCCATGAATCTGGAAGCTCAGAGCTGCTTCACCAGTGGGCTTCTTTGCCCGGCTGAGGGTGAAATGGATGAAGAGTTCACGTGACGATCTTTGATGTCTGCTCCTCTGCCCAGGAGCCTCCGAGGTGGAGTTACTGAGCTGGTGCGACACTACAGGTGTAACCAGGCACCGGATGTCTGAGAGCAGAAATTGCTGAAAATTGAAGTCAGGGCATCTGCCTGGCTTTGGGGTCCAGCCCCATCCCCCACTCAGTGCCCCTGCTAAGTTGGCCTGCCCTGCATGGGCTTCTGAGGCCCAGAGGACATTCTGGGGACAGGACAGGAAAACTGTCAAGGGCATGGAGGAACGGTCGGGTTCACCCGTGTAGAGAGGGCTCAGAGCAGGACAGAGGTGTCAGAATGGAGGCTTTCTGTGGCCGGCAGTTCAGGCCTAGGCCTCCCTGCCTCCTCTTAGCCTTGGGGCTTGGTTCTATTCCACACTCACCCTGAAAAAAGGATGAACTTTCCTTACGTGGTATATGGAAATCCCAAAGACCCTTGGGCCCAGCATTCCTGGCCAGTCACAATGGGGCCAAAGCCCAATGGGGGAGATGAGAGGTGCGCCTAGGGGGTGAAACCGAGCACCTGCAGGGAAAGGCCTTGGACCTTGGGGGGTGGGCCTAAAGGGATAAGAGGGGGAAATAGCATCCAAATCATCCCTTCAGAGCCCCCTATAGGGCGGCTCAGCCAAAGAAGGTATTCGAGAGCGACTGGGCTCCAGGAAAATAGAGCAGATGCCTATTTCTAGACTTGAAGGCGAGTCTACTTGCTTCCCCTTTTAAGGATCCCCGGGGTTGGTTGTGAGGCAGAGTCTGTTTGTGGAGCCAGCTGTGGTCTTGAGATTAACATCAGGGTAAATGGGCCAACTCAGCTGACCATGCTCTACGTCTAGGCTCCGTTGCTTCTGGAGCCTCCCCTGCCTCATTTTACCTTATATCAGCCCAGATCGCTTTGGCCTGTCCACTTATACAGTACCCCATCCCGACCCCCTGCCGTGGTCCCTGTCTGGTCACCTCTGAACCACCAACGACACCCCCCCACCCCGCCCCAGGTAACGTGCTCAAAGATGTCTGGAAGATTAATATGTGGTAGGTCAGGGGACCCCCAACAGTGACCATGAAGTTCCAGACAGGCCAGGGCCCTGGGGAGCTGGCCTGGTGAGGGAGCTCAAGGAGGGGCCCAGAGGCCAGCCTAGGTGTCCTGGGGGAGAGACGCAAGTGTGCTCCGGGTGGGCTGATTCATTGGGGGGAGGGGCGTTTGTAGCTCTAACTCAGCCTTCCCCGCCCTCCTACATCAGACTCAACCACGAGACCAAACTGTGTGAGCAAATGGTGCTGATGGTCCATGCGCTGGGACGGAATCCCCCCAGACAGGCTGGCCAAAGGGGCCAGTCACCGACCTGCCAGGTCTGCAGGGAGCCACAGGAAAGTGGGGGCTGGGGGGGAGGGGAGCGACGAGGGGGAGGGGACAGGCTGGGGCAGGGCTACCCTGGGGGGCGTGGCCAAGGGGAAAGGTGCTGAGGGCCGGGAGCCCGGCCTGGTTGGCCTTTGAAGGGCACGTCTTCCTGGGGAGGACACTTTAATCGCCCCCAATTAAACCATTGCCGGAAGCTTTTAACAGCCCCTTACGGCCTTTCAAGGACCGCCCTTTTGTTAGGCAGCCAAGCTGTTATGCAAAAAGAAAGGGGGCTGGGGCCTCTGACCACTCACCCCAGGCCCCAAGACCAGCCAGCCCCGTACTCCAGTCAGCCTCCAAAGAGGCTGCTTGTCTGTGAATCAAAGGCTGGAGAGCCCGCTTTGATCTGGGGAAACCTGGCCCTTCCCGGCCTCCCCAGCTTCAGTCTCCCCGCGGAGGGTGTGGGGCCCGGGAGGCCTTCAGTCCCAGTTTCCAGATCTGCAGTCGGCCAAGCCAGTCTCTGGAGTCCTGGGAGCCTGCCCCGCCCCTCACTTCCAGAGGCAGGTCAGCTGGGACGATAGAAGTTTGCTCACACTGCGCCCTTGGAGCAAAGAAACCCTGGCTCCGCCTTCTCGGGATGTTCTAGGGTCCCTAGGGACCTAGTGTAGTCCCCAGCTGGGCATCATCTGGGAGCCCCGTAGAAAAGCAGATCCTCTGACCCCATCCCAGACCTGCCAGATGGGAACCTGCTTTCGAACCAACCTCCCAGGTGAAGTTCGAGAGGTGCTGCTCCAGCATCTTCCCTTCTTTGGATCTCTCCTCCCCCTTCTTCCCCCCAAAAGCAAGACAAAGCGTAGAAATGATATTAACCATGGTAGATTATGGGCAATACGCCCTCCACTTTCCAAACCGTATACAACATAATCATTTCTAAAGATGTCAACAGCAAGGCCCCTTCTGTAAATAGCAGTTTCTTGAGGACCCCAAATGGCAGGTTTCCATTTGGTCATTTGGTTAACATCAAAACCCTCCACCCTTGATTTCCACATCTGCTCCCTCACTGCATCCTCAGAATTGCCCAAGGTAGACAGGACAAGCATTGTCATGATACAGGAGAGGAAACTGAAGCCCAGGAAGGTTTATGGACTGGCCCAAGGTAGTGACTGAGGTAGGCGGGGAGGAGAGGGAGTCAGGAAACTCCATTCAGAGCCTCCCTACTCTAGGTCCAGCGGGGCTGTCACAGACAGTTGCAAAGTGTGTGCACTGCACAAAGGCACCTGGCCCGAGGTGGGAGTGGGAGCTGAAGCGTAGCTCCCATTCCACTCACCAAGGGTGTCCTCATGTGGGCAGAGCCCTATATGCTGGAGGAAGGGGAGCCTTTTCCTAATATACATGAAAGCCCCACACAGGCCAGCAAACACCAAGTGGTTCCAGAATTCCCCATGTCGTCCCCTGCACCCTATCTCCCAAACAAGACCTGTGGACCATCAAGCACATGCCAGCCCTCTGGTTAGTGCTTTCTTTCGTGATCCCACTTAGTCCGCAGGACAACTCTTGGACTCTTATTTCTGGATAAGACCCGTTCCTTCTGCTTCTCTTCTTGAAGCCGGTTTCTTGAAAATCAAACAAGACCAGAGCGTTCTCCAGATTAGTCAGACCCTGTCAGAACAAAGGTCTCCCGCAGCCCACCCAGGGATGGACAGCCTGGCTCAGCCAGGGGGACGCCAGTAGGGGTTGGCGGAGAGGGATGTTCTGTACATTCTCAGGTCTTGAAACTTCAGTCCCATCTGGGGCAAGTCTCGAGGGCCTGGCGGTACCGACAGTGCTAAAACCGACCTTGCTTTCCCTCCAAGACTCCACAGCAGGCTCAGCCTTACAGAAAGACTGCAACGCTGGCGCTGTAAGGTAAGGTAACAACGACAAGGTGAGGCAGCCTGGTGGTGCTTTTTAGGGCAGGGCCTGGCATGCTTCTTCTGTGAAGGGCCAAATAGTAGACACTGTAGGCTGGTCTCCTTCATAGCTACCCAATTCCTCCACTGTAGTGAGAAAACAGCCATAGACGGGATCCAAACTAATGGGTGTGACAGTGTTTTATTAATGGACAATGGAATTTTATTTTCATGTGATTTTCACACGCGCCAAACTTTTACACTTTTCTCAATTTTTTTTCCCCCCAGCCATGTAAAAACTGTTCTGGCTGGGGCAGCACAGAAGCAGACAGTTGGCAGAAGTTGATCAGTGGGGCCACATGTTTGCCGGCCCCTGGTTTAGAGCAAAGGTTTGGAGGGCAGCCATCAGTCGGCTTCAAGCTCCGGTTATCACTCTAACCGGTGATGTAATTCGGGGCAAGTTGCTAAATCTCACTGAGCCTGATAGGGGTGGTGGTGCTGGTCACTCAGGCAGTAAGCAAGATGAAGCATCTAAAGGCACTTACTAATCTTAGTGACTGGCATGCAGCAAGCAGTCTTCAAAGGTAAGTAATGAACGTTGCAGCAGGCTGTTGGAGGTCAGTGGGAGGGGGCATGAGGCTGGGGAGGTCAGGGACCTTGCTGGAAGAGGTCTGGGGTAAGCCTGACGGATATGAGAAGCGTGGTCAAAGTTGAGAGGCCAGGCCTGGGAAACTGGCTTCAATTGTAGGGTCCAGAACGGCCATCGAAGGCTCTGAAGAGGGGCCCCTTCAAAGTGAGGCCGGGGGGGTGGTGTCCATCGGCAAGGTCTGCCTAACTGGGGGGCTTGTGAGGAAACACCATGGGCCTGGGAGGCAAGCGATGAGGTTACTGGTGAGCCCAGGTGATTGGGGTGAGGGCAGGGAGAGGGGTCGTTTTGAAGGGAGTGTCAGATCAATAGGAGACAACACAGCCAGGTTTGTGTTCTTTGACTTAAAAAAAATTTTTTTTTAATGTTTTATTTATTTCTAGGAGAGAGAGAGACAGCACGAGCAGGGAAGGGTCAGAGAGGGAGGGAATCACAGACTCTGAAACAGGCTCCAGGCTCTGAGCTGGCAGTCAGCACAGAGCCTGATGCGGGGCTCGAACCCACGAACCGCGAGATCATGACCCAAGCGAAAGTCAGACGCTTAACCAACTAAGCCACCCAGGCGCCCCAATGTGATTTTTGACTTTAATCACCTAGTAGATACCAAATTAGACCCTTTCTCGACTGCAAGCACATTTCCAGGTTAAGGAGAGGACCACCTAGGGATGTGTTGGTACCAGGCCTCCTTTCCCACCCCCACCCCAATATGGCAATGTGACTGTCTGTGAGTGCCCCAATCTCTGCTCCCTCGCACCGAGTGGTGTGGGGGCAGGTTCCTAAACCAAGCTGAGCTGCTCAGCCTTCTCCCCTGAGATTTTGTTAATGTGGGATCAGAGAGAATAGGAGTAAGTCCTCCTGGGGTAGAGGGAACATCAGGATGTGAAAGGCAGACCCGGCCTGCAGCTGTGTCCCCTGTCACGTAAGGGAAGTCAGAGCATTCATGAAAAAAGAAGTTATCTTAACAGGAAGCAGAGATGAGAGGCTGAGCCAGTCGAGGACGGCCTCCTTGCCCTGTGCGGGGCCTGGAGAGGCCGTTCTTCCTCTGATTGTGAGAGCTACCCTGAATCCTTTGAATAAGCCCTGCTTTTTCTAAGCCTGGTCTGAGTTCCTATCACTTGTAAATGAAGAAAATTGCCAACTAACTGTGTCCTCACAGCTTTTTTTTCCCCATCCATTGTTTATTGTGCATTTACTGTGTGCTGGGCGCTGGTGCCTCACATCCATTACTTACCAGACTCCTCAGTCATGCTGTGAGCCAAGGCTACTGTTATCTCCTTCTTGGAGGTATTAAAAACTGAGGATCCAGTTTCACCTGACACTTAAATGGGGTGTTCCCAAGGCCTTGGATAGATGAACCACGAGATCATGACCTGAACCAAAGTCGGGCGCTTAACTGGCTGAGCCACCCAGGTGCCCCAGATTTTTATTATTTTGGGACTCAAACTCATAACCCCAAGATCAAGAGTCGCATGCTCTACCGACTGAGCCAGCCAGGAGCTCCTAGACTTCTTTTTGGAACTTAAGACTGATGCATCCAGCCAGGCCACCTGGGTAGCTCAGTATTGCTACCCAGTTGCTAAGTATTTGATTTCGGTTCAGGTCGTGATCTCACAGCTCATGAGCTCGAACCCCACATCCAGGGAGCTCAAACCCTGATGCTTCAGGTAAAAACATGAGCCCCACTTGGAGTGAGCCCTGTTTTTCTCTCTCTCTCTCTCTCTCTCTTCCTCTGCCTCACTTGGAATTCTCTCTCTCTCCCTCTCTGCCCCTCACTCACTTGCACCCTCTCTCTTTCTAAAAAAAAAAAGACTGATGTACCCAGCTGCCTACTTGATATAGATATTTCTCTTTCTTTCTCTCTTTTATTTTAAAAGTAATCTCTACACCCATCAGGGGATTGAACTCACAACCATGAGATCAAAAGTCGCTCGTTCTACTGACTGACCCAGCCAGGCACCCTTAAAAAAATTACTTTTTACTTTTTAATTTTTTAAAAGATATTTCAAATACAGATGTCTAAAATTAAACTCCTGCTATCCCCCCTCCCATAAGATCTGCCTCTCCTCTGGCTCTTCCTCTCTTCCACCCAGCTTCATATGTCAGAAACTTGAGGCTCATATTTGACACATTCTCCTTCAACCTCCACACTTCCTCTATCACTAAGTCGTAGGATACCTACTTCTTAAGCATTGGCTGTGCCCCCTTCTCTACGGCTCTGTTGTCCCTCATCCAGCTACATCCCCCTCTCCCTTGAAAGATAGTCTCCTCCTTGGTCTCCTTGAATCCACCACAAGTCATCACCATTCAGTTACTGGAGACATTTTTGAAAGAGCTCTGACCACATCCCCCCCTCCCCCCCAGTCCTTAAAACTACTCAGTGTTTCTAGTCTGAAATCTTTCCCGAGGCCTATGTGGTCCCACCCGATTGGATTCTTTCTACCTTCCAACCTCAGCTTGAGTCTCTCTTTTGCTCACTCAATATGGACTCCTTTCAGTACAGGTACCAAAGTCTTGTGACCTCAGGGCCTTGGTACATGCTATTTCTGCTGTCTATACGCAGTTCTCTCTTTCTACTTCCCCAGCTTTTTTCATTCTTAGATATCCTTCATGTCCTGACTTAAACCTCAGGAATACCATGTCTTGAGCCCTCCAGGAGATATTAGTTCATAGCACCCTTCACTCTCTGTAGCATTCAATAAGTATGTGTTTGGATATATATTTCATAGATGTCTCCCTTGCTAGACTTTGACTCTATTTCATTAACCATTGTTCCTGCAGCATCCTGTACAGTGTCAGGCACAGAGCTGGTGCTCAGAAATATTTGCTGAATGAATGACTGAATGACAGAGACTTGGAGAAGACCCGTGACTGGGACCTAGGGTCCCAGGGCTGGTGACACTGTTGTTAACAGTGTTGGGCACTATTAACAGTGTATGATATTGGGACCACTAGGGAACCGGGAAGGAAGAGGCTGAGAAGCCAGCCTCAGGCTCTTAGACTCATGGGAAAGGATGCAGAAAGCAGGGTGGGGTCGAAGGTGGAGGTGGGCATCCACTGCCAAATGGAAGTCAGACCGGAGGTAAGGAGATTCCCAGGACCTAGATGAGACGTGGGGGAGGGGGTGGCACCGGTCACCCACTAATAATGGAGCCCTGGGTCTGCACCCGGGCCCCGCACTAAGAGATTTGCCCGTGTTGCCTCTTTCAATCCCCTGCAAGGTGGGATTATTATCTCTTGTCACAGACAAAGAAATGGAGCTTTAGGGAGAGGAAGTCACTTGCCCAGACTCCCAGCTAGTAAGTGTCAGAATCAAGACCTGAATCTGGAACTTAAGCCTAAGAAATCAGCTCTTTGGGAAAAGCAGCCCAGAAAAGAAAATGGCAGGAGGACGGGTTCCGTTGCTGGACTTCAGGCAGAGCTTGCAGCCCTGCCCCCCTCTCCCGTATCACGTTACCTCTGCAAGGCTCTCCATCCCTGCGGGTACCTTTGTGAAATTCCAAAACCTCTTGCGGGAATCCAAAAAGCCTCTCAGTGCAACCCCTCAGGTGGTCAGGCCCTCCCAGGCTGGCGCCTACCTCCCTCGAGGATTTCCCCGCACAACTTCCATTTGAAAAGGAGCTTGGGGCCTCAGTGCTTATCCTGCTGTGGCCCATCAATGCCCTCAGCTCAGGGATGCAGAGTGAAGGAGCTGGCCTGCTGCGAGAAGTGGGGCTGGGGGTTGGAAATCCTCTCAGAGCCTGGCCTTGGGCATTGGGCTTATTTTATTTAACATTACTTATAGACCCCCGCACCCCCTCCCTGCCCATTTAACACCACCTACACATAACTCTTTAAAAACTAACGTTATTGAGACAACCCTTTCTAAATAGGAACGCAACAACTCTACGAGGTAGGTGCTGTTAATCCCGACATTTTGCAGATAGAGAGGTGGAAGCAGACAGGGTCAGTGACTTCCCCAAGGTCACTGGCAGTAAGTGGCAGAGCTGGGATTTGAACCCAGGCACCGGGCTCTGGACGTTGTGCTCTGAAACCACTCCCCTCCACAGGGGAGCTTCTCTGGGTGAGGGGGTTGGGGGGTGGATGTGGGAGATTCCAGCCCCGCAGCCCGCCTGGCTTCTGTGGCCTCGGGAGATAACGGGTACCTCCTTTCTCACTCGGCCAGGGTTTGTTTACCTCGGGTGAGCTAGTGGCTTCCCCAAACAAAGGGGATGCGGGCAGAGATAACCCAATCGTTCCGGGCCCGGCTGGGACTGTTGGGAGGGCCGGGATTGAACCCAGCCTGGACTTCGAGAAACTGCCAGGGCCTGGCTGCCTGCTGTTTGTTGCAAAACAATGAGTCAGCCCTGCGGGGAGAGGAGTGGGAGGGCGGGGTTATGGGGGTAGAGGGGCCTCTCCCCCTCCAGGCCGGCCTCCGGCCTCCTGCCTTTCCCAGGGTGGGTTCTGCCCACCCCCACTCTCCCAGCCCTGAGAAGGCTCACCAATTTCCTTTTTGGTTGTTTGGCTGTGATAGGAAAGGTATTGAAAAATAGAAAGTGCCCTAGACAGGAAAACACTCTGAAAGCTGAAACCTGAAACCCGCTGGCCTGGGCCAACACCTCGGCGGGGGGTGGTCAGCCGGCCAGGATTCCGTCCCTGGGCTCCTGCCCAGGCACCTGCCCATGGCGGCACCTTAAGCCCTGGTCGGTAGAGAGAACTTGGACGACCAGGGGTGAGTGGTAACCGATTCAAGGTCACGACTGGTGCTGATGGCCAGGAGGGCGGGGCGGATCCTGTGGGAAGGTTCGGGGCCTGATTACCTGATGGAAGAGTCTGGAAACATAGACCTTTCTGAAACTGGGTCTGCCAGCGGACCACGCCCTTCCGCCCTCCTGTGGGAAAAGCCCCCACCAGGAGCACGTCCGGTGTCCGACAGTTCTCTACCCTGGCTATCAATGGATGAGCCCCTTTTAGGTCCCATCTGGCCATGGTGAGTGTCACAAGCCACTCCATTCTTCTCCTGGCCCTGCCTCCTCCGCCTCTGGGCCCTCTCCTCCCACTTACCCAAGAAAGACAGTGTTTCCCTCTTGTTAGAACGCACAGAGGGACTTTGCTCAAGGTCACAGTGCAAATTCATTAATTCACTCATCGAACTCATGCTGGGCTGCTGCTGAGCCAGACTCCGAAGCCAAGGGCGGGGTGGGGGGAGACAGGGGAGACAGGGAGAGAGAGGGCTACACTCTCTTGGGAGCCAGCTGCCTACACTGGAAAGTGCTCGCTAACAGTGCATCCAACCAGACTTACATACCACACATGCAGCAGGAACATGGAGGGAGATCCAAGGTGAGTGGCAGAGAAGGCTTCCTGGAGGAGGCAGATAAAGCAGGTCCTAAAGACAGTAAGAGTGGGCTGGGGCTGGCAGAGGAGGGTGCTCTGGGCTGGGGAGAAACCAAATCCACTTTTCCAGGCCCCCTTTCCAAGCTCTATCCCCTGGTCTACGAGAATTACTGAGCCCTTCCAAGGGTACAACACTGAGCTGGGACCCAGGAGAGGATGCAGGACCACTACCATTCAGTGCCTGCCCTGGAGATGCTTCCTGGGCCAGTGGAACAGCAAACTGCCATCCTCATAATGCTGAGGAAAGCGGGGAGTGTTGTGTATCCCTACGCAGGATGCCCCTCATTTATTTTTCTTAATTTTTATTAAAAATTTCTTTTAATGCTTTTTTTTTTTTGAGAGAGAGAGAGAGAGAAAGAGAGACAGAACACAGATAGGGGAGGGGCAGAGAGAGAGGGAGGCACAGAATCCAAAGCAGGCTCCAGGCTCTGATGTGTCAGCGCAGAGCCCGACGCGGGGCCTGAACTCATGAACTGTGAGATCATGACCTGAGCTGAGGTCGGACGCCTAACCCACTGAGCCACCCAGGCGCCGAAGGATGCACATCATTTAACCCACACCAAACCCAGACAGTGGCTGTTCGTCCAACAGCTGCCAGCTGAGCACCTACTAAGTGTAGGGAACTTTCAGCCCCGGGATATAAGAGGGAGCTTGGAGCCCAGAGGTGCAGGAATCAACAGTCAGCAACATGACTCTCGCCCTGGGACCCCCCACAGCTCCCAGAGGGGAGGAGTTTCCATTGTTCAGACTGTCCTCTGTGTAGGATAATCCTCTTCTGCCACCATCTTTCTCATGTCCCTGGGAGGCTCTGAGCCTCCTCTGTCTTCATACATTCCCCACAGGACCGGGTGCTGTACTGAGTACATGACTCAGTACTCAGTCATTAAGACGGGTCTCAATGGGGAAAATCTTTTCTCCAGCTACAACTGGACCTTGGACCCAGACCACAAACTCCTTAATCTACCCAGGCAGTGTTCAAACGATCTCGTCAGCCCTAGAGTCCCGTGAGGCTGGCTGGTGGGCTGCTTCTGTGAGACCAAGACCTGTTACTGGTGACATTGCTGAGCCTTTAAGGCCGCCATCCTACATGCGGGGGGCGGATCTCTGAAGCCCTCAGTCTCCCCAATGCGAGCCCATCTGGAACCACGCTCTGAGCTAGGTGGTGAATGGGAGGGCCCTGGCCAGGGTCAGGGTGGGCATCCTGCAATACCTCCAGCCCAGGACT
The DNA here is from genome assembly GCF_003009895.1 of Hyaena hyaena. Classification (NCBI taxonomy): domain Eukaryota; kingdom Metazoa; phylum Chordata; class Mammalia; order Carnivora; family Hyaenidae; genus Hyaena; species Hyaena hyaena. The sequence goes on from NW_024080698.1 coordinate 2,234,844, forward strand.
GCTCCAGATTTCGACCGTTGTGGCTACTCAGGTACAGACAAACCTGACTCTAGGGAGGAGAGGACCCTGTGACGGGGACTACAGTGCAGGTAGCTCAGGAGGGGGAGATGGGGCAGGGCCTGGGGGCCCTAAGTGGGAACAGGCCGTGGGAGGTCAACGGTGGCAGCGTGCATTCTGGGAGCTGTTTTTATTTCTTGGACTTGTGTGTTTTAATTTCCTCTTTGTCCTTCCTTGGGATTTCCTGAAGCCCTCCAGAAAGTTCCAGCTGCCTCAGCTGTGTGTGTCCGAACTCGGATGGCGAGGCCTCGCGAGGGGGCCCGGTTGCCGTGGTGAGGCCCAGGAGCTCGGAGCGAGACCATGCGGTGGGGGCAACTGCAGCTTTCGGTTTTCACGAGGGGCCCTCTCTCTTCCCCTTCCAGGCCCTGTCCCTGCAGCAGGGCCGCCCAGAGCATGACTGGGACTGTTTCTTCCTTTTCTTTCTGGCAAAAGCTACGGGAGGGGAGTTCCCCTTCTCTGTTTGTTTTGATTCTGTTGTTTTCTTAAAGAGAGGAAGGAAAACCATCATCACTTTTTCGGTTTTGTGAACAAAGGCAGGCAGAGAGGATGTTCACTGGGGCTGGGACTGTGGGGGCTGGGCCTCCCCCGCCTCCCCCTCAGCCCTCTTTGCAGCCCTTCTGAGCCCCCAGAACACAGATCGGCCCGCCACGCAGGGTCAAGTTTAGGTGCTGGCGCTGCTTTTTAATAGCTTTTCGCCTCTCTGAAGTTGGTCTTTAAAAATGGGAGTTGTCAGATCTGCTTTGCAGGATTGTTGAGATTAAAATCAAAGGAAATCTACTAACTTGTGAAAACACAGTGCCGGCCACACAGAAAATGGCCCAGAAAGGTCTTTCCTTCGCTTCCTTTCACAGTGGGGGTTGGAGGGGTCTTTCCCTTTGGCCCAATTGTGTGGAGTATGGGGACCTTCCCCACTGAAAAAAGCCCCCCAGCTTCCTCTTGTCCATATATAGCTGCCTTCTCCCCCAGCAAGACCTGCAAATGCCCACGTGAGGAAAAGCTCTGAGGAGCAAATGGCAGGTAAGGTGGTGGTGGAGGGGGGAGACGGGGAGGCCCCTGAGTTTCTTTTCGCCCCTTGGTCCCCCAAGCCCCATGCCCACTAGGTTGGATCCCTGGGGCCTACTTCTGCAGCCCTGGGGCACGCCCCCTTCCTTTTATTTTTTAAACGAGTATTTCTTTCATTTATTTATTTATTGGGGGGGTGATTAAACGTGGGGTAGGGACAGAGAGAGAGCACAAGCAAGGGAGGGTCAGAGAGAGAGGGGGAGAGAGCTAATCCCAAGCAGGCTTCACACGGTCAGCATAGAGCGGGGCTTGGACTCACAGACCGTGAGATCATGACCTGAGCCAAAGTCGGCCACTTAACCGACTGAGCCATGCAGGCCCCCTTCTCTGATGAGACGTGCGGGGTGTTCTGACCAGGCAAAAAGGGAGCCTCACCCCACTGAGTAGGTCCCTGGGCCCCAGCTTGCGCTGAAACATCGCCAGGGTGTGCTCCCTCTCAGGGCATCGGTGTTTCAGTCTGTAAAGTGGCTTCTGAACTTTTTGAGCACAGACGCTCTTGCACAGAATTGAAACATTTTGCTCCCCACGATAGCAGTTGTACTTTAAAAATCCTTTGAGAAAAAAATAAAAATGGCCAGCAGCAAGTGTATACTCGGTCACGCTTTGAAATGGAGGCGTGTTTTATCAGCAGCTTCCACAGAGATTCAACAGCGTGTCTCCTTACCTGGGAGGTGTCAGCTTCCATGTGACGTTGCCGCCCATGGGGGCCTGGGGCTCTAGTCTCAAGGCAGAGGCAGCTCTGGGATCGAACGCTTCCTCCCTGGCCCTCCTGAGACTGACCTCGGGACTCAGGGACGGTCCCAGGCCCAGCTACGAAAGCCCACCAGCGACTGACAAGAATGAACAGCATAGTGGCTTATCTTCAACACGTGGATGCTCCCTGGGCTTGAGTCCTCACACTGCCACTAGGCAGCTCTGTGATTTGGGCCTGTGCTACTTAACCTCTCTGGACCCCAGTTTGTCATCTGTAAAATGGGGGTCATGGTACTAGCGAGTTTTTTGAGAATGAAACGAGATCAGAAAATCACAGGACTTACCATAGGGTGCATTTGGTGCTTAAGAAACGTCCCATTTAAAGACAAAGCCACAGGCGGGGCGCCTGGGTGGCTCAGTCAGTTAAGCACCCAACTCTTGGTTTCGACTCCGGGCATGATCTCAAGGTTCGTAGGTTCGAGCCCCACGTGGGGCTCCATGCTGATGGTGCGGAACCTGATTGGGATTCTCTCTCCCTCTCTGCCCCTCTCCTGCTCTCTCTCTCTTAAAATAAATAAACTTAAAAAGTAAAAAAGAAAAAAAACCCCAAAGCCGCAAGTACCATTGTTTGGGCTGGTGCGGTCTCCTTTGGGCATGGTCTCCTTGTCCTCTCTGGGGACCCCTCCCGGCCCCTGCGGCTGACTCCTTCGGGACAGAGCTCCTCCCTCCGGTGCTGTTCCCGGGCCGGGCCCTGTCCCCCTGAGGCAAGGATCCCAGCCTCCCCTTAGGTTGCTCGGCCAGGCCCCGCCCCCTCCACCCACCCCCCTGCTCTGCGGGCCGGAGCGTTGGTTCCCGACCGCATGAAGGAAGGCGCACGGAAAAGCCATAAACCCGAGGCTTGAGAGGGACGTTTGTTAAAGTAGGACAGGTCCGCGGCCAGGGCCGGGGCGGAAGCGGCCGTTTCAGGGGAGAGGGATGAGCACCGAGGAGCTGGCATGGACAGGGCAGGAAGGAGGCCCATTAACACTTCGGCCCCCGACCGCGCTTCCTCCGGCACCTCGGCCCGGGCGCACACAGGCGCGTTTGTCCCGCTTTCACTGTGGTGCTGTGTTCGAAGCAGCCCCTGCCCCCAGCCCCAGGTGGGCGGTGTGGCCTGCGCACAAACGCCCTTTATGGATGGGCTGTGCTAGAGGAAGACACCACCTCCTTGGACCAGGACCACCCCCCAGAATTCAGAATTGACCCTGGCGCACCCGCCCTCTTGGCAACGCGGGCAACGCAGGGCGCCTGGTCCCAGGAGAAGGGAGCCAGGTTTAGGGGAGCACAGTCCCCCAGTGACCCTTCCCTCCTGGGCCCATGCTGGGGGATGGCCCCCTCACCCCGCCTGCTGCCACCTCCTGGGGCTGAAGGAAAGGATTCTCATCTCCTTGAGGGGCTCTGGAGGGAGAATGTGCCTTGGTGAGGCCCGCAGAGGAGAGGGAAAGCAGACACATCCCAGTGATCCCTCACCAGCCTCCCTCCGCCATCCCAGGGAGAGTGGGGACTTAAGCAAGCACCCAGGGACCACCTGGTCGGCCCCTCCAAGGAGCCCAGTCCGTGTGAGCCTGGGATTGAATCCTCAGAGGCGCCTTGGTGCTCTTCCTGCTGCCAGAGGGTGAGAGAAGTCACACATTCCACAGACAGGCCCTTCCGTCAGGCCCTGCTAAACTCCTGTCCCCATTCACACAGCCCCCGGCCCCTCCCTGGCCTGCCCGGTCTGTTGCCCATTTATTCCATTGGCAGGTGCGGGCACGTGCTGGTTGCCTGTCAGCGCCCCCTAGAGACGGCCCAAGGACCTTCACCGCCACCCGCCCCCACCCTGGGGAGGATCCAACTGAACTATTTCTCGGGAGGTAGGAGAGGTAAGAAGGAAGCATGAGTGATTAGCTCTATTCCCTGTGGCCACAACTCCAGGCTGACCTGGGGTGCAGCTAACCCCTTTCTGTAGATATCATTGTTCCTCTTTTATGCCTGGGGATGCTGGGGAGACATGTGGGGCATGCAGCCTAGCGGGGCGCAGGGTTGGATGGGAGGGGCTCCTACGTGGGGGACAAGACCCGCATATTGGTGGAGCTGAGTCCTGCCCGCTGGTGGCCGGTGGGTCTTCTGTCTGGCTGGACTCTGCATGTGGGTGGACTCAGGTGAGGGACAGCTGGAGGGAGTGAGAGAGCAGACCCTGGCTTCACTCTTTCCCTAGGCCAAGTGCTCAGTCTGATGAGCCTCCCAACCCCCCGCACACCCCCCCCCCCCCCAATGTGACATCACCGCCGCCATAGCCATCAATGCTGACTTGGGTTTATCTCCAGCCCTCTGGCCAGGCTGAGGGAAATGTAACTGAAGGGTGTGACACCGGCCTCAAGTCACAAACTCAAGTCCCAAGTCCCTTCACATCCTGCAGAGCCAGGGGCAAAGCAGACTGCCCAGGCACAGACACCCCCAACGCCTACACAAACACAGACAGAAATATTTCCTCCACGCCCAGTACCCACCTCCTCCACAACACGGATGTCCCTGTGGACACACCTCGGGCACAAATACGCTCCTGCCACCCACGCCCTCCCCCTCAGTGGTAGCGACCTACGACGCGTACACCTGTGCCCATCCCGCAGCCAATGAACCCACAGCCCTGTCCCCATGGAAATTTCCTCCAACCACAACCTCACAGACACATGTACGCTGTGCTCCCTCACAGATTCCCTTTCCTGACCTCAACCACAGACAGACAGCTCACAAATTCAGACATCCAGCGCGTCAGAGCCTCTGCAACACCTGTGTGCACACGCACACAGGCACACATTCTGCTGATCCACACACTCGGACCAGACCCCTGAGCCGGGCCCCTCACCTTCCCCAGCGCTGCATGGAGGGGTTTGTGCTGATAAGCCACTTAGTTATAGCTCGTGGTTTGAAAGGTGTGCGAGGTGGGGGAGAGAGGGAGAGAATGAGAGTGCGCAAGGTGTCAGGCAAGCAAAGTGGAGAGAAAGAGAAGGAAGGAAAAGCTCTGTGACTCACTTCCAGCTTAACAATGCCGCATCTCAGCTCCCCCAGGCGGGGCGAGGGGCCCCTTTGTCAACCCAGGCTGGGTCCGGGAGGTGTGGGGTGGTAAAGTGACGTCCTGTCCCCAGGCCTACTGGGCAGAGGAGGTGGGGACCCCATCCAGAGAGATGTGTTCTTCCTCTGTCTGCCCCGGGTGGGGCGGTGGCGTGAACTCAGCATCATATCCCCAACACCTGTTTTGGCTCCTGGGTACCCATCTCTAGACACTTTGGCTGCACTCCCCATCTCTGACCAAACAAAACCAGAACCTCCTGTGTTTCTGCACCGTAGCTCCTGAGGTTTTGGACAAACCACTACTTAACAGCCTGGTCTACTGCTCCTGTTGCTAGGATCCTGCGTTCACCACCCAACTGCACCCCATGAGCCCCTCTGGACCTTTCTTCCAGGTGTGCTGCTGCCTGCACTGCCCTCCGTGCCCTCGCACTCATGCTCTCCATCCCTGAGGCTCCAGCTCCTTCCCCGATGCTGCCTCCCGGCCCTGAGCAGCTCCTGCCCCAAACCATGGTTTCTGTCCCTCCTTTTCTGGGCCGTGAGCCACCCCCTCCTCCCAGTTAGACAATGAATTCCTAAAGATCAGGCTCTGGAATTTTTTCTTCCACCCCCACCCCCACCAGCAGGGTCCCAGACAGCAGCAGGTGCACAGCAAGGTCTTGAGGGATGGACGGTAAGGCTGGAAGAAAGATTGAAAGACAAGGAGCTCTGCCTTTGCGGTAACTGGCGTCCCCGTGGATCTGATTCTCGTGGCCAGGGCTCCATTCTGCTGGGACAATGAGGAAGGGAGGATTTCTTCCGGGCACCCCTCTCCCCCAGACCAGGGCCCGGGGACACAGCAGCTGCAGGCCTGGAGAGCAGGGCAGTGCCTCGTCGGCTGCATACCTATGACATGGGGGCTCTCATTAGCCTCAGTTAATTGAGGCTTCTAGGGGCTGGGGAGTTGCCCAGGCCACCCAGCTGATAAGTGGCTGGGCCCTAAAGCCTGTGCCCACCTCCCCATGATACCATCCTACCCCTCAGCAGCCCTGCCCCTGTCCCCAGTTTGCCCTCTAAATGTCACTGGTCTCTGACCTTCACCTTTTGCTCTGCTTTGTCTGCCTGAAACTCTGCCTGTAGCACCTATCTTTCCCCGGAGCCTCCACCACTTTGCCTGGTGCGTCTCCTTTAACTTGCCCCTGGAGCAGAATGAAGTCTTCCCATGGTGGAACGTATTTCTTTACGATCTCTCATCGGGAGCCACATTTTTCAACGTGGAAGGCTATTCCTCAGTCCGGGTCAGAAGTTAGACAGACCTGTCCTTTCTCCTCGGCACCAGCAGGGACTGTGCTCACAAGAGACGCACCTTGTCTGCTTGTAGCTTCCTTTCTGGCTTGCCGTCGTGCACACTCACTCACACACACACACACACACACACCCCATAGCAGACTGGCCTCCCCAGAGCCTACACAATCCCCGTTGCAAATGATGATGGAAAAAACAGGTAATGGGCTCTGGGAAAGGCACGGGGCAGGCTCCTTGTGGCACAGACTCAAGTGTGTGATCCCAGCCCGCAGATAGCATGTAATTATTTGGTAAGAAATTGAATTCCAACCCGAGGCCAGCTGTCCCGCTTTTCCCCCTCTCTCCTGCGCTCCTTGCCAGACCCACAATGCCTCAGCCTCAGACGTGAAATATGGTTGTGATTTTCATGCCTAACCAAAGTCAAGGCTGATTCCTCAATGAGTTCACTTTAGCTGGAAGATAAAGACTGACCCAGATTCTTGTGTGTTGATGTTATGGGGCAGGGGGAGGGTGGAGGAGGGTTCCAGAGCAGAGGGGAGGTGAGTACCGTTTGGACCAGGGGTCACCTCTGCCACAAAGGGGCTTTGAGTCACCCTGTTGGGAGTGGCTGTTGGCACAGCTAGGGATGGACCCAACCCGCCTGTGCGTGTGGCCCTGCATGACACAGAGCTGGGAACAGGCCTGCTAATTTGTACTTCACTGGCCCCTTGAAGTGAGTGTGGCTGAGCGATGTGTTTTGACAAATGAAATGTATTGACAAATGCCACTTCCCAGGTAACAATAAAAGCTAATGCGTGAACTCTCCTGTCCCCTTCTCACTGCCATGGTTAATGGGGAACAATGGTGTTGCTAGGGGACTTCCTTCAGCCTGGGTCCCTGAGTGAGGACAGCATACTGCAGGTGACCAGCAATGCTCATTTGGCATGAGAGAGAAAGAAATCTTTACTGTTTTAACTTTTTAAATGTTTTATTTATTTTTGAGAGAGAGACAGAGTGTGAGTGAGAGAGGGGCAGAGAGAGAGGGGGACACAGAATCCGAAGCAGGCTCCAGGCTCTGAGCTGTCTGCACAGAGCCCGACGCGGGGCTTGAACCCACGAACTGCGAGATCACGACCTGAGCCGAAGTCAGATGCTCAACGAACTGAGCCACCCAGGTGCCCCTTTACTGTTTTAAAACACTGAAATGTTGAGATGTTTGTTACTACAGCACAAATAAGCCTATCCTGCCTGATATACCTGCCTTGTGGGTTCGAGGAGGGGATTCCGAAAGTAACACACACAAAGAGCTTAGCAAAGCGCGCCTAGACACGCTGCTTCCTCTTCCTCCTCTTCTGCTGTTATTTCACTTTTTATGGTTTGAACCAAGTCACGAAAATTTACCCAGGCCCACTAAATGTCTTGTACAGGAGCCCGGAGGGGACGGTGACAGAATATACACAGGTAACTGTCACCTAATGTGCTAATGCTGCACTACAGGTATGAGTCCAGAGCTAGGTAAGCCCAGGGGAAGGAGTAATAAGTTCACTGTATATATAATATAGTATATATATATATATATAATATATAATATATAATATAGTATTATATTATATAGTATATTATTAGTATGTTATTATTATGTCCACTTTACAGATCAGAAAATCAAGGCCAGGGGCACGTGGCTGGCCCAGTCGGTTAAACCTCTGACTCTTGATTTCTGCTCAGGTTGTGATCTCACAGGTCGTGGGACTGAGCCCTCATTGGGCTCTGTGCTGACACTGCAGAGCCTGCTTGGGATTTTCTCTCTCTCTCTGCCCTTCCTCCACTCTCATTCGCTCTCTCTCCCAAATAAATAAACGTTAAAAAAAAAAAGAAAAAGAAAATCAAGGCCAGTAAGGGTGCCCAAGTCACCCCAAGCTGAGCAGCGTGCAAAGGTGAAGAGGTGTGGCAAGTCTTACCTGGCCTTCAGTCTGGTGCCTCTCAAAGGGCCACATTCTCAACTCCAAGGATAGCGTTCTAAGAGTGTAATCCATACCGCACTGGGAGACATTTCCAAAATCCAGGTCTGGCAAAGTCACACTGCTGCTGCTCATGAACCCACTGTGGCTCCCTACTGCATTTTAGACAAGGCCTGGCAGTCTGGCCACCTGCTTCTAGTCCCTCCTGACCGTGCCAGCATTGTCTCTGGCCATTCCCATTCACGTTCGCAGGGTTCTTGTCTGTGCCTGAACGTGTCCTGCTATTTTCTGCCTCTTGGGTTTCGCTCAAGCATCTGTCCGGGATGCCCTTCCCCAGTGTATTCACCTGCCTGAGGCCTACCTTCCCTTCACACAGAGGGTTCAGCCCACTGCCCACCCTCTCTCTCTGCCCCAGGTGTTGGCTCCAGGACCGAGCCTTGGGGAGAGTCTCTGACATTGATTCGGTCTGGCTTGAATGACAGGATGAGAAAAGCTTGTTTGGGGTGCAGGTATTTGCTACTATTTAATATACAGATATTTAGTAGAACATGCATACAATTTATGAATGTGTATAAATATATCAAAGGTGTGTGCCAAGAGTTGTTTTTTTACAACAGCTGTCTGCAATCAAACGAGTCTGGAGGAGGCGGCCCTATAGGCCGGGAAAAATTGTTGCAGTTTGCCATTTACCAGCTGTGTGACTTAGGAAAGTTATTTGACTTCTCTGAGCCCAAGTCATCCTGTCTATAAAATGGGAATTATCGGGGTGCCTGGGTGGCTCAGTCAGTTAAGTGTCCGACTTCGGCTCAGGTCATGATCTCACAGTTTGTGAGTTAGAGCCCCGCGTCGGACTCTCTGCTTTCAGCGTGGAGCCTGCTTGGGATCCTCTGTCTTCCTCTCTCTGCACCCTCTACCCCACTCTCACTCACTTGTGCTCTCTCTCTCTCTCTCAAAAATAAATAGACATTTAAAAAAATAATAAGATGGGGATTATCTTGGTTCCCACCCTATAGGGTTAAGGAGGGCTCGATAAAATAAAACTTGTAAGGGAAACAAGGCCTCCCGGATGTGTCCTGACTTCTGAGCTTGTGGAGGGGCCTTGCTCGATGCCCCCAAGCTGTTGGTGGGTCCTGAAAGGAGAGGCGGAGGAGAGAGGGAAGGGGGTGACCCCGTTGATGGGGGCTCTGTGGTGTAGGCGGGCTGGGCTGAGACAATCCCAGCAGTGTTTGATAAAAGGCTGGGGCTCTTCAGTGACCGAGTAAATGTTATAAGAAAAGGCCATCTCCAGGGAAGGGCTCCCTCCCGTTCCTTGCATGAGGGCCAAAGTCCCCAGAGGCCAGTCTGGAGGCTCCTTTTATGTGACTGTAAAGTAATCCAGGACCTGGCAGGGTTGAGCCTGGGCGGGCACTGATGCGCAAGGCGGCATTGATGTGGTCAATGATTACCTTTTATGCCTAGCCATAAAGGCAACCGCCCGGCCCTCCGGACAATGCCCCCTCCACACAATGCCCCGGGAGTGTGGTTGGACACACAAACACACACCCCCACACACACACGCACACCCCTGCTGGGCAGGTGCTGTCTCCACCCGAGATCTCTGAGGACATCCACACAGGGCATCTTCATCTTCCCTGGGGGGCCTCTGGGGACCTGGCCCAGGAGCGATGGGGGTTTAGGTGGCTGTAAGTGGGACATGGTGAGGTCCTCCGAGACACATAAAGAGCTACCTTCAGGGCTCCCACGTTCCAGGTGGGTGTATGCAGAGGGGACAGCTTGGTCAGACTCAGGTACCATGTCTCAGTGGAAAGAAAGGTGTTCTAGGGCAGAGTAGAGTCCATTCCCTTTCTACAGGTGATGCACTGGAAGTCTGGGTGCTCTGCGACTTGGAGCCAGGAGTAGAACCAAGGCCCACAGCTGGGAAGCACCTGTGGGCCTGGCCCTGAGGCTACTGTTGGGAGCACACCCCCACCCACCTGGAGCATGGAGGCCAGCGGAGAGGGGGCAGGGCTGGAGCGTAGGTGGCCAGATGAACCTTCTGCCTCTTGGACTGATAAGGCTCGGGAACTTTGTCCCAGCAAGGGAAGGCTGGAGGGGAAGGGGTTTCGGCCTCCGGTGGGGGGTTCTGGCAGGGTCAGGCGTCTGGGGCATCTCTGCGGGTCAGGAGGCCTGAGTTCAGGTGGACTTCCTCATCCTGGCAGCACTCTCCTCCCCTGGCTGAGAGGAGGACTCTGCGCGGGCTTCTTGGCGGGCACGATGGAGATCCAGCCAGAGACTCCAGAATGCAGCTCTCGGACAAGTGGACATCTGGGCTGCTGTCTTGAAGGAAAAGGGCTGTTATTCGTAACAGTGCTTGTAATGCTCCGTGGAATCAGAGTGGAGTTGCTTTGAGCCCGAGCCAGAATGCTCCAATCAACCTTTGGCTCTGATAAAGATAAGCGGACCCAAGGTGATAACACACAAACCAGAAACTGTCAACAGGTGTTAATTAGGGCGCTGGGAGCCGAGCCGCACCCACTACACCTGAGACCAGATGAGACCTCAGGTATCTGGGTCGGCGAGGATACGGGCTGGGCTCGCTGCCTGTACCTCAGCCTAATTGCCTTTGTTGTCACCTCCTCCTTCTAACGACCGGGCACCCCCCACCCCCGCCCCTGCCTACATGGCATTACATAACACAACACAAAATAGCAAAATCTAGGGGTGCCTGGGGGGCTCAGTCGGTTAAGCATCCGACTCTAGATACCGGCCCAGGTCATGATCTCATGTTTTGTGAGTTCGAGGTCCCCGTCGGGCTCTGCACTAACAGCACAGAGCCTGAAGGGATGTTCTGTCTCCTTTCTCTCTGCCCCTCCACTGCTCATTCTCTCTCTGTGCCTCTCTCCCAATAAAAAAAGAAAAAGATTTACCCTCTAATAATAATAAAAAAAAAAGATCTATAGGAATGCTGTGCAATATAACACGATCAACATGATGTAACAGTGGAAAGAGTCTGGTATTGGGAGTTAGGAAACCTGATTCGAGCCTTGCTCTGCCTAAGCTTGAGTGTCATTTCTCTTGGAACTTCGATCCCCTTTGCAACTGGGGGGTAGGAAGGGGACAGCTACCCAGTAATCCCTCGCTGGGGTCCCAACTCGGCCTAAGGTTCCTTCTCTCCCGCCACAAAACAGTGTAATCTGCAAAGTGCGCAAAACATCGAGGGTGCCACCCAGCCACGCTGGGGTGTCTGTGACACTTGACAGAATCGCAAATCCGTCTTCAGGAGAGGGAGTCATGAGGAAGGCTGTGAGCTGTGGACAGTTCTCAGAGCTCCTGGAATCCCTCTCTCTATCAGAGCCAGAGGTCAGCATGCCTGCTGCCTGCTCTCGGGGCACTTGGGGTCTATTTTTAACTCGGTGCCCCTTAAATACATATGGCATTGGGCCCAATGGTTCATTTGTCTCTATCCCCTGCAGCTCCCCTCCCACCCCGCCCTAGTGCAGGAGCACACACACACACATATATACACACACACGCACACACACTGAAGTGGCCGCCCAGAGGAGACGCCACACAGGGTGCTGAGTTCCCAGTGTTCGGGTCCCGGCCACACCCCCTTGAGCTGGGGTTGTTGCTGGAGCCCCACTCCTCTCCCAGGCTCAGGCCAGCACAGATTCTGCTTCCCACCTGCAAGACCCAGGCCGAGAGCAGGGCAGGGGCCCGCCATTTTCCCCTAGGAACTCGTAGGAGAGGTGTTGACAGGGTTGCCCAGGGATAGATGCAGGGGTGAGGAGAGGGGAAGGAAAGCGGCTGGAGAGTGGGTGAGTTGGAGGAAGAGGAGAAGGGAGGTGGGTCCTGACCATCCTTCCTCTGACTCACTTCTCCAGGCAGCGAAGAGGTGCCTGCTGCCTGCTCTGCAGACTCGGGGCTGGGCAGCAAGGCAGAGGGCTGGCGAGACCCTCACAGGGGCCAGGACAATGGAGAAGGTCAAACATCAATGCCCCGGGGGCTGAGACGACAGCCCCAACAGGGACCCACTCCAGGGGCAGTGGCTCGAGGCTCCTGCCTGGGGCAGCGGGCAGGGGTGCGGTGAGGAGGAGAAGGGAGAGGACCCAAGGTGAATCTGGAAAGATGGGTGGGAATGCATCATCCCTCAGCCCTTCTCAGCCTCCGTTTCCCGTCTGAACCCCAAGTATAACTAATGGCACTTTCCTGTGGCATCAAATGCACGCATGGACGGAAGGCTCTTACAGTAAGGCCTGGCTGGTACTTAAGTGTTGACCGATGACTTTATGGTCAGGAAGATAAACAGGGAGTGCATTTTGCGCATGCACATGGGGGCCCAAGCAAGGGGAAATGAAAGGCCTGGAGCCTGAGCAATCTGGCTGTCCTGGGAAGCTGTGTGGAGCTGCGGCGTGGGTCTCTGTGTCGTGGCCCCGGGAGCAGGCACAGTGGCACAGCGGAGGTGGGGGCTGGCCACTGCAGCAGTTGCTTAGTCCAGCCAAGGGACAGTGGGGCCCGAGGGGATCGACCCAAGAGGGGAAATTCCCTGAGATAGGACCACCGCGCGGGGGTTGAGTCAAGGGCCCATGGCTTTGTGGGGCTTGGATACTCTTTCTAGGAGGCTACTGTTCGGAGAAGGGGTGTTGCAGAGGAGGAGTGTGTGTGTGTGTGTGTGTGTGTGTGTGTGTGTGTGTGTGTGAGAGAGAGAGAGAGAGATGGTGTGGCTGAGTGTACGTGTGTGTGCGAGTGTGCACGCGCGTGTCATTTCTAGATCAAAGAATGCTTAGAAGGTCCTGTTAAAGGTCAGGTCAGTGAGGAGGGAGAGCCTGGCCCATCTCCTCAGACCTTGGCACCCAGGCAGCTACTTCCCACCCAAACCCACGGGGCCTGGAGGCAGTGGAAGTGCACAGGCCTCTGGCTCGGGCTGGCCAGGGGCAGGGCCTGGCAGTGTGGGGCCACGGAGGAGCCCGTGTAGTCAATGGCTGAGGGGCAGGCCACACATAGCCCCAGGCTGGGGGCAGCCATGTCAGGCTCTCTTGCTGCCGAAACAATAGCCAGGACTGGGGTCAGGGGTCGGGACACAGGCGAGGACATGATCCTGGGGCCCCTGAGCCACAGGAAGACGCCCTGAAAGTGAACCGGAGGCTGATGGCCGACCTTAGGGGATGGGCTGCAGCCGCATCGCTGACTGCTCGCGGGAAGGCTGTGGCTGCCCGTCAGGGGCACCCCGCCCTGGCCCGGGCCTACAGTAGCACATGCTCTGGTGATGGGACGGGATGAGGAGAGCTGGTGAAAGCCAAGTGCTAGAGGCCCGAGCTCCTCTGAGAGTCCAGAAGCAGTAGACACGCAAGGCTAGGTAAGGGCACTCTGCCTGCCGAAGCCCAGCATGGAGACGGGACACGAGCAGCCCTATGTCCCACGGCCACTCCAAGCTTTCTGGCCCCAAGAGGCAGCTTCTGTGGGCTGTGGGCGGGACCCTACTCAGCTTATCCCAATTCTGGCTGCAGAAGAATTCCCCTTGAAAGAACCCGTCTTGAAGCTTTCCAGGAATACTGGCCCTGGGGTGGAACTGGGGTGGCAGGCAGAGGGGGGTGTGGGGTGGTACGTTTCAGAATAGACTTGGACCCAAAGCCAAGAGCATAGTGTTCCCACGGGCCTGAAGCCTGGCTGTGGAGGGACCAGGAGGCTACAGGGATGTGCCTGGCGGTACCAGGACAGGGCGGGGTGTGTGTGTGTGTGTGCACGCGCGCGCACGTGCATGAGAGGGAGAAAGAGAGAGGGACAGGGCTGGTAATGACCGATGTCACATGTTCAGGCCCCCAGTGCCAAAGGCAGCCTGGATCAAGTAATCGCATCGTTTCATTTTTTCTTTTTTCAGACATTTTATTTTATTTATTTATTTTTAAATAAACTCTACCCACCATGTGGCGCTTGAGCCCACAACCCTGAGATCAAGAGTCACATGCCCTACCAACTGAGCCAGCCAGGTACCCTATTATCTTTTCTTTAAAAAAACTGGTTTAAAAGGTGACATAGTATAACGTAGTGGTGAAGAGTGTGGCCTGGCCCAAACAGCCTGTGTTTGAACCTGGACTGTGGTACCCACCGCTAGTGGCCGTGACCTCAGGTAGATTTGTTCGTCCGTCTCTATGTCTCAGTTTCCGAAACTGTAAAATATGCTTCAGAGTTGAGTCTGACCTCAGAAAGTCATCGCAAAGCTTAAGTGAGCAAGTATAAATAAGTGCTTAGGAATCGGCCTCATGCAGAATGAACACTTACACAGGCTTCGTCCTTGCCCAAAGGCTGAAACTCCGTGTCAATCCATCAATGCCAGGCCCAGACCCAGGCCAGTGCTGAGCTCTGACCAGCTGGGGCCCCGTGGGGTGTGGCAGTGCTGCCTGCATCAGCACATCCAAAGTCCCCAGACCTGCTGAGTTGGCAGAGAGCCTGCCCTGGCACTCCCCAGCCCTGAAGAAAGACCTAGAAAAACGCTGGGCTTCCCAGAGTGTCAGCGGGTGGAGGGAACAGAGTACAAGAGAGCCTGGCCTTGGCTGAAGACGCCTTCCATGGCTTGCTGACGGGTCTTGCCCTTGCTGTAGGGCTGGGCCCCGCTGACTGGTCTGTTGTGCATCTTGTCTATGGAAAGGGGAAAGTACAAGGGCTCGGGACTCACTCCCTCACTCCATGGGGGCTGGAGTGACAAACGTGTGCTTTGGGGGCTTTGCCCTCCGGCCCATGGGTTCTCCCCTACTCTGACTGGAATTCCATACCAGCAAGTCCACACCAGCCCATCTGGCAATAATTCTTAGCTGCCTTATGTTCCTGATGATTTCATCCAGCTCCACAGTTGGGCAGTCAGTCAACAACACTTATCAAGGCCTTCTTGTGCGTCACACCGTTAACCTTTGGGTATATGGGGAACTCTGTCTTGGATCCTGGGATCCATACGTAGGGTTCAGGATTGAGAAGGGAAAAGGGTGCCTGGTTGTGGGAATAGTGCGGGCCAAGATGTACGGGAAAGCAGAGAGCCCACCTGAGGTGTGAAATGTGGCTGGAGGGAGGGCAAATGTGAGGAGGCCTGTAAGGAAGCAGTGTTGGAGGGGGAGAACAGGATGGGCCCTGTGGGCCCTGCTTTCTCTGGAAAGAGCCCTTGAGGGAGAGACTTCAAATATCCAGAGGGCGGAGAGGTGTTCCTGACATCCCCCAAGGTTGGGTCCTTTGCAGGTTGATGACTGTGTAGCGTCCGGGTGTATTTGAAGGTCAAGGTTGCCCCATACATTGCATGAGTGTCTCATTCTGGAGTTGTGCAATGCAGTGGTCCTGTGACATTGGGGGGGCCTGGTGTTTGGGTATCAGCGAATGGGTGCTCCCCTGTGCCTGTATCAGCAGGTGCCTGTGGGGTATGATTCAGCCAATGGCTGTGAGTATGTGTGAGTGAGTGTGTGTGCGTGTGTGTGTGTGTGTGTGTGCTGTGATTGGGGCACTACCCAGGAGCTGGGGGGCTATTTTTGGAGGTGTTAGCAGGTATATGTGGCCCCTACCCCCACCTCATCCTATGCACACCTGCTCAGGTGAGCACACCTGGAGGTGATTCCACATCTGGGCTTGTATCTGGCTGGAAGGTGTGTTTCTGGGCATCAGGCCAAGCAGGTGTTGGCCTCCCTGGGAGCCTGGCCTGGGGAAGAGATGGGGAATGGGGCTGTGGGGGGATGGGAGAAGCTTGGTCTTCAAGCTCTTTGGGGGTTTCGGAGAGAGACTGAGTGGGAAATGTCCAATGGCTACCCACCCACTTCTGTCTTTGCATTAGTCCATCCTTCCTCCTGTGTCTTTCAACCCATCTGCTGATCTGTCCATTTGTCCATCCATTGGCCACCTGTGTGTTCTTGGTTCTCCCCTAAAATCAGCCTGCCTCCCTCAGGCACTTCATTCTCAAAATTTCCGATGCCAGCTGTAATCACAGGCCTTGCCTTGACCTTTGATAGCCCTTGGGGTCTCGGCACACCGTCCTCCTCCCTAGTGCTCAGCCTGCACAGTTGGCTTCCACTCTACCCCGTGGGTGGCGTGAGGTCTAGCACAGACATGGCACTCCCTGGCCAGTCCTGGAATCGAAGGTGCACACATGTCCCTTCCAGCCCTCTTCCCAGAATGCTCTCCTGTCTCTGCCCATACAAGGCTCCTCTCCTCCAGGACATCTTCCCTGAACACCCTGCTCTGTTCCTGTTGCCTCAAGCCTCTGCTACACAGTACGCAGGCTGGAGAAGCCTGGCGGCAGCCCTCTGGGAGCAGAGCTGAGCGCTCCTAGGTAGGACACGGGGCCACCCAGGGGCCTAGGGGAGGGCCATGGGGCAGGTCACTTATCCCCTCATCCCCACCCAAACCCCAGCACAGTGCTATGGCACCCCGGGAGGTGTCTCCCTTAGAAGATGGGGATACTCACCCTCCCAAATGGGCTTGAGCTTGCTGCCTCCTTGGTCCCCCACCCGCACCCCCAAATTCTCCCCTTGGCCTGGACTCTGGATGTGGGACACCATCCAGACCAGAGACGGATAGGCTTCTTGGTGCTGCTCCCTCCAGGGCCTCATAGAGCCAGATCACTGCAGGGGGATGGGGTGAAGGCGGGGCCGATTCATCACAGAAATGTGGGTGCATGTGCGCGTGCGCACGCGTGCATTCATGGGCTGCTGGTATGTGCCGGGCACTATTACAGGCACTGAAGAGAGAGCGGTGGAAAAGACCGGCCGGGGCAGCTGCCCCCAGAAGCCTGGTGTTCTAGACGGGGAGACCCAGAAGCTGCTGGGTGGGCATCAGCGCGTGCTGGGGGGGTGTGGCGGGAGGGTGCGAGCGGGTCAGGGGCCTCTCCGCGAACAGGGTCAGGCCCAAGCAAGTCCGTGTGCATGTGAACTTGAGTGTGCGCCTTTGGGGTATCCGTGGCTCTCCTGGGGTCTGGGCTCCTCGCGTCAGTGCAGGCCCCGAGCCGGCGTGCACAAGTGCGGGAGGCCATGTGGCAGCCACCCCTGGCCGGCTCCCAGGCTGCGGGGCTCTAACTTTAGAAGTGACAGCCTACAGATCTTTCCGCACACCTGCTCAGGTGCCCAGCCGCTGGGGGACTGAACCTGTCTCAGCCAGCACCTCCCGTTCCCTGCCACGCAGGCCCACTCGCCAAACTGAGTAGCCTAGGGCCTCTAGCTCAACACAGTGGGCTGTGCCTGGGGCCCCAACCAACAATGGATGGAGAATCCCGGCTCCCAAGCCCTACACCTGCGGCCCTACCTCCTATGTCCCAGGAAGCCCCCCCCTCCCCCCACCTTTGCAGGAGGCCCCGCTCTGGAACCCTCCAGGGTGCCGCTGACTCGTCATATCCCACCCAGTCAATCTGGGAGTGGGACAGGCTGAGCTGGAAGTCAGGCGGGAGGAGGGAAGCTGCCCAGACCCCTCTAGCACCTCCTCCTTCCCAGGGGCTTGTTTCCCAACTGCAAGTGGAAGGGCGTGGCTGCCTCTGTGCCCCTCCCTCTGCCTCCTCATTCTCTCCTTTGCGTCTCCTGCATCTCCCCTCTCTCCTTTGCCATCTAAGAGTTTTCTAAGAGTTAATAACAACGGACACTGAGCTCCAGCCATACGGCAGGACTGGTGCTAAGTTCATTACATGTATTAACTCATTTGACCCTCGCAATAAACCCTGCGAGGTCCGTGCTGTCATCCCACTTTACAGGGAGAAAGCTGAGGCTCAGAGGGCTCCAAATCACCCAGCCAGGAGGGCGCCGAGTTGGCATCCAAGCCCAGTCTTCGTTATCCTTTCTCCTTGGCCTCATTCACTGCATGTTCCCACACGTGACCTTGGCAGGAGCTCAGCTGTGGCTCAGGACCCTGGGCCGTGGGAGGGGTATGAGGAGGGAGGAAAGAATGACAGACACATCTGGGATCTGAGTAGTGGGAGATGGTGCAGGCAGATCCCAGCTACCTCCCCTGCACGCTCTGGGCCCTCCCCTGCTACAGAACCTTCAGTGGCTCCCCACAGACTGTTGCAGGCTCCCTCCAAGCTCAGAGTCCTTTCAGGCAGGTGTGCGTCCTTCCCCACACTACCACCGTCTCCCCCTCTGCAGCAAGCTCTCAACCAGGCAGGCACTTGCCCCTGCTCTCCTGCCTGCCTCTGCGCACATCGCTTTGCCTGCAGTGGGGCTAATGGGTAAGGGTAAGGTCACACCTCGAACTAAGTGCCTTGTTGATGTCATTTCATTTCATCTGCCTGATGTCCCCGTGAGCTAGGTTTTCTTGCGCTCTTCGTACAAGAGCTCAGAGGATGGCAGCACTTTGCTTAAGGCCACAGAGCAGGCAAAGAGCACAAGTGGGATTCAGAACGGCTCCTCTGCCTCCACTGAGGACACAACTAGGTATGTACTAGATGGACCATCACTGCGTGTACCACCACCAAACCCTGTGCCGGCAGCTGGAGATAGTATTCTGGGAGGGGACACACACAAACACAGGCCCACTCACACACGCACAGGGTGCAGACGGTGGGGGGGGTGGGGAGAGGTGCCGAATTGCTCACCTCCCAGTCTCAAAAACTTCACACCTGTGACTTAGACCCCCAGCTGGTTCCTTTCAAGGAATGAACTCTGTTTCCCTTTAAAAGGGGCAAGAGTAGGCAAGAAACAGGCACATTTTGTTCTGATGTCTCAAGATGTCATTTGGGGACAATTTGTCCCTTTTCTCCCCATCTCTGCCCCCCCTTCCTCCGCCCCCTCCCCACTCTGGTCCTGAGACTACAGATTAGCACACTTCCACCCCCTATCCCTCCCCACATGGGTTCATGACACCCCAGGCTTCCCAAAATCCCGTGTCTAGTGCTGAGCCCCTTCGCTGGGGATGGGGATGACAGGAGACAGTTTCTTCTCCGGGACAGTCTCCGTGGGAGAGAGGCCAGGGTCCTTGGCTGGGCCAGGACTCAAATCCGACCCCCTTCACTGTCTCTGATTTTTTGCTGAGAAGTTTTTGCCAGAAGCTCTGGCACCTCAAGCTCCACAGGACAGAGACCTTGTCTGTCTACTTCACAGGCTTAAAAAAAAAATGCCATCAGGGGCGCCTGGGTGGCTCAGTCGGTTGAGCGTCCGACTTTGGCTCAGGTCATGATCTCGTGATTCGTGGGTTCGAGCCCCGCGTCAGGCTCTGTGCTGACAGCTCGGAGCCTGGAGCCTACTTCAGATTCTGTGTCTCCCTCTCTGACCCTCCCCTGCTCACACTGTCTCCCTCTCTCTCAAAAATGAATTTAAAAAAAATAATTAAAAAAAAAATGCCATCACTTACTTTTGGAAGCCCCACCCACTTCACGTGGAACATACTAAAACACACTCTGATTACACACTGGATGGCATTGTATGGGCATTTTTTAAAAAAGGATTTTCAAATAATTAATGATTGTGAAATTATCCAACTACAGTTAATGCGTTTAATTTAAAATAGACTCTAATTTCTTGGAGCGCCTGTGTAGCTCAATCAGTTAAGCATTTGAGTCCTGATTTCAGCTCAGGTCACGATCTATCTCATGGTTTATGGGTTTGAGCCCCACATCAGACTCTGCACTGGCAGCGTGGAGGGATTCTCTCTCTGCCTCTCCTCCACTCATTTTCTCTCTCTCTCTCTCAAAATAAATAAACATTAAAACATTTTTTGAAAAGCATCATGGGAATTTGAAAATTCTTTAATGAGAACATCAAGACCAACAAATTATTTTCAAATGTAATGAAATGTTCCTGAGTTCCAGGTTTTCCAGCTGACCTTTAAAAACTATTTTGAAGGCAATACATCCCTGCCCCCCTTTCCCGAATCTCAAACGGTTATGTGGGTCCTTCAACATTTCACGGGCCCCAGACACTATGCCTATGTGATTGAAAGAATGAGTAGCCTGGTACCCAGTGACTCCTTAAATACCGTTGGAGGGAGGTAAGGAAGGAAATATGATGGCTTGGAAACATAATGAAGACCGCAAATTAAAATGAGATATTCTTTTCTTTTATTTAAAAGGAATTTTTTTAATGCTTTTTTTTTTTTTTTTTTTTTTTTGAGAGACAGAGACAGAGCATGAGAGAGAGGGAGACACAGAATCCGAAGCAGGCTCCAGGCTCTGAGCTGTCAGCACAGAGCCCAATGCAGGGCTCGAACCCACGAACGGCAAGATCATGACCTGAGCCAAAGTCGGACGCCCAACTGACTGAGCCACCCAGGCGCCCCTCTTTCTATTTTTTTTTAACATTTTTTTTAATGTTTCATTTATTTCTGAGAGAGAGAGAGAGAGAGAGAGCGTGAGCAGGGGGGTGTCAGAGAGAGAGGGAGACACAGAATCCGAAGCAGGCCCCAGGCTCCAAGCTAGCTGTCAACACAGAGCCCCACGCGGGACTCAAACCCACAAACCGTGAAAGCATGACTTGAGCCGAAGTCGGATGCCCAACCGACTGAGCCACCCAGGCGCCCCATCATTTATTCATTTCTGAGAGACAGAGACAGAACATGAGCAGGGGAGGGGCAGAGAGAGAGGGAGACACAGAATCCGAAGAGGCTCCAGGCTCTGAGCTGTCAGCACAGAGCCTACTCGGGGCTCAAACTCATGGACCGTGAGATCATGACTGGGGTTGAAGTTCGATAGTTAACAGACTGAGCCACCCCGGCGCCTCTAAAATGAAATACTATTTTCATCTTACAGAGTGGCAAAAACCAAAAAGTGGGTTTTTTTTTTTTTTTTAAGTTTATTTATTTGAGAGAGAGAGAGCATGAGCAGCGGAGGTGGGGAGAGAGAAAGAGAAAGGGAGAGAATCCCAAGCAGGCGAATTCAGGGCTTGAAACTCACAAAACACGAGATCATGACCTGAGCAGAAACCAAGAGCTTAACCGACTGAGCCACCCTGACGCCCCCAAGATTTTATTTTTAAGTAATCTCTCCACCCAAAGTGGGGCTCAAACTCACAAGCTGGAGATCAAGAGTTGCACGCTCCATCAACTAAGCCAGTCAGGTGCCCCTAATATTTAAATTTTTTAAAAACAATCTGTACATGTCTTTTTTCATTTAAAAAAAAAAAGCTAGTTGAAAGACAAATGCCTATGGAATAAATGAAGTAAAACAAACCAATATATGAGTGAGTGAATTCTAGGTGACGTGGAGGAAGGAATTTCACTGCAGCCTGGAGCCCAAGGGGCTTTGGCCAGCCAGGGAAGGAGACCCACAGAAAAGGCAGAAAGCCCCAATCTATTCTGCTGGGGGATGTGGAGGAGGGGCGGGGGGTTCTGGAGACTTGCTGCAGGAGGTGCTGAAGGATGGAGAAGGTTGGGCCAATAGGGAAGAGGTGGGGGCAGATTTGTACGCTTTTGTCCTGGGAGGGCTGCCTCTCCATCCGTGTTGCTTCCTCCAGCCCCTCCCTAGAGAATACATCTATTTCAAGCCTGGAAAGTCCCAGCCCTTAGCATGATGCCTGGCATATAATCTGTGGCAATAAATAGTGGTTGACTGAATGGATGGAATCAGTCACTGGTTAATCCAGACCACAGTGTTAGTCACTCCTGTCCCTTCCCCAAACACCCAACAATAACAACAGCAAATGACTCTCTTAGGGCTGTTGTGTACAGCTGTGCAGGCTGTCTACTGCAGAACTCCAGGAAGAGCCATTTTCATAGCAATCCCTCCTGAAGTTGCATCACATGGTGTACCTGCAAAACACTTTCTTATTCTTGCAAGCTCACTAGAACCAAAATCACATTAAGAGTAGGAGAGGAAAGGGACCGGGAATCTCTTAATCCAGACACTATGGGTTTACTCCTCCCCTTTTGCAATTCCTAAGGCCCCTCCCTTCCTTTATTCCTCTCTAATTTGAATGTAAGGTGATTTAGCCAAATCTGGCCAATTACTCTGTCCCTTGTCTACAGAGTTTGGAACTTGCTGTATGATCTTGGGCAAGTTCCAGAACTTGGGTCTCAGTTTCCCCACCTAGGAAATAAGCAAATGTGTAGGGAGCAATTCTGGATGACCCTCCTTGGCTTAAAGGAAGTTTATGGGAACAAAAGTTTGAAGAAATGCATCCTTCTGGGATATGGCATTTTCGGATGCGTCAAATCCCGGCATCCTGCCCGGTTCTGCCTCACCCTCCATAACTTCAGGGCCTTCATTTAGCTTAGGAGGCAGTATTCTGGAATAGAAGGAACCCGTGCCGGGAGCAGGAACCCACGTCAAGTTCTGGCTCTGCTGATACCCACGGTGCACTACTGAGCGAGCCACAGCTCCTACGTGGGTCTCTATTTCCTCCTCTGTAGAATGGGTGCTTGGGCCAGATCAGAGAGTGTCAAAATGCTGTGCTGAGTCTGCCAAGGCCTTTCCTTTTTCTCTTTGATTTCTATCATTTGTGTTTCATTCTTTCTGATGCAAATATCACACACGTTCATGAAGATCAAACAGTACTGAGATCGGTGAAACAGTGAAAGCCACTGTTACGGAGAATCACCGTTAACTTTTTTTTTTTTGGTAATTTTTAATTCTGATATAATTTCAAATGTATAAAAAAGTCACAAGAATAGTACAAAGTCTCTGGTGGACATTTTATTCAGATTTATCAATTGTTTACGTTTTATCCCTTTTTTGCTCTTTTTCTCTGTATACATGTGCGTGTGTGTAAGCAATATCTTCCCAAACTATGTGAGAGTAAATTGCAGCGCTTATGCACCCCCCCCTTTAAGTTTATTTATTTATTTTGAGTGAGAGAGAGAGAGAGAGAGAGAAAGTGAGCAGGAGAGCGGCAGAGAGGGAAGGAGAGAGAGAATCCAAGCAGGCTCTGCACTATCCGTCAGAGCCTGATGCGGGGCTGGAACTCATGAACCGGGAGATCATGACCTGAGCCAAAAACAAGAGTCGAACGCTTAACCGACTGAGCCACCCAGGTGCCCCTGCCCTCTTACCTCTAAATGCTTCAAGGGTGTATTTCCTAAGAACAAGGACATTCTCTTACAGTGCAGGACTTACATAACCCCTGCAGTTAACAAAATCCGGAAACTTAGCATTGATACAATACTGTTATCTAGTCCACACAGTCCATGTTCAAAGTCATTGTGTCGGACCTTTTCACAGGTTTCCAGCCAAAGTAGGATAATGTGGACGATCTTTCTGAAAGCTAACATGTATTTCACTTTAAGGATTGTGCTTTGCTCCAAAATCATGCTGTCCCCTGTCGTATTGCTTTTATTTTTTTACTTTGTTTAGGCTTCGTTAGGCACCCTCTTAATGATGGTGACAGCGGAGAGTGGGTTATGTGTTATTTGCATTTGAGTCCTTTTTTTTTTTTTGATAAATAGTTTATTGTCAAGTTGGTTTCCAACAACACCCGGTGCTCATCCCCACAAGTGCCCTCCTCCATGCCCATCACCCCCCTCCTCCCCACACCCATCAGTCCTCAGTTTGTTCTCAGCATTCAAGAGTCTCTCATGGTTTGCCTCTCTCCCTTTCCCCCACCATTTCCCCCCTTCTGCTCCCCCTTGTTCCTCCGTCAAGTTCCTCCTAATCCTCCTATATGTGCAAACATGTATTTGTCCTTCTATGCCTGACTTATTTCGCTCAGCATAACACCCTCAAGGTCCATCCATGTGGCTACACATGGCCAGATTTCATTGTTTCTCATTGCCATGTAGTATTCCATGGTATAGATAAACCACATCTTCTTGATCCATTCATCCGTTGATGGACACTTAGGCTCTTTCCATGTTTTAGCTATTGTGGAGAGTGCTGCTATGAACATTGGGGTACATGTGCTCCTATGCCTCAGCATTTCTGTATCCCTTGGGTAAATTCCTAGCAGTGCTATTGCTGGGTCATAGGGGAGTTCTATTGTTAGTTTCCTGAGGAACCTCCACACTGTTTTCCAGAGGGGCTGCACCAGTTTACATTCCCACCAACAGTGTAGGAGGGTGCCCGTTTCTCCACATCCTCGCCAGCATCTCGAGTTCTCTGATTTGCTCATTTTAGCCACTCTGACTGGCGTGAGGTGGTATCTCAGTGTGGTTTTGATTTGTATTTCCCTGCGTTTGAGATTCTTACTTGGCCAAATAAGACGTGGGCGATCCTATGCTAGTCCTTCAACGTCTTTTGCAGGGATCCCAAGGTGTGGGTCCCCCAGGACTGATGGTCCCTGGTTCCAGGTGAGTCAGATCGCCAGAGACTTTCCCAAAACCCAGCTGGGAGCACACAGCTACTTCCAATGCTGGGGGCGGGGACGGGATGGGCAGCCCCTGACCCTGTCCCTTGCGGACCGCATGGTCTCTCACCCAGCAGAGTGCATCTTTCCCCTTCCCGTGGCTCTCCCAGTCTGTTTCAGGCATCCCCTACCTTGTGAGTCTCACACTGAGAAAGAGCCCTCTCCCCACCCCCCCCCACCCCCCACCCCCCGTCTCCCAGAAACCAGACCTCAGCCGAGCAGCAGAGGTGGGATGTATCCGACAGAATTGGGGGCAGCAGCAGCGGCAGCAGGAAGAGTTTTCAGGGGCAGTGGAACCTCAGAGCCCATGGCCCTGGGGCCCTCCCTGCTCTGGCCAGGAGGTGTGATTCGGGCTGGGGTTCTGGCTGCAGTCGGCGCCTCCCTGGATCCTGCGTTTCCGTGGCCTGTGACCAGGAGCCCTGACCAGCAAACACTGAGAAGTCTGCACCATGGGATTGGAGAGGCCCCGGGGCCTGGAGCGGGGACATATTGGGACGTGGTGGGCAGTGGTTCCGGGGGGCTGGGCAGCCACGGAGGAATCTAGTTTCCTCATCTGGAACGTGGATGGGCCACCCTGTCTGGGTGTTAGGTGCGGCAGCCCAGGCAGGCAGTCCTGTGGGTGAGGGGCAGAGGGATGCAAGGGCAGAGAGCCTGGAGCCCGAGGAAGGGGCGGGCAGGAGGGGGATGAGCTCAGAGAGGCTGGGGGTGCCTTTGTAGGAGGAGGCAGACAAGCCCGGGCCCATGGGTCCATCCACCCTAACTCTTTTCTGACCTGCTTGTATACCCACACAGTGTATTGGTTAATAGAACAGTCAGGGGGTGGCTATTGTTATCTTATTTTACATACAGAGAAAAGGAACATATACAAAAAGATGAAGCAGGAAAGCAGAAAGGGGCGGGGCCAGGATTTAAATCTGCGCCTAACTCCAACAAAGATGCTCTCGGGGGCGGGACCAAACAGACGCTCGAATGAGAGACCAGTGTCTCTGCCTCAGTCCCTGAGTTTTTATGTACTTCCCATGAGTCCTTTGAGTAAAATATGCTCCTTGTAAGCACTTTGATCGAGTAATGGAATCTGGGGGCCCGGCTCACTTTGTAAACACCAATCTTCTCCTCTTCCCCCACGAGGAAAAAGTTCAGGTCCAAACAAATGAGCTTCAGCACTCATGCTTGGTTGGTGGCCCACCCACAGGGCCTTCTCTCTCACCACCCCTCCCCTCAGTACCCACGGAGCCCAGCTTTGTCCCAGGTCCTGAAGCTTTGTCCTTTGGGACACCTGGTTAACGCTGTGGCAGTAATCATAGAAATATTACCGTTGCTTCGGACAGATTCAGGGATGAGATGTGGCTCACTTCTGGCCAGTGAGGAATGAGGGACAGTCTCCTAGGAGCTTCAGGGAAAATTTTTCCTTGATCTTAAAATGAGACACAGGACGAGGTGTTTCCTCGGTTTGTTTTGGTTTGGTTTTGTTTTGCTGTTCTGGACATTGTTGTGTGACAATGTGATGACTGGGGTGGTGGCAGCCATCTTGTGACCATGAGGAGAGCTAGCCAAGGACAAGGTAATCCGCTGAGAATGGCAGAGGGGAAGGAAAAGAGGAAATAGCCTGAGTCCTTGATGGGGATGTTGAGCTGAAGGATTAATCTCTGCTGAAGCTACCCTTCCTCTGGACTTTTTGTTCTGTGAGATAATACACTTTACTTATTGTCTAAGCCAACTGAATAGAACTTCTCTGTTTCTGGCCACTGAAAACGTCTTTACCGGTGCATGAACCGTGGGATCAAAAGAATGAACACCTGAACACCAGACACAATAATCTGATAGACTAACAGCTGACAGTGGGGACAGCAGCCATTGGTTAAGTGAAGAAAATCTGATTCCTTGACCAAGGGAGGCCCTAATTTTTTTTTTTTCTCTGCTGGCTCCAACGCCCCACACTCTGTATCTTGTCCAGGCATGTGGAAGGACTTCCATCAGAGGAGAGGTCTTTTCTCCAGCTGAACTTCTGACTCCCATTTCCTGTAGGGTCAGCAGAGGAAAGCAGCTTTATTTACTGAATCAGGATGGAAAACAGATGTCCAAGCACCCCGCTGGGCCCAGGCTCACCCTGGACAGAGGCTGGGCCTGTTCTCAGTCCTGACCCACCCACCAACCCCCTGTGCCCCATATCGAGTCCAGATGTGGCTTTGTCCAAGCCCTAATAATAATTTTGATTTGTTGTGGCTAAGTAACCTTTGCTCCCAGCTCAACCCTAAACCCTCCAAGGAGAAAAATAGGAATTATACTACGAGACATCTGTGAGGAAGTCCAGGTAGGGCACGGAGGAATGTGCACTTGAGTAGCAGGCCAGTGTGGGTTCAACCAGAGCCTGGTCTCACCCTAACGGAGTGGTCTCAACCCATTATATCAGTCAACAGCTGCTGTGTAACAAGCCACCACAAAACTCAATGGCTTCAAACAGTAACTGTTTAGGGGCGCCTGGGGGGGCTGTTGGTTAAGCATCCAACTTAGGCTCAGGTCATGATCTCGCAGTTAGTGAATTTGAGCCCTGTGTCGGGCTCTGTGCTGACAGCTCAGAGCCTGGAGCCTGTTTCAGATTCTGTGTCTCCCTCCCCCCCCCCGCCGCCCCTCTCCACTCATGCTCTGTCTGTCTCTCTCAAAACTAAATAAATATTTAAAAATATTTTAAAAACCAGTAACTGTTTATTTGCTCACATTCTAAACTTTGGGCAGGGCTTGGTGGGACAGCTCATTTGTTCTGCACGTAGTGTTGTGTTTTGGAAGCGAGGTCAGATGGGACCGTGGAGCATGGGCGGAGAAGACCCATCGAGGTGGCGTGTCCACCCTGTTCTTTGTACTCGTACAGATCCTTCCTCGCTCAGCAGCGAGCCGAAGGTAGACAATGTTGGCAGAATGTGTGCCTGCCAAGAAGAGAAGCTCTTCCCGTAAGCGGCCTGAGGTGATCTCTGAAAATGTTAGCTGTCTGCCTGGCCCAGAAAACCCCATGAAATCACATACATCAACAGTCAAATCTACCTGTTCCCTTTACGGACACCTAAGAAACTTCCCAGGCCATCCTGGATGTGCATGTGTGGAAACCCATCAAGTATATTGAAGATGTCACTTTGCAGAAGTAGCGTGTGCTGTTCTGTAGTTATGGCGGTGGGGGAGGCAGGCACGCTCACACCAGACAGTGGGGCTGGACATGGGGTCAGTGGCCCAAAAAGAGTACTCAATTTTTGCTGCACTTGCTTAAAAATGCAAAGTGTAGGGGCACCTGGGTGGCTCAGTCGGCTGGGCATCTGACTTCGGCTCAGGTTATGATCTCACTGTTTGTGGTTCGAGCCCCACGTCGGGCTCTGTGCTGACAGCTCAGAGCCTGGGAGCCTGATTCATATTCTGTGTCTCCCTCTCTCTCTGCACCTCCCCCACTCGCACTCTGTCTCTCTCTCAAAAATAAACATTAAAAAAGAATTTTTTTTTTAATGCCAAGTGTAATGCTGACCTTATGGATTTAGATGCAGATTTTCTGGTCATTTAGCATATCTGGGTGAAGAAAGCCCCGAACTTGCAGAGCTCATGGTCAGGTAAACCTGTACATGAGTTCTCCTTCCACATTGACATGATGCTTACTCAAAATGAGCAGACTATTCCCAAATCAGAAGAGGAGGGTGCACAGAAGAAAAAAACTATCCCAGGAGAAACTGGAGAAGTCAAAATGATGGCTGGGAATAAATTCAGCATAAAATACATGAAATAAAAGCAAAGACATTTAAAAAAATAAAGCTGAGTTCGTTTTGTGCAGTATTTTGTTCAATGTTTCCACTGTTCTGGTAACAAGGAAATACACATGCATACATGAGTTTTATGGAATATGAATTGCATAATTCTGGTGATTCTGCATCTGAGTTAAATGCTTCTTACATTTGCATTTAAAACTGACATTTAATAATGTAAGGTTGAAGAGTAAAATTCATGCTGATGTCTAAACATTTTAATTTTTTCTTAGAACAACATTAAGTAGCGAAAAACACCATAATGACTTAAAGAGAGATTATGGAAGAAAGGAGAGCTTTATACTTTAGTATCTTAAAAATATTTTTTAATGTTTATTTAGTTTTGAGAGAGATCAAGAGACAGAGCACGAGCAGGGGAGGGGCAGAGAGAGAGGGAGACACAGAATCCGAAGCAGGCTCCAGGCTCTGAACGCCAGCACAGATCCCGATGTGGGGCTCGAGCTCGCAAACTGCTAGATCATGACCTGAGCTGAAGTCAGATGTTTAACCGACTGAGCCACCCAGGCGCCCTTATACTTTGGTGTCTTTGACAAGGTGCCCCACATCTTCATTTTGTCTGGATTCTGCAAATACAGCTGTCCCAGGGGCCAGGTCTCTTAAGGCCCAGGTCAAAACTCCCACAGTATTACTTTGCTCACAGAATGTATTGGCCAAAGCAAGCCACAAGTCCAGTGCAGAGTCAACGGGGTGGGGGAGGGAAATAGACTCCAAGTTTTTTTTTTTAACTTTAGTAATCTCCCAGCACGGGACTTGAATTCACAACCCTGACTTGTGAGTTCCACCACCTGAGCCAGCCTAGGCACCCCTAGACTCTAAGTCTTTTCTTTTTTTCAAGTTTTTATTTATTTTGAGAGACAGAGCACGAGCAAGCGCAAGCAGGGGAGGGGCAGAGAGAGAGAGGGAGAAAGAGAGTCCCAAGCAGGCTCCACGCTGTCAGCGAAGAGCCTGATGCAGGTCTCCATCTCACAAACTGAGAGATCCTGACCTGAGCCTAGATCAAGAGTCGAATGTTTGACAGGCTGAGCCACTCAGGCGCTCCTAGATTCTAAGTCTTGAAGGGAGTATTTGATAGAGAGATGAGAGGAACTGTTGGTGGCCATCTTTGAGGGCAATATTCAACAACCATTGGTCAAAAATCTTTTTCGTCCTCAGGCTTCTCATCTGTAATATGGGAATGTTCCTATTTCCTTGCCAAGGTCATTAGAGAATAAAGGAATATTGTGGTGGCCAGTTCTGAGAACACGGCCGCTAGCTCATTCAGGATTGGTTGCCCCCCTTTAACCTTGCTTTATAAATGCTTACCTGGGGTGCCTGGGTGGCTCAGTCGGTTAAGTGTCCGACTTCGGCTCAGGTCATGATCTCGCAGTCTGTGGGTTTGAGCCCCACGTTGGGCTCTGTGTTGACCACTCAGAGCCTGGAGCCTGCTTCAGATTCTGTGTCTCCCTCTCTCCCTGCCCCTCCCCCGCTCATTCTCTGTCTCTCAAAATAAAATAAAAACATAAAAAAATTTAAGAAAAAAGAATATAAATGCTTACCTATTTGCTATCTCATTTCGTCCATTCACTCATTTAGTATCTCTTGAGTCCTATGACCCAAGTATTGCCCTAGGTACAGAGAATAAAACAGACAAAAGTCCCTGTCCCCATGGAGATTACATTTTGATAAGAGAGACAGACAAAAGATATGCTCAAATACGTGGCATGCTGGGTGGTGAAAGATGTTGAGAAGAAAAAAGCAGGAGAGGGGGATAGAGGATGCAGGGGTGGGGCTGGGGGGCTGCACCGTGAGGCCCGGGGCATCCTGGTAAGCCCTGAAGGTGGAGCCATGAGCATATTCCAGGCAGAGGGAGGGGCTAGGAGAGGGGATGGCTGGGGTGTTTGCAGAACAGTCAGGGGCCTAGGGGGCTGGAGCTGAGAGCCCCAGGAGACAGAGGGCAGCTCCTCATGGGGCCATCGGGCCATCATGAGGATGTGGCCTTACTGTGGAGGATATACAAAGGTAGGGGTGGGTTTGGAGGAGGGGGCAGTGGTTGTAGTGGGGAGGGGGAGGGAGGCCAGTGGGATGGTGGCCTGGCCCGGGTGGTCATGGGGGAGGTGGGAAAAGTGGCCAGATTCTGAACGGTTTCTTGGAGGTGAGCAGATAGGATTTACCTGCCAACTCTCAACAAATCAACCTGGCATAGAAAACAGATATTCTCAGATTCTCGTTGTATAGAAGAGAACATTTTCGGAGTGACTTGCGCAATGTCGTATTGTCATCCTGGGCAGGCAGGAAGGCCGTGGGGTCTGAGGCTGACTGCCATAGGATGTGTGTGGTCTACACGTGGGCGTGTCTACAGCATGCCTTCTCTGGGTGTCTTATTTGTCCCCTCATCTGTCACCCACTGCCACCTTCCGTCCTCTGTTTTCCTTATATATATATATATATATATATATATATATTTTTTTTTTTTTTTTACAAAATGTTTATCGAAAGAGAAAGAGAGAGAGAAAGAGAATGCACAAAGTGTGCAAGCAGGGGAGGGGCAGAGAGAGAGAGGGAGGAAGGGAGAGAGAATCCCAAGCAGGCTCCATGCTGAGCTCCAACCCGGGGCGTGATCCCACCACCATGAAATCACAGCCTGAGGGGAAATCAAGAGTCGAACACTCAACCGACTGAGCCACCCAGGTGCCCTTCCTTATATCTTGCAGACACATCTTCATCTCTTCCCCCCCCCCCCGCGCCCCCGAGGCCTGTTTCCAAAGGGCCTATGTACTTCCGGTGGCCAATCTATGTCTATGAGAGTGTGTAAATACGTGTGTGATGCTTGTCAGGTCCGGGTGCCTTATATGAGTGTGAATGTCCCCAGTGCATGCCCTTCGTGTCCGAGTGTCACTTTGGCTGTGTGAGGGGGTGTGTGCAGGCTACATGTGTGGGGGCTTAAGGCTCTGAGTGTCTGTGAGCATGTGATGTGTGCATGTGTGTGCAAACACGTGAGTGCACGGAGGTGTTCTCTCTCCCCTCTGCCCATTCAGGTTTGCTCCCATCCTAAAACACCCAGGCCACGCCCACCTCTTTTCTGATTCCTGACCTCGCACCACCCTATCCGTCTGAACTACGCCTGGATGAGCGTCCCACCCTGGGTCGGCCGGTGGTGTGGCCGGTTTAGAGGGGAGTCCGTTTCCTGGTCTGCAGGGCATGGTGGGCCCCACTAGGTCCACCGTCAGCTACATCTCCCCGGGTCAACAGGCCCCTCCCTCTGCCTCCCCTGCAGGTTTCTTTAATGGAGGGAGGGGTCCTGACCTCAGAAGGGTCTGGCAGGCGAGTCTGGTGGCCTCCAGCAGGGCCGGGCAGGTGGGCCAGAAGGTAGTTGCACCTCCAGGCTTCCTTCTTCCCTGCCAGTGGCCACTGAGGAGGATGGGGGTCCACACTGCATTCTCTCAGAGTTCCCCGGGGCCCACTGTTGGGGCCTTGGGACCCCAGAGCCTCGTCCCCGCTTAGGGAGGCCTGTGGGTCAGCTTGGCCTCCCTCTTGGCCTCCTCCCTGCGCTCTCCCTTTAGGAGCCCCCAAGCCCTGGGCCTCCTCCCAAGCTCTCGCCCCGGAGCATCCACAGGCTTCTTCTGGTCTAAACCCTTTTCCTTCTCTGTCTCCTTCTTGCTGAGACAATGGTTCCTCGGAGAGCCCTTCAGCCTCTCCTACAGGTACCAGAGGATCCTTTTTCTTCAACTCACTAGAAATGGGCCCTGGCTTGTAGCAAGGGTGGCAGCCGCCCAGAGGCACGGGGCCGCTTCAGTCCATCCCCGGGCCAGCCTGCCCTTCCCTCGGTCCTGGCCAGGCACCCTCTAGCCTCAGGGTCTTTGTCCTAGTCTTTTTCTCTGTCTGGAATGTTCTTCCCCAGACCTTGCATGGCTCCTCCCTCTCCAAAAACATTTGTCAACATATCTTCTCAATGGGGCCTACCTGGCCCACCCAATTTAATCCTGTGGCCTGTGTGCGCACATGTGTGCACACACACGCACGCACGCGTGCCCTCTGGCCCTCCCAGAATGTGCCATCTCCTGGCCCTGCTCTGCCTCCCCATTTTCTCACTACACCGACCCCTCCTTACATACAACAGAACTCAGGTATTCTGTCTATCGTGTGTCCCCTGCCAGATCGCCAGCCCCACGAAGGCAGGGATCGTGTGGTATCCCCTTATATCCCCCAGGGCCCGGATGTGTGTGCAGCCAATTTCAGATGCCCCACGCACATTTGTTTTGGTTGCTGGGATGGCTGCGGAGAGAAGAGAGAATCTGTGGGAGAAGTGGTTGCTCCTCTCCCAGGCCTGTGGTCCCATCGACGGCTGGACTGTGTCCTGCCTGCCCGGGGAGGGGGGCGGGGGGAGCGGGTCCCGTTCCTTCTGCCCCACCTGCCCCCGGGGGCGCTGGGCCACGGAGCCATCCCCCCCCCCCATGGGGGCACGCTGGCACACACCTGTGCACCCGGCATCTGCAGCCCGCCACCCACCACCCGCTGACGTGGCTGTGGTTTCGAGGCCCCGGAGAGGTGCAGATTAGAGACGGAGTGTCCTGTTTTCTGCAGCGGCAGGTGGGGGCGGGGGCTGGCTCCCTGCAAACAAGCGCGCGCGGAGGTCCCTTCTCCTCCCCTACTCGTACACACACGCACACACACACACGCAGATGGACAGCCAGGGGGCCCCACCAGCTTGGCAGCTCTGCGCTGTCAGCACGGGAGCCGTGCCTCTGTCTGCACCAGGCCCTGCTGCAGGTGGCGAGAGGGGACAGAGGAAGAGGCTGCGCGATCCCCGCCCGGCGCCTGAGCTGCCACCTCATGCCCACCCTGCGTGGTCACCTGGCCTCATCTCTCAGGCCTTTCCTTTGGGGGAAGCACTGTCTTCTTTTGGCCTTCTGTCAACACCACATCCCCAGAGGAGGGGACCCCGCATTCGGCCCTCGGTGGGGGGAGCAGGGCCGCCTCCCTCACTCTTGTGGCCCATGGTGCACACAGCAGCCCGCACGACCGCCTCAGCTCCCCAGCGCCTGCGGGGCCCAGCTCAACCCCCCCGGCCCGGGCCTTCCCTGCTGCCCGAGCCCCGTGTTGAGGGGAGACAAGCGTGGCCTCTGGAAGCAGGCCTCCTGGGAGAATGTCAGCTCTGCGTGACCTTAGGCAAGTCACTTCACCTCTCTGTGCCCCAGTTTCTCCCCCCGCCCGGCAGAGCCGCTGTAGAGACAAAATAGGTTCATATATGCAAAGTGCTTAGCCCAGCGCCTGCTGTGGAGGCTGTCAGTAAATGTCAGCTGTCACTATGATGGTTTCCTGCCTCAGAGCCACCAGGGGCTGCAGAGGGCCTTGGGTCAGGGCTCGCGGCCCGGCTCTGGCCTCCCAGACTGAGCCAGCATCTTCCAGGCCCTCCGGGAGCTCCTTGGCTGGCGGAGCACCCTGGGGACACACCTCAGCCTGCAGCCACCTGTGGGACAGGAGTCCCCCGGTCTCCCAGCCACAGGCGGGTCCGCCTCCCCGTTCTCCAAGCCCCCTTGCCTTGCAAGGCGCCCCTCAGGCCACCTCCTGCAGTAAGAATGCCCGTCAACCCGGCTTCCGGAGCACCCACAGCTCCCACTTCTCAGGGCCTCGGGCTCCTCAAGTATGAGAGGGCAGAAAAACCCCGACACCACAGGATTAACGTCAGGGGAGGTCACGGACGGAGAGTGCACGGCCTTGGCAGCCAGACAGGGCCACCTCTTGTTCCTGCATGCACCCCCAAGGCTGGCGGCTCCTGCTTGCTGCGCTGGGACTCCCCACAGCCTCCGGGGGCCCAGGCTCACGTCAGGCCTCAGGAAGGAGCCGCTGCCCAGGGTGGGCTGGAATGAACAGGGGAGCCCTGGGAGCCGAGAAGGGGCCATGGTGACCGATGCTTGTGGGTGCACAGCGCTCCCCCCAAACAGAGCCTGAATGGAGGAAGAAGGAAGAGAGGCCGGGCTGAGCACACCCTGGGCCCCAGAGGAAGTTGAAAGCTGGGCCGCGGTGTGACAGTTCAAGGGCCCGTGCACCACAGCTCCTCACCCCACCTTGCCTGCTGACGTCAGTGGGAGTGCATGACCCTGCCCGCCTCCTCCCCCAGGCCCTGGATCTCTGAGGTGGGGTCCCAGCCTGAGGGCTCCCACAGCTAAGCTCTGCACAACTGGGCCCCCAGCAGAGCTTTAGTGTCTTCAGGTCAACTTTGCCCTCTCCAGGCTCCTTTAGTAAAAGGCGACCAGTTAATCGCACCTCTTCACTCACCCGCACCACCTCACATCTCTGAGGTGTGGCCCTAGAAGATATCTATTAAGCACCTACTGTATACAAGGTGGTTTCACATCCACGAGTTCATTGAATCCTTCACAATACCCTGAGGTGAATATTTATGGATAAGGAAAACAGCTCAGAGAGGCTAAGGAAGCTGCCTGAGGTCACACAGCTTGTAGGCGGCAGAGCTGACCTTCCAACTCAGGCTCCTACAGGCGAGTGAATTCGTGCTGGAGAAGATCTTGGAGAGCCAAGGCCAGTTGTTTGTCAAGGAAGAAATGGACACCCAGCGGCGGGAAGCGAGTGCCCTAGGCCATGCCCGAGGCTCCTGGCAGATGGGATTAGGGAACTTTCTTCTGGCATTAGATACCTGGCAGAGGGGCTCCACTGCGAAGCCTTCTTCTTTCACTGCCTCCAGGTCTCCACTCAGAGGCCACTTCCTTAGACAAAAGTCTGGACGGTGCTAGCTGTGAACCTGGCTTTATTCTTTGGGCCACTCACTGTCATTTGCAGTTCTATGCATCACATTATTTACTTATTTATTGTCCCCCCCCCCCCCCCCGTACCCACCTCAATTAGAATGTGAGCTGCATGAGCTCAGGGAGTGTCTCTCTTGTTTCCTTGCATGGAATAGTACCTGGCACAAACTCAACATTTTTTGTGTGGGGAATGGATGAATGACTGAATGAATGGAGTCAGATGATAAAGGACGAGGTTTATGCTTTATGGGGGAAAGTTTAGTGTAATGATGAACTTATTAAGGGCAAACCAAATAGATGATTCTAGGTGGAGGAGGGCAGTGAGAAGTAATTTAGGAAAAAGAAGGGGCAGGGCCAGCATGTGCAGACACGAGGTCTGGCACATAGACTGTAAAGTGAGTGGTGACCCCTCCAGTTGTTCAGTTCTCAACCTGGACAACAATACAAGCTGACTCTGGGGACGGGAGGAACATAACGGTTTGGGCCCCCTCAGGAGATGGGCGGGGTGGGGAGGGAGCGAGGAGTCAAGGCCGCTCAGCAGGTGCCTGCAGCAGGAGGAACAGGCTGTACCCACCACGAGGGCGCCACGTGGTCGCGGTTAGCAGTTTGCCATCCGGTGGCATCGTCTCCACAGTCGGTCGTCCGACCAGGGGGAGCAAGCGCTCTGCTGTTAGCAGCCTCCTGTACCTGGAGCGCCCCATGGGATGCGGGTGGGGAAATCACCCCGGCACACCCCACGAGCACACACCAGACGCCCGGGGACGGAGATTATCACCACGGCGGGAGGGAGGGCTGTTTCCTGAGCCAGCGCGGATCTCTGAAGGCAGAGGACACGGTGTTCTGGGACCTCTCCACTGAGCAGAGGACCCAGGGAAGAGCCCGGCCGGGCCCCCTTCCTCCCTCGGCCTCCAGGCCGGGCACAACAACCATCACCCTGTGATTGTGGGGCCTGTCTTCGATGAGTCACCTCGCCCACAGCGCGCCTTGCGGGGTGATGTTATCGGCCCCTCTGCTTACTTAATTCCCTGGTTGACATCACCGCTGCCCGGTCTTCCCCTTCTCGGCATTGCAGCCTGCAGGCTAGCATATCCTGGAAGAGAAGGCGGTAGGGGATCATTTGCCAAGAAGCTACCGGGGCAGGTAAATGGGGACCCTCGGTCGCTTGGCTGTTAGCACCGAGGTGCTTGGCCTAGTTTCCTGCTTTGCTGGACAGGAATCTCAGTCTACTTCCCAGGAAACGCTATCTGGAGTCTGTATTTCGGGGCGTGGTCCCCAAGGCCAGCTGTCTGCTGGCTCAGGCATGTGCTTCTAAGTTCCGCCTCTTGCAGACCTACCTGTGATGGGCCCAGGATCCCCCGGCCCCAGACTGGGCAGCTGCTGGCCTTCTGCCCGCCTCCCTGTCCAGCCATGGTGCCCAAGACCCAGCTCCCTCGGAGGCCCAGCTCCTGCCTCGCTGCTCCACTGCCCGCACTCCTGAGCAGCCTCCTGCGAGCCTAGGCCTGTCCTCTGCTGCAGCCGAACATTCCCTCTGGCCTCCCCTGACCTTGTCACCCTTGCCAGTGCTTCCCCGTGGTCAGTGGCACATGGAAGGTACCATGGAGTTGGCAGAGCGGCGAGGCTGGGAGGCGCAGTAGGGGCCCCACTCAGGCCACCAGGGCAGGACCTCGGTCCCCGATGGAGGCCGTCCCAGCTTGGCAAGTGAGGGAGGCAGTGAAGGGAAGTGGGTGGGGCTGCGCAGGGAGCAGAGCCAACCCTTTGAACTGCCCAAGCAGCATCCTCTGCGGCCCCAGGGGACAGCGCCTCAAATGTCACTGCCAGAAGCCAGGGAAGGGGGTGGGAGGAGGTTGCTCAACACCAGTCACTTTTATACGAGTTATGTGACCAAACTGAATTGTTCTTAGAAGGAAAAAGAAAAAACAAACAAAAAACCTCAAAACCCACCACTGAGGTCACCCTTATTACCCCCAGCAGCTAATGAGCCGATCCTGAGAACAGATAATGGGCCCAAGCCACGGCTAGCGCTCCCCCGCTCACCCCGGTGGCCAGAAAGAGCCAGCAGGTGGCCTGGCCACTCTGCACCCAAGCCCTGGCTGCCTCTAGGGTCCTGGAATATAGAATGCCGTTCCAGGGTGGGCTTAGAGAGCGACCTGGAGAAGCAAGCCTGGGCTCAGCCCCTAGTCTCTTTGGGCCTCTGTTTCCCCACTGACAAATGGAGGAAACCACTGAGGGGTCAAGGGGATAATAATGGTGGAAACGCCGAGCAGCGTTCCCAGAGGCGGAGGTCCTGCAGAGAAGGGAACGGGGAGTCCGGAAGTTTCAGAGAAGAGGACACACCTCAGTGATTGAAGAACATTATATCAGTTGACTCCTTCTGCTCTTGAATCCTTTAGGTTTCCCTTAAGTCGTGACTTGAATTCTTATTAATGTTGTCAGGGAGGTGCACACCTTGAGAACGATGGATACCATTGGTGAACTTAGCCTGTGGTCTGCTCAGACCCCCGGATCCTTTTTCAAGTTCGAGAATGCAGGGTCCACTAGTTTAGTCTAGTGGGTGTTCTGCTGTAGTACTTCCCTCCTAGGCCACAAACCAAGCTCAAATTCTAGTCAACCCTGACTGCTTTCCTTAGCTGGGGAGTATAGCCTGCTTCTGGCTGTAGTTTGAGCCCTTATCCCTCTTTTATCCTGAGCCCAAAGCTCACCTCCCCTTACAAAGCCCAGACACACGTCAAACTCATTTATCCCAGACTGAGCTTGTCTTTCTCTCAGCAGCCTCTTTCCTGCAGATCTTAGTTCATGGTACGACTCCCCATCGTGCAAGCCAGAGGCTGAGTC
Organism: Hyaena hyaena; assembly: GCF_003009895.1. Taxonomy (NCBI): domain Eukaryota; kingdom Metazoa; phylum Chordata; class Mammalia; order Carnivora; family Hyaenidae; genus Hyaena; species Hyaena hyaena. Next base: position 2,272,535 of record NW_024080698.1, read on the forward strand.
ATCCTTGACCACTGCCTTCTGTCCATCGCATCAGATTTGCCATCTCATCTTGTGGATTCTAACACTTGGGTATCTTGCATTTTTATCCTTCCCCTCCCCCCACCCGCCATTTCTGTAATAGTTTAGATACTCATCTCTGTCCTTAAGAACATCTCGTAGAACCATGTAGATCTCCTGGGCCCCCCTCCGCACAGCTGCCGGGAGGGCCGCCTGCCGATGGAGCCCTCCCCTCCGGGAGGCTCCCGCCAGGCTTGCCGGCCTCGTGCCCAGGACAGGGACAGGCCACGTGCACGCTGGATGCGGCTGGGCTGAAACCGCTCACGTATGTCTGCTCAGGGTGCCGAGAATGTCTTTCTCCCCCTTGTCAGCCTGGAGGGCGCCCTCCTCCTCCAGGAGACCTCCCAGACTGCTGCGCCTGTGTTGCTTCTTCCTCAGTGCCCCGCTCTCTGCCCGTTGCGTGCTAGTGTGCCCTGGCCTGCGGTGCCTCCACGGCTGTGCACTCATCTTCATCCTCACCGCCCAGACCCTGATTCCACCAAGAGAGCAGTGGGTAGGCACCAGGCGGACCTGGGTGGTATTCGGTTCTGCCCCGTCCCATGGGGACATGGGACAAGTTATTTGTCTCTGAGCTTTCCTTCCCGTCAATCAAACGGGGTAACCCCTCTACCTGCTTCTCAGGATGGGTAATCGAGCCAGTCAAGGGCTTGGCTCAGAGCCTGGCACAGCACAAGAGGGTAGCAAATGGCACCCACAGTCTCCAGGGTCGCTACCCCTTACAAAGACGTAGGAAACCGTGCTGACACCTCAGCCCTCCTGTCCCCTCCCTCGAGCTCCCCTTCAGCTCAGCCCCTTCGTTCTCTCTGCCTTTGTTCAGACCCCTCTGTTCATTTTCTCTCTGGCTGTCAGCTCTCTGCACCTGGACAAGGTCTTGGGCAATGCTGGCCTGGTCCCCCTTTTGCCAGCCCTTCCTCCCAGGACTCCTCTCCCCCCTCCCGCTGCAACTGCTGTCCACGTGGGGCGGCGATGCTCAGTGTCTGAACTGTTCTCAGCCTGGGGGCGGTGTGGCTGCTATGCTCCTGTCACACAGCGCGGTGGCAGTGGCGTGCTCAACAAGGCCCCGGAGTTTGCCCCCAGCCATACTGGGAGTGCGTTGCTGAACTGGCCAGCTAGTAAACCCACGTCTTCTGGCTCCAAAGCCAGGACTCTAGGGATGGACTCTGGTGCCATCCCTTTCAGTCTTTTTTGCATCTATGTGACTCAGTCTCCTCATCTGCAAAATGGGCACAATAATTCCTTCTTCTTCTTCCTCTCAAGGGGAGAAGGGGAGAATGGGGTTAATCTGGGAAGGAGCTGGAGACCCTGCTGTGTACAAGGCAGGCGAGCCTGGCTGAGTGTGTATGTGTGTGGGGGGGGGGCGCGGGGGGTGCACATAACAGGACAGAACAGGTTGGGGAAGCTAGTCCCTCCAGCACCCTTCCAGCAGCCCAAGCCCTGTGCCTGAGTCCACAGTGCCCCCTGCTGGCGAGTCATCCCAGAAGCTCCCTGTGGGCAGCACCAGCCTCCCGCTTTGCTTTTCCTGAAGGCGACCCCAGGGAAGGTGTCGCCCCTGCCCTCAGGGTGCCCAGTCTGAGGGAAGGGAGGCACCCAGTGGCTCAAGAAGCCCAGATTGGGGATGGGGAGCCAGTGTGAGATGGGAACTTCCTAGGTCACTGACTTCCCCCTTCTCTCCCATAAACCCACTGAAACCTCTTCCAAAGAGAAAGGTCTGCGGCTGGGCAGAAGCCGCAAGAAATGGTTTGCCCCGAGCCCAGCAGCTATCCCTTGATTAGGACTTTGTGCTACCAGCACCCCCACCCCCATGGACCATCTGGGGAGACATTAGATGAGGGCAGGCACTGGGGAATGGAGGGGAGGGGCTGGTGGGCCCCAGCTTGCGCTTGGGCTGGACCCCCTCATCAGCGCCCTCACCATCCAGACACATGCTCCCAGCACGGCAGAGCCCAGGCACCCCCTTCATCTCTCCAGGTCCTAACTCCCCGTCACTGCAGCCTCGTGATCTCAGCACCTCCTGAACCTGATTCTGGGTTGGGTGCTGGTGCTTCAGGGACAAGCGAGGCCCTGACGGGCCCCCCCGCAGGAGCTCAGACATGCCACCCCTTCTCCCATCTTCCCCTGCCCATTCATCCCCAGCACCCCAGCCCCTCCCCTGGTCTGGAGGAGGGCCGCCATATATAACACTCCCCAGACTAAGATCCAGCCAGCTGTGACCACCTCTTCTGGAAAGTCTCCGCCATTCCCCACCCTGGGTTCTGCTCACTGCTTCTGAGACTTTTCCCTCAAACTGTGATCTTCCCAGACTGCCAATATAAAGCTGAGATTGCATTCTTCCTCCTCCAGGAAGCCTTCCTGGATAAATCCCAGCCTCGAGGATGTTTCCCTACTTCAACCTTTTGCATGATCTCCTGGCACACACTACATTGTCCTGGGCATGTTTATTATTCTGTCTGCCCCATAGGAGCTCCAGGCCTCAGAGGGAAATGGCTAGGTCCCCTTTCCTTGAACCCTGGCAAGACCATACATGCTCCTTTAAGTCCACATAAACCAGTGATTTTCCACTGGGCATGGTTTTGCCCCCAGGGGACGTTGGGCAACGTCCAGAGAGAATTCTGGTTTTTGTGACCAGGAGAAGGGTGCACTGGCGCCTGGTGGGCCGAGACCCGGGATGCTGCGAGCCATCCTACGATGCACCAAACTGCCCCATGACAAAGAACTATCCTGCCCCAAATGTCAACAGCGTTGAGGTTAAGAAGCCCTGATTTAAGTGAATTCACACACTGGGTATTCAAATAGTGGCCAAGAAAGGGGGAATGGCTCGTGCAGGAGGAGGGGGCAGAGAGCAGACATCTCAGAGCAGCTTCCCCTCCGCGTGGCCTTTTCAACCCCACACGGTTTGGGTGTGTCTTACATAAGTGGAGGCAGCCCTTAGCCAGAGGAGGAGGAGCCAGCGCCTGTCTAGGGGAGCCACGGGGACGGGGGTGGGGAAACCCTTTGGGAGCACGGAGTAGCTTGGCCTCAGCTTAGTCATCTGTAGAATGGGGATGGGTGTTCCCTTCTAGTTCTAAAGGTTGAGGGTCCTAAACCACGCTTCTCGATATAGACAAGTCCTTTTCCCTCATGCTGATGGGCAAGAGCCCTCCCTGAGGGAGGAGAAGCAGTCATCAGTCCCTTAAACAGATGTGGGGGGTTATTGTGGCTTTGATTGCCCTCCCAGGAGCAGCTGTAAGAACAAGAATGCTTTGATAGGCTTCATCAAAGCTGACTGGGGGGGTGGGGGCAGCCTTCAGCTGGGAACAGCTGTAAGTCAGGCCCCCACGCAGAGGTGGAGGCTGTGAAAGGTGCCCCCCACTTTGGTTGGGGTTAAGAATGTTCCAAAGACTGCTTACCCTGAGCCGGCCTTCTCTAGAGGCTTCTCAGGGTTCTCTGCGCCCTCCCTGGGTGGGCTTGGGTGACCCAGGCCCTTGGCGGTGGAACAGAGGCAGCTCTTTCACTGGCTCCTATTCCCTGGGGCAGGGTCCCCACGGGGTGGGGTGAGGCCAGCCCTCCCTGCCCCCTCAACCCCGTAGAGTCTCTGGGTCCTGGTAAGCGGGGAGGGAGGGCACCCTGAGCGAGTCTCTCTCAGAGCTCACAGACCTGCCTCACAGGGATCCAAAGCTGTCAGGAAAAGGCTTGGTCTTTGAGGAGAACAAACAGGAACCCAGGCTACCTTGAAACCTCTCCGCCAGACGCACCCACAGCATTGTCCACAGTGAAAACTGTTGCACTTACCGCACAGCCGGCACCCCTACCCAGCGTACACACAGCATGCCACACACACACCCAGCTGAGCGCAAATTGTGCACACTAACTGAAGACAGCGGGGACAGAGCCAATCTCGGCCGCGTCCCTAGCCGTCCTAAAAGTGGGTGCTCATCCCGAGCCTCAAATGTCCAAGGGAGTTCAGCTAAAGCTTCTCCCGATCCTGCCTCTTCAAGCTGCTAAACAGAACAAAACAAAACAAAACCCTGAACGTGTATCCAAAGACCCTTGTTTTTCACAGAGTGCTGAAGCAGTAGATTACCTAAGAGCTGGACTTTTGAAAGATGTTACCCCAAATGGTGACGATAATGATGGCGGTGGTAACTGCAATCATGACTGTCGGCGTTTATTGAGGACTAGCTGTCCCCTAGGAACTATGCTCTGCGCTTTACGTACACCCTTCATTCAACCCTCGCGACAGCCGGTAAGGTAGGAACTGACAGTGTGCCCATTTACAGGAGAGAAGAGTGAGGCTCAGGGGAGGTGAATAAACGTAGAGACGCCAGCATCAGAACTCAGAAGAGATCAGGCGGACTCGTGGTGGGCAGCCTGAGGGTGTGGGTCAGTGTGCATGTGGTCAGTGCCTGCCACAGCACCCCCTTTCGGGAAGACCCCCCAAATATGCTCTCACTCACCCTGCCTGAGCTGCCATGTGGCTCTTGCGTTAAGCATTACCCCCTGACGTCCTTCCCCACCAGAGTGGAGTGTGTGGTCAGACCAGGGGGTTCTGGGGCCTGGGGTTTGGCTTCTGGAGAGATAGTCCGGAGTTGGGGGGCGGGGAGGGTGCGCGACTTGATAAGAGTATTGTCACAGGAATGAGGACATTGTAATGAGGACATTTCGGAATTGATAAATAGTGCCCTCTTATAGGATATCAGCTCTGTCCCCAGTTTGACCGATTGCTAAAGCACAAGGCTGAGCTTCTCTAGACTCTCTGCATTCCAAGTATTTGACACTAGCATTAATCCTGAACTCCCTGTGCATCAACGCTTTTAGTTTTTTATTTTTATTTCTTCCAGTTTTACTGAGAGATAATTGTATTAGTTTCAAGCTGTAGAAGTTCAAGGGGCACAGCAATGATGGGATATATGTATATATTGCAACGTGATTACTACATTTAGTTAAGCTCCATCAGCCTTACGTAGCTACATATTTTCTTGTGGTGAGAACTTTCCAGACTTACTCTCTTACTAGCTTTCAAATCTCAGTCACTGCAGTTGCCATGCTGCACTTTGTATCCACAAGACCCATTTTTTTTATAACTGAAAGTTTACACCTTCTGACCACCTTCGCCCAATTGTCCCGCAGCCCCACCCCCTGCCTCTGGTAACCGTAATATTCCATGTTTCTATGGATTCTGGTTTTTTCAGATTCCGTCTACAAGTGAGACTATACAGTGTTTGTCTTTCTCTGTGTGACTTGCTTCACGGGGTCCTGGTTCTGAGAGGGGCCGTGGCCACCTCCAGAGTGAGGCCAGGAAGAAGGAAGGACGGTGTGTCCGAGCTAGAGCTGGGTTTTGTCTCCATAAGGTAAGAGAACATAGGGGGGGAAATGCAGGGGTGGGGGAGGGGGAAGCATAAGGAACTTTCTGGAAATCTGTGCCTTTTGCCTTCTTTCTGAACTTCCCTTCTCCCCGTCACCCCTCCTCCCACCCCGAACCGAGGATCCAATTTCCTCTTTTTTTTTCAAAATACAACTCAAAACAGATTTAATCTCGAGGGATTGTTCTGTGAAGGAAACCTGTAGAGGCAAGTTGTCTCTGAACTTGTAAGGGAAATATATATATATCTCTGGAGTCTGGAAAGAAAAAGTCCATTTGGCACATGAAGCCGCCTGCATCTCTGGCCCCGGGCCCCCTGTGTCCTGCCTTCTGTAGTCATCGGTGAGGGTCCTGTCTCGGGCTTGGTGGATCTTTCCTCCCCCCACCACCATGGGGACTCTTCAGAAATAACCACATGGCAACGCTTAATCTGGTAGGGGCCCAGCACCCTGTGACCCATGGCGGAGACTAAGAAGGCAGATTCCAGGGGCGCCTGGGTGGCTTAGTCGGTTCAGTGTCCGACTTTCGCTTAGGTCATGATCTCACGGTTCGTGGGTTCGAGCCCCGCGTCGGGCTCTGTGCTGCCTGCCGGCTCGGAGCCTGGAGCCTGTTTCAGTCTGTGACTCCCTCTCTCTCTCTGACCCTCCCCTGCTCACGCAGTCTCTCTTTCTGTCTCCTAGAAATAAATAAAACATAAAAAAAAAAAAAAAAAGGCACATTCCTGGGCCTGCTTCCAGATGAACATATTGGAATCTCCTAGAAGCCCCTGGAGCAACCTCGGTCTGCCAGCCAGTGGTCCTGCTTGCCGTGCTGGGTGCTGGGGGCCTCTCCTACCCGCTGCTTTCACAGACCGGCTTTTGCAAGGGATTCAAGCTCCTGAGAACTGCCTCCTGATGTGTCGGTCACTCTCAAGTGAGGTCACATGTGACGGGATGGGTGTCGTTCTGTGTGTAAAACGTGTGCCCGCCTCTGGTGCCAGGTGCAGTCAGGGCACAGGGGGACGCAGGGTGACCTGACATGTGGCGTCCCAGCCTGCACCTGAGTGCCGTAGGAACGATGCTCCCTGACCTCCCGTCGCTCAGGGCCATGGATGCGAACAGATGGTCCCACCGAACACCTGGGCCTCCCAGCCTTCTGGGACAAGCCATCTGTAGTCCAGCATGGGCCACCTGTGTCGGTGGGCCTCCTGCTTGGAGTCACCAGGCCACCACTTCCAAGCTCTCTTGTGAGCAACATCAGTACGTCAAGGAATGTGATAAAGCGCTCTTCCCCAAACACACACAACGAGCAATATTTACCTTTACAATTTACTCTGGAAAAAAAAAATGTGTACAGAAAGTGATAAAAATTCAAACGTGCTTATTGCCCTGTGAGATTCCGCCTTTGCCAAATGAGATGCTCTCTTCGGAGATGCCAGGATTTCACGCTGGGGCACACTCATCACAGTATGCTGTGATGGACGGAGAGACCCGACCAGAGGCGGGACTGGTGTCCTCTCGTGTGTTGGGGGGCTGTCACACTGCGGGCCCCCACAGGTGGGCCCGTGTGATTAGAAGCACGACGGAGGTGTAGATCTGACAAGTGCTTGCTTCTCCTCTTGGGCCACTCTGGGGGAAGCAAGCCACCAGCCTGTAAAGAAGCACAGGTAGGCTGGGGAATGAGGGGATAGCGCCTTGTGGGGAAGCTGAGGCACCAGGCGCTTTAGCTGGTGTTCCTGAACTTTTCAGCCTAGCCCAGCTGAATGAGTGTGCTGGAGAAGAACCTTCCAGCTGAGCACTGCCCAAAACCCTGACCCACACAATTGTTGCAGTATTAGGCCACTACGTTTTGGGGTAGTTTGTTACACAGCAATGGTTAACCAAGGCGCTTATAGGAGGCGTGTAATAAACGTGTATGGAATGAGGGAACGGCGAATCACAGTGCTCATCCCTGACACTGGTCCTGCATACTCATTAAGTCTGTTTTGTTTTGTTTTGTTTTAATGTTTTATTTATTTCTGAGAGAGAGACAGACAGACAGTGTGAGCAGGGGAGGGCCAGAGAGAGAGGGAGATACAGAATCTGAAACAGCCTTCAGGTTCTGAGCTAGCTGTCAGCACAGAGCCTGATGCAGGGCTCGAACCTGCGAACCGTGAGAGCATGACCTGAGCCAAGGTCGGACGATTAACAGACTGAACCACCCAGACTCTCCTCATTAAGTCTTGATCACATGTACTTTCTGATGGGATTCTTGTAACGGTTAATTTTATCTGTCAACTTGACTGCCGGGGCCATGGAGTACCCAGATAGGTGGTCAAACATTATTCCGTGAAAGTATTGTTGAATGAAATTAACATTTAAATTGCTAGACCAGTAAAGTAAATTGCCCTCCATAGTGTGGGTGGGCCTCGTCCAATCAGTGAAAGACCTGCATAGAACAAAAGGCTGACCTTCCCCAGCATAAGAGAGAATTCTCCTGCCTGATAGCTTTCCAACAGGGACCTCAGCTTTTCTTGCTTCTGTGCTAGCCTGCCAGCCTTCCACAGATTCTGGATTTGCCAGCCCCTGTAATTATATAAGCCAATTCCTTATACTAAATTTCTTTATCTGTAGACACGGGTATAGACATACAGTTATATTCTGTTGGTTTTGTCATGTTGGAGAATCATGAAAAGTATAGCTTATGGTACCAAGAGTGGGTGCTGCTATAACAAATACCTAAAAATGTGGATGTGGCTTTGGACCTGGGTAATAAGGAAAGGTTGGAAGAGTATTGAGGGACATGCTAGAAAAATCCTAACTGCCTTAAAGGGACTGTTGGTAGGAATATAGACATCAAAGGTGCTTCTGTTAGATTCTCAGGCGGAAATGACCAAAGTGCCAAAAGGAAAGGCAGTCATTGTTGTAAAGTAGCAAAGAATTTGGCTGTTTTGTGCTCTAGTGTTTTGTGGAAGACAGATCTTATGAGTGACGGTCTTGGATATTTAACAGAGGATTTTTTCTTTCCTTTTTAAAAATGTTTTATTTTTACTTAAAAACATTTTTTAATGCTTATTTATTTTTGAGACAGAAAGAGACAGAGCATGAGCAGGGGAGGATCAGAGAGAGAGGGAGACACAGAATCCAAAGCAGCCTCCAGGCTCTAAGCCGTCAGCACAGAGCCCAACACGGGGCCCGAACTCACAAACAGTGAGATCATGACCTGAGCCGAAGTCAGACACTTAAATGACTGAGCCACTCAGGCGCTCCTATTTTTACTTTTCAAAAACATATTTTAAGTTTATTTATTTATTTTCAGAGAGACAGAGACAGCATGAGTGGGGGTAGGGCAGAGAGAGAAGGGGAGAGAGAGAGAGAGAAAGAGAGAGTCCCAAGCAGGCTCTGAGCTGCCAGCACAGAGCCTGATGTGGGGCTTGAGTTCACAAACCGTGAGATCATGACCTGAGCTGAAATCAAGAGTCAGACACTAAGCCAACTGAGCCACCCAGGCGCCCCTATTTTTAGTTTCGAGAAAGAGAAAGAGTGTGCAAGTAGGGGAGGAGCAGAAAGAATGGGGCAGAGGACCCAAAGCGGGGTCTGTGCTGATAGCAAAGAGCCCAATGCAGGGCTTGAGCTTACAAACAGTGAGATCATGACTTGAACCAAAGTTGGAAGCTTAACCAACTGAACCAACCAGGTGTGCCATAGCAGAGAATTTTTTCTAAGCGAAGTGTCAGAGGGGTGGCCAGGTCCCTCCTTGCTGCTTATAATAAAATGTGAGAGAAGAGAGAGAGAGAAATCGAAAGAGTTTTTCAGCAAAAGGGAACCAGGACTTGACAGTTCAGAAAATCCTTAGCCTATCCACATTGCAAAGCAAGAAAGTGTGTTCTGGAGAAAACACCTAGGATGTGGCAGGACTATCATTCTGTAAAGACGACCTGCAAACTGATCAGCCACCTCAGCTGAAGCCAGGAATAGAGCTGGGATTTTACCCGCAGAGGCATTGCCAGCGGCCAAAGGGGACAGAGAACATGGAAAGAGTTCTGGGATCAGAACCGTCAGATTCTGGGATCTACAGGTCAGGGCTATACAGGACCCACCCTCAAACATGGCTGTCCTTCTGGAAAGGGAGAAGTGACCATGAAGGTGGTTTAGAGATATCAGAGCCATCATTTCCACCTGCAGCCCAGGGAACAAGACTCTTTCCTCCTGGCCTCAGGGGCTGGGGCCACCTCCTCAAGGTCAGGGGGCCAGGATTCCGGCCCGGAGCTGAAGGGGCAGGGCCGTGCTGAGGGCCATGGGTGGGCACGGAGGGTACAACACTGAGTGAAAGAAGACTGACGTGGAGCCTTAAGATCAAATGGAATCTGCCTTGTTTTGCACTTGCTTGGGAACTCTTTCCCTGTCCTTCTTCCCAATTTCTCCCTTTAGGATGGGAACGTATGCCTTCTGCCAGTCCCCCCATTGTGATCTGGAAGCACGTAACTGGTCTGGTCTCACAGGTTTGCAGCTGGAGAGGAATTTTGCCTCAGGATGACTCATACCTCGGGTCGCACCCATACCTGATTTAGGTGACATTTAGCGAAACTTGGGACGTGGAATTGATGGATGGGTTAAGACTTAGGGGCCGTTGGAATGGGGTGAATGTATTTTGCATGTGAGAACGATGGGAATTTGCGGGCTAGATGGCAGACTGTTATGGACTGAACTGTGTCACTTCCCCCGCCAAAGTTGAAGACTAACCCACCATCTGACTGTATTTGAGAAGGGGACTTTAAGGAGGTAATTAAGGGGAAATGGGGTCAAAAGGATGGGCTTTCTCTAATGAGCGCTCCCTCTAGCCTCAGGTGCACAGAGAAGAGTCCATGTGAGAACCCAGCAAGAAGGTACAGCTGCAAGCAAAGGAGATAGGTCTCACCAGAAACCACATCTGCTGGTACCTTGACTTTGGACTTCTGGCCTCAAGACCTACGAGAAAATAAATTTCTGTTGTTTAAGCCACCCAGTCTGCGGTCTTCTGCGATGGCAGACGAACACGGTTCCTCACGCTGTTGGTGAGGGAGGAGCCGTGCACGCTTGGATTTCAACCTCAGTTTTCATTGACTGACTCCCTCAGCCACTCCTGAAGTTCTAGTATATGTCAGACACCATACAGGCACTGGGTTTCAATGGTCACAGTGCTGTCGTCATGGAGCTTAAAGTCACAGAAGGGAGATGCACCTTCACCAAATAACTACTCGAACAGACATAAAATAACAACAGGGGCGAGTGCTGCAGGGGGATGTCACCTCATCAAGGAGGCCAGGGACAAGTTCTTGAAGAAGGGACAGCAGACCTGAGACATGAAGGGTGATGAGGAGGAAACCGGGTGAAGAGGGAAGGCGCACGCAGAAGGAACAGCATGTGCGGAGGAGGCGCCCACCAAAGAGGGAGGTGGTGAGCGTTCAGGGGACTAGAAGTGTGCCCTGAGCGGCATAGAGAGAGAGGCACAGGAGGATGGGGTTCGGGACGAGGCTGGATCTCTCCAGCTGGGTCGCCCACGGCCAGAGCAGTAGAAGCCACCAGGCTCTTTGAACCTTGGGTTTGGCGTGGTCAGATCTGCATTTCCCAAAGACGCCCGTGGCCGCTGGGTGGAGGAAGATCTGCGTGGACACCACGGAGGAGGCTGATGCAGGAGACCAGGGGAGGCACGTGGAGGGCTTGGACCGGACTGGCAGCTCCAGAGGTGGCGGGACGGGCTGGACTGGGGAGCTATCTATGAGGGTAAAATAAGTGGGCTTCGGGAGATGCAGGTGAGGGAAAAGTCAGCCCCCACCTGAGTTCTTGGAATCGGGCTCCTCGGTGGGTAGTGGTGCGGTTCACGAGCGAGAGAAGACGGGGAGGCAAGGTGGGGCGACCAAGTCAGGAGTGAGGGCAACTACTTACTAATGGGGTGAACGTAGGCAGGTTACTCTGAAACCTCCGCATGCCTCAGTTTCCCCACTGGGATAAGTACTCTCCGTGAGGTGATGTGTGTAGAGCCCAGCTCGGAGTAGCTGCTCCTGCGTATCAGTGCTTCCTGTCTTTTCCTCTGTAAGGCTGGAGTCTCGCCCAAAGTTGCGCATCGTCGGAACCAGGCTTACAGAGGGGTCGTGGGAGGAGCCTCCCCCCTTCGCCCGGCTGCCTTTAACATCAACACGCAGATCTAAGAGCAGACAGTGTTCACTCACCACTGGAGGCCTGGGGTGGGGCGGGAAGAGGGGGCAGAGTGCAGGTGGGAGATGCAATGGTGGGGAGGGGAGAAGAGAGTGCTGGAGTGAGAGCAGGCCCACAGTCCTTAGAGGGGCAGGCAGTTAAGCACCAAATTCATGCAGTAGCCAACTTCCAACACGCAGGATGTTCACAGAGTTCAGTTTCTACTCACGTAAAGCCCAAGATGGGTGCTCTGACTGGCAGGCAGCCTTCCTCCAAGGGGAGAGTCGCACACCTAGGCTCCTTCTCTCTCTCTCGGGGCTCCGCCATCTTTTGACCAGGCGGTCACGGCAGAAGGGGAAAGAAAGGTGGATGAGGCGTATCTGCTTCTTAATGTCCTCAGCTCAGAAGAGAGGCCCACTGCTTCTGCTCACACTCCACTGGCCACCCTCGATGGCATAGGAGTGGAAATGTAGTCCCAGTGGGTGCCCAGGAAGACGACGACATGAGTTTGGTGACCAGCTTCCCAGCCCTGCTACAGTAGGTCTGCCACAGCTTGTCCAAGAGGTGGGGTGCACTCTGGCTCTAGTGGAATTTCCCCCGGATGGGAGAGGACTGGCCATGGGGTAAGGAGGTTGAAGGGGCCAGGCTTGATCCCAGTACCCTCGCTGTTGGTTGGCAGGGGGGCCTTGATGGCTGCACGCTCAGGGGCTACAGAAACAGCCTCTAGCCAAGGCCGATGGGAAACCTGTCCTGAGCTCCTTAAGAGAGCTGGTGAACAAAACCCCCTTGTACGACACCTACCAAAACAGTTGTGGGCTGGCAGAGAGAAGGGCGTTGTGAACCTTAATTGAGTGGCCCCAATGAGGGGAAGGGACATTTGAGCAAAGACATGCGGATGCCCAATCATAAGGATATCTGTGGAAGGGCAAAAGGAGCAGCAAGTGCAAAGGCCCTGTGGTAGGGGCAGGCCTGTTGTGTTCAGGGCCCTACTGCAATAATCACTGAGATGATGGTGATAGCAGTGTGTGGGGGCAAGGGGAGAAGTGGTTAGATTCTTGATCTATTTTGTATGTTTATCCCTCCTTACCTCACTTCCTTCCTTTTTCAGTTTTCTAGAAGGGACGTGTGAAGACACACTGAGGCGTTTCCTCATCTAGATAGTAGTGCCCTTTCTAGACTGTAAACCCTATGAGGGCAAGGCCCCGGGCCCAACTCCTCTCCTTACCCTCACACCCAGCTCGGGCAGGGCCCATGGCCGGCGCCTGGCAGCCTGTCTGTGGAGAGATGCACGTCTTCCTGAGTCATCAGAGTTCATGGGGCCGAGCCCAGGCCCTGCCTGTCAGCACACTGCTCACTGGTGTGGAAAGCTTTCCTGTGGTCCAGGCACTCCCAACTCCGGTCCAAAGAGACCTTCGAAAGAAGGTCAGTGTAGCCAAAGGAAGGAGATGCCCCCGTGTCCTGAGCTCACAGCAATAACTGCTGGGAAGACAACCTCACCGGTTCTATTTTATCCTGCGTGGATCAAGAGGCTGGCTTCCGAGGAAGTGACACAGGCACAGATGGCTGTGCCCAGCAGGGATCCCTGGCTCCGCACTCCCACAGTGCTGGGCTCTGGACCGCAAGCGCCCTGACTCGTGGGTGGGACCCCCAGTGGTTTTTGAGGGGCGTCTTGAGCTTGTGGTGGGTGCCCGTTCCTAGCTGCCCTGCAGCCTTTCTTTAAGCCGGGCCCTTCCCTGCAACACCCCTGGCCCCCAGCTCCCCCAGGAACTCGGGAACAGCTGATGTTTACAATCCCACAGGCCCTGGATTGGAGAGGACTTCGAGAAGCCCCTAAGGTCTTGAAAACGTTGCTGCAGGCTTCCGGCTGTCTCCAGAATCGCATTCGGGGGGTCATGTGTTTCCTGTGCTCTCCTGCCACAAATTAACTGCCTTTTCACTTTTCCCACAGATTTCGTCTCCCGTCCTACGTGGCCGGGCCGGGTATTTCTCGGTGCAGCGGCTACAAACGTGTGGAGGCTGGAATCGGACAGATTTGAGTGCAGATTTCTGTGCTCACTGGCAAAGACCTCCGAGCCTCAGTTTCTTCATCTGTAAAACGAGCACAGAGTATCCACCTCGGGGCTTGGGTTGTGAAGACTGATCGAGGTAGCGGCGTAATGCCGAGGCCCAGTGAGTGTGAGCTACGACCCACGCTGATACCTCCAAGTGAGGCCATATGCGCCTCCCACCCCCCCCCCCCCCCCCCCCCCCCCCCCCCCCCCCCCCCCCCCCCCCCCCCCCCCCCCCCCCCCCCCCCCCCCCCCCCGCTCCGAATCTTGCTCCTCTTCCCATCAGCCTCCTGGTCCGGTTCCACATCAGGCCCGAGGAAAATGAGAAAGCCTCGCACGTTCTGGGCCTTTGGGGGAGCCTGTGAATAGCTGACTCCGTGAATGATGCCTCTGCAGGTGCCAGGGCCCGACGGCCCCACCCTCGCCCAGCGCCAGAGTGCTGCCTGCCAGACCCTTGTCAGCGGTTACAACCAGCAACTGCCTCCCGCTGCCCGAGTTTTATCAAAAGCCCAGTTGAGAGAAATAAAGTTCATGGGGGTTATTTAAAGGCCATGCATTCCATCCATTCTTCCAGATGAGACTTATCCCCGAAGCGAGTCGGGCTCTCATGAAGCTGTGTTGCTCTCGGACCACACGATTTAGCCACCACAAAATCTTGATTATGTCCCTCCCTTACGCTGGGGCTTTACGGAAAAGGGCTGGCGGAGTCCGGCTGTCGCGTTTATTTGGGGAGCCTGCTATTGCCAGGGTTGGCTGCCTCAATCAGCACTCTCTTTAAGACCTTTAAAGGGGAATATATTTTAGGCTCCAGTTCCCGGCAAAGCTCTGATTCCTCAGAGGAATCAGTGGGCTTCTGACCTATGGGCAGCATGACTCAGGAAACTGACCCCCGTTCTCATTTTCCTGGGGCTTCCAGGAAGCTCAGATTTGGGGTTCAGCTTTAAGAACCCTTGAAGATCCCTTGACCTGTTACACAAGGGAGATGATTTCTTTCCAGACACTGATTTCTAGCAGATGGGATTATAATAATAATAATTATTATCAGGGGTGCCTGGGTGGCTTAGTGGGTTAAGCGTCCGACTTTCGCTTAGGTCATGATCTCGCGGTTCGTGGGTTCGAGCCCCGCGTCGGGCTCTGTGCTGACTGCCAGCTCAGAGCCTGGAGCCTGTTTCAGAGTCTGTATCTCCCTCTCTCTCTGACCCTCCCCTGCTCAAGCTATCTCTCTCTCTCTCTCCTAGAAATAAATAAAAAAATAATAATTATTATTATCATTATTTTGTGTGTATCTTGTCAGCTGCACCTTGCATCTTGTATCTGGTGGGACCAGCGTGGGTGTTTCTATCCTGGAAAGCAAGGGACAGAGAATGGGCCAGGGTGGGGAAGAGAAGCAGGGAGGCCACGGAGGTGAGGGGTGGGGGAATCTGGCTTCACAGAACCAGACAGCGCGAAGAGACATTTTTCCATGAATTTCGGAAGAGAACTGCAGCCATTGCTCAATTTGAACTTCTCCATGTGGCCCCTCTGGCTTTTTGGGTATTTCTGTGGTATTGTGAAACACTGAAACTTGCAGCGTCTCCTTTCTCTTCCTCTTCGCTCCCCACCCTGGGCTCTCCCCCCACTCTTTTCCCTTTCCCTTCCTTGCCCCCTCCAGCGACCGCTGCCCTCTGTCCCTCTGTCCCTCTGTGGGGCTGCTGAGCCCGAGGCCACCGGCTGTGATGCTGGAGCACACAGAGGAGGGTGAGGACCCCAGGTCCCTGGAGGAAAGAGCGACGGCAGAGCAGAGAACAATAACTGAGCGCTCTACTCTGTGCCACGCACGGAGCCCGTAGCAACCAACTCCACCACCATTTATCAGGTCTGTGTTCCTGAGTGCTATGCACACTGGCCTCACTGGCCTGGTGAGGCCCCTTCATCTACCTGATTGTCCATCCATCTAGTCCGGGGCTTCTCAGCATCAGCACTATTGACGTTGGGGCTCAGGCACATCTTTGCTGGAGGGGGGGCTTGTTCTGTGCGTTGTAGGGTGTTTGCAGCATCTTTGGCCACGAGCCCCTCCCACCCCGTGACAATCAAAAAGGTCTCCAGACATTGCCAAATGTCCTTGGTGGAGGTGGAGGCGGGGGTCGGGGGCGGAC
Organism: Hyaena hyaena; assembly: GCF_003009895.1. Classification (NCBI taxonomy): domain Eukaryota; kingdom Metazoa; phylum Chordata; class Mammalia; order Carnivora; family Hyaenidae; genus Hyaena; species Hyaena hyaena. The sequence continues at coordinate 2,288,244 of NW_024080698.1, forward strand.
TGTCCCCAGGCCGGGAACCGCCGTGCCATTCCCCCCCGTTCCTCACTGGCATCCCCCCCTTCCCCCCGACAGAAGCCTCTCTGGCATATAACCCGGGTATCCAGTTGATGTTTCTTTCTGCAGCCCTGTTCGCTGCCCGCTCACACGCTGCGCCCTGCTTTCTCCTGGGGCTGCCGTCGTCTCCCGACTGTGGCAGAGGGCGCTCCTCGTGCGTCCTAGGTATCGCCGCCCCCCCCCCCCCGGTTGGTGTGGGCGTGGGGGGCCCTCTCCCTTTCTGTCAGTCGTCACCCTGCAGGTGAGGACTCGCAGGTGCAGAGCTCACAACGCTAGTGGGCTAGAGACGGGACACAAGCCCAGGCCTCTGTCTCTGGAGCCCGGGCTCTTGACCCCTGGCCTTCAGCGATACCCCTTCCTTCCAAATATACCTCTGCAGGGAAGCAGACAAGATCGGGGGCGAGGCTCGGGGAGGGGAGGGGAGGGAGGCGGCTCACTTGAGGTCCTGCAGCACCACCTGGATGATTTTGAGGTGATGCCAAGTGTCCGGGGAGTCGGATTTAGCCTTTATTCGGGGCTGGGAATGGTTGAGTGATTCTGCTTAACCGTCTGATAGGTGCCTCTGGCTCTGGCTGGAGAGAGGGTGTGCGGGGCTCACAGAAGCAGAATGCACAAGTTTCTGGCCGTGGGCTTTCTGTCCCCAGGCCTCTATGGGCAGCGATGCCCTCCGTGCCCTGGGCGCTGGTGGAAGAGCACTTCTGACCAGGCCCAGCGGATGATTGATGAGGGGGAACAGGGGACACAATGGAGGGGCTTTGTTCCCGAAATGCCATTCACATGACTCTCTGACCTCAGGGCTCTTCCCCTTTCTCTTGTCTTTTTCTCCTTCAGTGCATTTGGCTCTGCTACGGTTTCTCTTCTCTGTTTTTCTTTTCTCACTCCACACAAAGCCCTCAGAGGGCTGGGGTGGCCCTGGGGCCTCCTGCATCTTGTTGAGGTTGGTTTCCAGTTCCTGGACTGTGGTCCTGGGGCCGTCTGCCCGGGGCATGCATGGGGAGGCCTCCATGGCCTGCTTGGGAGCAGACAGGCTTAGAGCTTCATCTTGGGTTTCTAGAAGCCTTGTCCACACTGGTTCTAAACTCTGACCGCTCAGTCAGAATTACCTGGGTTACTTTCCAAACAGATTGATAACCAGGCCCCAATACCGATTTTGTGGCTCTGGAGCGTGGCCCAGGGATGGACACGACATACAGTCTCCTCAGAGGATTCTGCCGTGTGGGCAGAGTGATGATGAGCGGCCCGCTGTTTTCCTGAGGGCCAAGGGTCACAGAGAGAACACAGAATGCGGTTTAGGAGAACGGGGTCCGGTCAGACAACCCTTGGCGCATCGTGTGTCCCTGGGCAAAGCCCCTTCCCTCTTGGGCAGGAGCACCCCATGGAGGAATGACAGCTTTGTGGAACTTTAGACTTGGAAGGGGCCCAGAAAACCAGCCAATCCATCCCTTCGTTCTAAGAACACGAGGACCATGCGTGTGTACATGTGTGTGGGGTGTGGCGGCGGATCGCCCAGGTCCCACAGGGCTCCGTAGGGTCAGGCATGCAGGCCAGGCTTCGGGCTGTCTCCTCCCACGGCCTCCACTCTGCGGGGCCCCTCAGGGAGTCCTCTCTAGATTAGACCATTGGGGAGATTGTGTCTCTGGGAGCGAGTACTGAGGGGTGTCCCCGCTGTTTACTGGGGTGGGGGGAGACTGACCTTCTAGATCCGGGAAGGGGGGAAGCAATGGCCGCAGCCACAGGGGGCCTGCTCCCAGCCTCGCTTTGCAAGAGAACTTTTTGCAGAGCTGCTGACTTTTTGCAGCTGTTTTACGGGGCCCGTGGACCGAAAGGGGAAGTTTGGCTGCATTTAGAAAGTTGTCCCCAAAGAGGAATGGTGGGGGTGGGGGTGAGGAGGGCGGCTGGGCTACATACAGCGTGGGAGGAGGAAGGTGGGCGATCTGGGAGCAATGCCAGCAGGGGCCCGAGGACAAGGGTTTGGTTCGGGCCCACGTGTTGTCACTTTGGGAGCTCTCGGGGTGGGGTGGGGATGGGGTGGGTGCCGGGGAAAAGTGGAGGGGACAGAAAAAGAAAGACAAGAAAAGGAGGGGGTGGGGGAGAATGAGTTCCCAGCCAGGGAGCCCAGCTTCTTCTTGGATTGGAAGCAAACACGGAGTGTGGCTGGGAGCGCGGCCAGTCCTCCCCAAAGACCCAGCGAGTGGGTTCCTTTAAAGGGGTGCAGGGAGGGGCGCCTGGGTGGCTCAGTCGGTTAAGCGTCCGACCTCGGCTCAGGTCATGATCTCACAGTTCGTGGCTTCGAGCCCCGCATCAGGCTCTGTGCTGACAGCTAGCTCAGAGCCCGGAGCCTGCTTCACATTCTGTATCTCCCTCTCTCTCTGACACTCTCCTGCTCACGCTGTCTCTCTCTCTCAGAAATAAATAAAAAACATTAAAAAAAAAAAAAGGGGGGGGTGCAGGGAGATGGTGAGAGGTGCCGAGACAGAAGGAGAATTTTTGTCAAGAGGGCCCGGTGCCAGGGTGGGGGATGTTAAATGAAGAGCTGGCCCCTCGCGCAAGGTGGGCACCTCAAGCTGTTCTGTCCCTAAGGCCAGAGATGCATCTACCCCTCCCTGGGCTGACCTGGGACTCAGGCCCCACGGTGCAGCAGGAAGAATACTGAAGGCCTGACTGAAGACGTTCGTGCCGCAGTTCTCTGTTCCTGCTAACAATCCCACTGGCCCGTGCCAAGCGCCCCGGCCCCAGGAACCAGGGAGAAAAATGCAGCTCCTGACGACCACCCTGCTCACTCTTCCTGCCCCCACCAAGCCCTCTGTTCTCTCTCAGACTCTGGCACCTGCGGGGCACTCCACTCTGCTGTCCCCATGCTGAGCCTTGTCATGGTGTGTACGTGAGGATGGAGTGACAGGGAGGGGGTGGGGGGGACTGCAACTTTGACCCAGAGTCCTCCATAGAAGGTCCTGTCCCCCGGAAGTGTGCTGAGCAAAGCTTCCTGTCCCAAGGCCCGCCCCCCCCCCCCCCCCCCCCCCCAACAGGACTGTGAGGAGAGGACTCAGAGGCAGAGGCGGTCTGTCCCTAACACTGACTGTGCCACACTGGCCACAGAGACGGTGTCACCGCCTTCCTCAGGAACATGGTAGAGCCAGCCCCCAGAGGGATCCGCTCTAGGCGGGGAGGGGAGGCCTACACTGGTTCTGCCTTCCTGGTGAGCATCTGAGGCCAGAAGTACAAGCTCAGAGCTCGCTCGCTGTGCCCTTGTCACACAAGGCAACTCAACTCAGCTCAACAGGACTCTGTGAGTGTCCAACGAATCTTTACTGAGTACCAGATATGCACCAACCACGGGGCTAAGCGCTGGGGATATAGAAGAGTACAGGCCAGACATAGTCCCTGGCGGAGGCGACTTGAGGGCTCGTGTGGGTCCGTGAGGGCGCCCGTGGGGGGAAGTGGGAGGAGGCAAGGCCCTTACCCCTGTGGTCTCATTGGAGAGAAGAGACAGATTCACATCATAAGACACTTAAAGAACCAGACAAAGTTTAAATAAATACATTATCGGCCCTGGTAACCACGCGTCCAAGCAGGCACGGTCAGGTTCAGGCTGTGTATGCCTGTAAGTGCTCTGGGTGGACCCTGGGGGCGGGCAGCCCCACTTTTCCACCTAAGTAACTGGGGCCGAGTTACTTTCCAAGGTTTGTGGAAGAAAGGAAGGAAGAATCTGATCAGGGGAGGGTCTGACTTGAAAAACATCATCAGTTCCGACATGAGTGTACTGGAAAGTCTGTATGGACTCGACCATCTTTCTCGGGTCCTCCTCTCCCCACTACCGTCCATCCAGTTCTCCTTCTTCCATTTCACTCAGAGCTGGAAGCCTTCCATGGCCAATGGGAGGACGCCAGGTTTGTTTGAGTACTTACAGTTTACGAAGCACAGTGCTAACAACACAGGCCTTACCCGTGAGGACTTTCAAACCAACTTGGGTTCGCAAACTGCTATAAAAGAAGGTCATGAAAGCCGCTTGTAACGTGCACGAGTGGGAGTAGGGGACTGCAGGGGAGTCGAGTCCCATCCCTGGGTACAGGATTTGGAATATCGATGCTGCGTTGTGTGTGTGCGCATGTGCACGCATCTGGCTATTTGGTTTTTAATCTCACACTTGAGAGAAATCGTAAAGATATTACAAGTAATTTCTGTAAGCCTTTCCTAAGTACATCTTGTGGAATCATTCGAGAACAAGTCGGAGACATTTTTGCTCCTTTGCCCTTAAATATTTCAGTGTGTATTTCAAGGACATTGTTTTGTTTTGTTTTTAAATTCAAGTCAGTTAACATACAGCGAGTAGAACCCAGTGATTCATCACTTACAAACGACACCCAGTGCTCCTCCCAACAAGTGACCACCTCAGTGCCCGTCACCCATTTCGCCCATCCCCCCCACCCACCTCCCCTCCAGCAGGCCTCAGTTTGTTCTCTGTATTTAAGAGTCTCTTACAGTTTGCCTTCCTCTCTGGTTTTATCTTATTTTTTTCAAGGACATTATTTGACATCGTTGGTTTCCTTGTAGCCGAGCCTTCCTCTCATTTCCAAACACCATCAGATCACTCCAGACCCTAAATAAAGTTTATTTAATGGCAGACAGCGAGCCTGTTTCTCTACCTGAGGTCGTGCTGGCCGTCTGGAGTTGGGGGCTGCCCAGGTTGTGGGGTCCCCTGCGGAAAAGTCTGCCGGCCTCATGTGGTCATGCCCGATCTGGCCTGCCACCACACAGCCGGTCCGCCGCCTCAGAGTCCTGACCAGGCCTTGGCTGAACCGCTCTCGTTCCCTTCACTTTGTTCTTGAGTTTTCTGTACATTCTCCCACCCACAGATACATGACTCTGACTTTCTGGTGTCCCGCAGGGCCTGGTCGAGGCAGAGTGAGCTTGGTCGGGCACCCTCTCTGGGCCTCGGATGCCAGCCTGGGCTCCTCTGAAAACAGGAGGCTTCCTTTCCCTTATTCGTGGGAGGAGGTGCCGCGGCCTGGCCTGGCTCTGGGGCCTGTGATCCTGCTCAGGACTGGCAGCATTGGGCCGAGGGAGCATTTTCCAGAGTACAGCTGAGGGACAGAACGTCTCCATGAGAGGGGCTGGGCTGGGCCGGGTTTTGGAAGGCCCCTGCTTGTTCTGGGAGGTGTTCAGGACGCTGAGGTTTTGGAAATCCATGGTGGCTGTTCATGACTGCTCCCAGCCCTGGGAGGAAGAGTGAATGGGTGCCCGTTTCTTTGGGTGCAGTGGCAAAGGTGAAGCCCAGCACTGCTGACCCTGGCCCGGGCCCTCCGCTGGGCCTGGGGAGGGAACCGGACTTTGAAGGGGAACACGGCCTGAAGGAAGGGACCCTGGAGTCATGAGATGCTGTTCACATCCAGCGAGCCCTGGCTCGAGCTCCAACGGCACTGGCCCGGACACAAAGCAATGTGATCTCTGGACCTGCACTCAAGCGTGCCTCTGATGGGGCGGCTTGGAGAAACCCCAGTGAACCCATGAAACGGAACATGCTAGAGGCATTTCACTAGGCAGATCCCACGCAAGGAGGGGCCTGGGAAGGGAGAGAACAGAGCGGACCTGCGCCGTCAAGAAGTGCTCTGGCAAAGAGGCGAAGCCCCCCTTCCAACGACCTCTCCCTCCTGTTGTGCTTTTGCACCCAACACTCCCAGTGCCAGCTCTGTTCTGTTGCCGTGGGCAGCTCAGTTTACCTCCTCAGACCTGTCTCCCCGCTCTGTGAAAGGGGAAGTGGGGCACCTGTACCGCCTCCCCGGGGCAGTGCTGAGGGATGACCGGATGTGAGTGAGCTTCAGAGGCCTTGGAGGCTTAGAAAAATAAGCCCCAGCCCAGACTTTGAGAGCCTGATGTCCGCACAGGTACTGTTTTGCACAAGCTTCCCAGGTAGTCCTCGGAGCAGAAATCAGGTGACTGCAGGGTCTTGACCTCCCCATCCCTGACTCACCCCCAGGCTCCACAGACCCAGACCCAGACCCAGGCCTGTATTCCTGAACTCATTCTGCCCGCCGCCCCGGAAGGCCGGGTGCGGGTGGGGGCGCCCCGGCTTCCCACCCGTGGGCTGTCCGCGCGCCCCTCCCACCCTGGAGATGTGCCATGGTCAGGGTGGCCTGAATGCGCCCGCTTCTCCTTGCCTAAGAAGCAGCCTCAATGCATCCATTACCATTTCCATGGCGCTCTCCTCAGGGCCCCATGGAAATGGCGAGGCTTTCTGAGGACTTGTGCAGACTTCAGAAAAGACCCCGGGCCCCCTGCCCACCCCGGACTCGCTGGCCGGCTCTAATCCCGCTCGGGGCGCGGGGCGCCGAGACAGAGCTCCCTCTCTCCTCCGGGCCTGGCCGCTCACTCTCCCACAGAGCTGACGTTTCTCTGCGGCCCAGCTGGCTGCAGTTTTTAGAAATAACAATATCCCCGGGGGGAGGAGCGGCGGGGTGAATGGGCGCCTTTGTCCGGGGCCCTGTGAAGCCCGATTAATTATGCGCTGCGGAGCGCGGGGGAGCGCGGAGGCCGGGCCCCCGGCGGCTGAAAGGCCCGGGCTTGGGAGCGCGGCCCGGCTCCGCGCCGCCGCACAAAGGGCCGAGAATTAGAAAACCGCCAATTACCCCGCATTTTGTATTTGCCCTTGTCTCGCTGACACTGTGGACGGTGCTCCCCGGGCGGCTGCACTTTGAGGGTTTTCAAGCCCGTTCTTGGTTACCCGGGGCGACTGGGCAGAGAGGGCTGGGGGCTTGGGGAGAGCGGGAGACTCGGGTGGGATCGTGGGCGGCCGGGGAGCTGGGTGGGGGGAAGGCGCCCCTGGGGACATGGGTCTCCAATCTAATGCTCGCGCCAAAGCTGGAGGCTGTGAATGCAGATTTCTGGGCCCCGCTCCAGAGGACTCCCTGACTCTGTTGGTCTGGGGTGTCCAGGCTGCATTTTAACAGGCCCTCTAGATGATTTTTTAAATTAAAGTATAACAGTGAAACGCACAGGTATTATATGTGCAGGTTCATGCATTTTGACAAATGTATACATCTGTGCAACCTACATCGCACGAGGGTATAGAGCCATTCTGTCATTCCAGAAAGTTCCATGGATCCTCTTTCCAGTCTCCCCACACCCCCAAAGCAACCACTGTTCTGACTTCTATCATCATTTTATGAAACTTCGTGATACGTTGAGTCCTATGGCAGACTCTTGTTTCTGACTTCTCTCCCTCGGCATAAATGTCTTTGAGGCCCACCCATGTTGCGTGCATCAGTAGTCTCTTATGTATCTGTTCACCTGTTGAACGCCTGGACTCCTTCCAGTTTGGGGTTGTTGTAAACAAGGCTACCATGATCATTTTGTACAAGTCAAGTGCCTTTTGTGGACGTATGTTTTACGTCTTTGGTGTAAATATCTAGGAGTGGGATTGCTGGGTCATAGGGAAGGTGTTTAGCTTTAGTGGCCACTCACCAAACCATTTTCTAAGGTGGGCATACAATTTTGCAACCCCCCCAACAAAGTATGGGAGTTCCAGTTGCTCTGTATCCTTGGCAGCACTTGGTATTGCCTTATCTTCTTCATTTTAGCCCTTCTGGTGAGTATGAGGTGACAGCTCATTGTAGTTTTCAAGCCAGGTGAATTTAATTGCTTATGTCCAGTGACCAAGGTTGGGGAAAACGCCTGTCTAGTGCAATTCTTGCACTTGCCTCCAAGTTCCAGCAGGGTAAATATGATTTCTCCAAGGCCCCTAGCTCGTTGGGCAGAGACCAGATGATTACCCAAGACTCTCTCCTTGATATGATGCTGTCCCCTTGGCTTACACCTAGTGGGCATGTGTGTGTGTGTGTGTGTGTGTGTGTGTGTGAGAGAGAGAGAGAGAGAGAGAGAGAGAGAGAAGTGTGGGTCTTGCTCTGTCCATACCATTTAGAATGAATATAGAAGGGCATTACTGAAGAGTCTCCGCCTGCTACCCAAGCAGCAGCATCCATGGGACTCTGGAGCCAAGAGACTGGGCTTGGTCAGGTAGGTGTGGACACATATACACATACACACACAGGGACACGGGTGGGGGGTGGTGTCGGGCTATCCTTGACGCTTATTCCAAGGGCACAGACCAACCCTGAGAGTCCCTTTGCTTCAGCCAGTCATAGAGAGCCTTAGATATTTTCTGATCCAGCACAGAGGAGGTTCTGGGTCCTGGGAATGAGGGGGCAGGAGTCCTCGGCCTCCAAAGTCCCCCTTTGCCGGTAAGCATTCTCCTACACGTGGTTTTTAAGACCTTCCAGAACCTGAGCTGATCTATCCTGGTAGCCTTGTATCATCTGGCTGCCGCCATTTTACATATTGTATTTGAGCAATATTGGATGCCTATCCATCTGTTGTTGTCTCTCCACCTTCAACACATACAGTGGTGATTGAATTCTCCAAAGATGGCTGCACCAAAATATAGATTCCCTCCCACAGGCTCTTCTTGCAATGTGATTGACCTTCCTTCTACTGAGCTGTGGGGTCTGTTTTCTCTCATTGCATCTGGGCTGGGGGGGTTGTGACTGCTCTGGCCAATAGAGTACGGCAGAAGTGATGATTTGGGATGCTAAGTCATATACCTTCTACCTGGCTCTCTCTCTTTTGGGGATGCTCACCCTAGGAACCCAAACCTAAGGGTTTGGGCAGTGGCTGCCCATACCATAAGGATGATATGTCTCTAAAACAGAGAGAGTAGGGCCTGAACTAAGGAAATCACTGTTCAGCTTCCCACTCCCTGCCCTCATTTCTTCAGGGTCAGGCCTAGACAGGCAAAAAGGACAAGAGATGGGGAGGTAGCAATAGAAAGACTAGAATTGATGAGCGGATGATTAAATGAGATTCATGGTCCCCAGAGTGGGGAGAGACCTGCATGGAATGAAGTGGTCAGGGCAGGCTTCCTAGAGGAGGCAAGGACTTAGATATAAAAGCAGAGGTCTGAAACAATCCTCCTTTGATAGAACTCCCAGCTTGCTTGCTCCCACTCCCACTTGCTGGGGCACCAGCTGAAGTTTGGTGTGTGTATGTGTGTGTACATGTGTGCACATGTATATGGTTATGGAGGGGCATTGATGCATCTCTCTCTTGGGATAGCGTTTAGAGGTCAAGGCTGATCCTAACCACCTCCTGAGTTTGCTCCTCTCTCCTCCACCTCACCGGAGGAATGGGATAGGTTAAGTGGGGTGGATGCACGGCAACTAGGTGTACACCTGGCAATACGGGTGGAACTTAAAAATGTAGTGCTGGGGTGCCTGGGTGGCTCAGTGGGTTAAGCGTCAGACTTCAGCTCAGGTCATGATCTCACAGTTCGTGAGTTCCAGCCCCTCGCTGGGCTGTGTGCTGACAGCGTGGAGCCTGCTTGCTATTCTTTCTCTCTTTGCCCCTCCCCGACTTGCACGTGTGCATGTGCGTGCACATGCACGCACTCTCTCCAAATAAATAAACTTAAAAAAACATAGTACTGACTGAGAAGGCAAGAAACAGAATAATATCTACTGCACTGTGTCACGTATATAAACTAAAAAGAACACAGTACAAGCTGGTGGTGGCTGCGTCACTTTCTGGTAGAGGCGTGGAGTTGGTGGCTGCAGCCTCTGGGTCAGGATGAATGTGCTCTCGGTGGAGGCCAGAGAGCCGAGCTGAAGCCGCGGCCGGGACAGTGGACTGGCCACTGCAGCTGTAGGGGTGTGCAGGCTGTGCTCTTTTGCAAGCCACAGAGCATGTGGCTCCTCAAGTAAAACACATTTTTCAAAACCTACCAAGATCTGCCTTCAGTGGTGGCTATCACAGAGGCGGGCTTGAACCCTACATCACCAAGTGGGAAGCAGCATTGATACTAACCATTAGCCGTACCGCCAATAAGGGGAAAAGGCGATGCTTATTGACAAATGATGCTGTCCAATCACCCAGACTGGGGAGAATCTCTTTAGATAGCAGCCCAAATCAGTAAAGCTAAAGATTTACCCGAAGGCCAAGCTAAAAAAGGAAGTAAACATATGATGAGTTTTAAGTTCATTTATTTTGAGTTTTATTTTTTTTGTGTGTGCAGAAGGAGCAGCCATGGGAGTGTTACATTCAGAGAGTGATTGGCTCAACTTGTGCACCTGAGGTCCAGACAGAAGGAAAAGTCAAAGCCAGGGTCACTCTTTGAAGTCACACCCAACTTGAAGACGGCCCAAAGTTAAGCCCCTAATATGGTGAGGAGCCCAACAACTGAATCTATGGTATAGATTATTTAAGATGACTCTTCCCACCTCTGGCCACAGCTCATGGGTGCGGAGGGAATATCGGAATCCAGCTGGGTCAGTCAGGTTCTTTCTGTCAAGCTTCTGGGATTTTGAATGGAGAGGTGGAGACTGGCAGCTGTGGGGATGGCACTGCTTTGAGGGGCGTGCTCCATGGAAGAGCTTCACGGACGCTAGAGGCTTAGGTCCTTGGAACTGTCCTGTCTCTGGCCTTTCCTGAGGCTTAAGTTGCTCAATCCTTTCTTGAAATTTAATAAATTTATTATCGTTATTTGTCAGGGTTGATGGCTATTACTTGTCCTATGGAGCAGGTTACTAGAATATTTTATTATATCTTCCAGTGGTTCCCTAGTGCGGCTTCTAATACATATGGTGTCTTTGTTGAGTTAGAAACAGGCGTTGCTCTAGGGCACCTGGCTGGCTCAGTTGGTTGGGTGTCCAACTTTGGCTCAGGTCATGATCTCCTAGTTCGTGGGTTCTAGACCCGCATCAGGCTTGCTGCTATCAGTGCTGAATCTGCTTGGGATCCTCTGTCCCTCTCTCTCTGCCCCTCTCCTACTTGCACTCTCTCAAAAATAAACGCAACATTAAAAAAAAAAGAGGGGGCACCTGGGTGGCTCAGTTGGTTAAGCGTCCGACTTCGGCTCATGTCACGATCTCATGGTTTGTGGGTTAGAAGCCCGCGTCGGGCTCTGTACTGACAGCTCAGAGCCTGGAGCCTGCTTCAGATTCTGTGTCTCCCTCTCTCTCTCTGCCCCTCCCCCGCTCGTACTCTGTCTCTCTTTCTCTCAAAAATAAATAAACATTACAAAAAAGATAGAGAGAAAAGAAAAAGATGCCCCTCTGGACAGACAAATTAGAAAAAGCTGTTCAATAAAGCTCCAGGCAGATATAGTCCCTCACCAGGGTGAACGGTTTGGTCGGTGGAATGTGGGGCTGGATTTCAAGCCCTGTTCCACTCATTTCCTTGGCCAGGGCCCTTGGTGCAGTGCACAGACTACATAACCATTCATGGCGGTCCTACCTGCCCACCCTTTGTATCTTGGCTGATTTGTCCTCTGCACAAAGGTGTCATTCAGAATATGAAGCATTATATCCGACAAGATTTATATTGGAAATGTTGGTCTATCATGCAAGCTCTTTCTAGAACTTTAAGTGCTCGTGACCAAAAATGTAATTTTTAATCTTTGTGTGTTGAAATCCATAGAAAGTCAATCCTTAAAGAAAATTTAGGAAAACACCATGGCCTGGTAATGTCAACAGAAGCCTCATCTTCTTTGATGAGTAATCTGCAGGCCTTCCACCAAAAAGCCTGGCAGATATTCTTGAAATGTCAAGGGACACTCCTCCTGCCCTCATGGGAACACATCTAGCAAGGTCAAGTGCACAGGAGTGAGTGGACAGGGAGGTGTCCTGGACTGTGGCGAGAGTGAAACGGAAACCACACCGAGGCGCCGGTGGCCACAGGGAATAAAACTATCTCAGGGAGGAGAGAAGGCCTTGAGAAGAGGTTGCTGCCGCTCTTCTGATTTGCTCATTTGTTTTACGTCTGGCGGCCCCTGCGTCTAGGATGGGGGCACGCTGAGTACCGAGAAGCCAGCCAGGAGCTTTCACAGGACAGAGGACCCACTCCTGGAGCCTGCGCCATCAGCTGCCGCGTCTACGAGTATAGCAGGTGGTGTAGACTAGCCGTTAAGGATGGGGATCTGGAATCCGAATGCCTGGGTTCAGACCTCCATTCTGTCGCTTCCCAGCTGTGTTACTACTCAGCCTCTAGGGGTGGGTTCAAGACACGCCCATGGTCCTCTGATTCTCCTCCCGTCGCTCCTGTCCCTGACCCTGACGTCTATGTCCCTGCCCCTTGAACCATATCTCTAAAATCACTGCTTTGCTGGGTGTGTGTGCTACATCTCCATAAAGAAGATGAAAAAAATGTTAGTGTCACCTCCTTTCATGCAGGAGTGCTCTGTCGGAAGGACCTCTCTAACTGCCAGGGACTTTTATTCCCCTTGGAACTGTCTGCCCTTCCCTCTCCACCCCAAGTCCACCCTGACGGCAGCCGGGGGTGGCCCTCTCCCAGCGCTTTGCATGAGCTGGTGGGCACCGTCAGGCCGGGCCTGGGCCGGAGAATGTTCTAGCCTCCTGCTCCGGAGAGGGCACAGTGGCTGGGCTGTGGGGTCCTAGACGCACTGGGGGCTGGTGAGTGGGAGGGGTTTCTTTCCAGCCCCAACGAAGAATCCAGGGCTTATGTGGGGGGGCACAAAGTGTTCAGAAACAGTGAGCCACAGGAACACATCCTTGGCACGATGGGCCTGGTTCCTGGAAGGAGCTGGTGCCGAGGGCATCCGAGCTGGGCCGAAATAAAGGGCTTGTTCTCTTCACAACCCTGCTATTTGAGGACCTGGAGCCATGACGTCCCTCAGAGTTTCCATTCTCTGCGCTGCAGCTGTTGGTTACGTGTTTCATTCAACATGCTTTGCAGGAAGCAGCAGGCTCCACATTCCAGGGCTTTTAGTCATTTTTTCTCTCAGAGCTTTGGGGCTGGGATTAGAACGTTCTTCAAACCACACTGTCCTCGGCTGGAATCCCAAGAGGAAGTGGGTGGGTCCCTGGGGGATGAGAACACAGGCCCAGATTCAGGGGTGGAATGAAAAAAGATTAAGGCCAGCACAAGCAAACTCCTAGGGAGATCACGGAGTGAGGCCCAGGTCTGGTGATAGCTGGAGGCCTGTGGGTGGTGACTCTTGACCTGCCAGCCATGAGCCAAGGGGGATGCAGTTTCTGGGATGTGCGTGTGTGTGTGTGTGTGTGTGTGTGTGTGTGAGAGAGAGAGAGAGAGAGAGAGACAGAACAGTTTCTGGTGGTGGCATTTCATTCTGAGGGTCCCACATGCTCTGCCCCCCATTTTGGTCACCTCCCTTGGGCTGAGGGAGAGGGTGACATGGGGTTCATTTGCTGCAAGCGTGAGTGTTGGGTTTGGTGAGTGCTGGGTTTAGAAAATGGACCCCACAGATACTTGAACCCAGAGAGACCACAACAAATGTTTGCAGAGTATCTGCTACCCTCCTGGCTTTGAACCGGGGGTTGGGAATACGGAGGGTACAAAACAGACTCCCTCCTGCCCGTGTAGTAAGGCCTGGGAAAGACGGTCTGGAAGGCAGCCACTGGGATAAAGGAGACGGAGGAGCAGATTAAGGGAGTGAGGAGTGGTAGACAGAAGATTCTGGTGGGCAGAGGGGAGGCGAGTGTCGGTGCCGCCACAGATCACCTGGACGGTGCAGAGCTGAGACCGTGTGAAGGGACGGGCAGAGCCCGGGCATGGTACTCAGTAGCACAGGGTGCCTGAAACTCCAGAAGGGAGAAGGCGATGGACACCGTCAAAGTCCCAGAGGTCCTGAAGCCCGAATCCCCCCTCAGGTCCTGAAAAGCCCCCCGACGCTGGCCAAGAGGAGGAGGAGGCAAAGACCACCCAGCCAGGTGCCATTCTTTCCTCCGAGTACCGGGGGCAGAAGTAAGGAAACCCTGTGATAAGAGTCTAGCCCAGCACTTAGCCAAAAACACCAAACTGCCCTTGCTCCTTGCGGCAGAGAGAACACCACCCACCCCAGTCTCCCACCCTAATCCCTGAATATGATGAAATATCAAGCGCCCAATTCTGTAACATTATATGGCAAAGGGATTTAAAAACCTAATTAAGGTTCTGAATCACTTGACTTTGGGTTAAGCAAAAGGGAGATTATCTGAGGGTGTGCTTAATCTAATCACGCAAACCCTTAGAAGCAGAGAGCTTTCTCTGGCTGGTGGCAGGAGAGGAGGTCAGGGATTTTAAGAATAAGAGGGGATTCCATGTACCGTTGATGACGTGAAGATGCAGGGGACAACGTGGAAGGGAAGTGACCTGGAGAACGGCTTCTAGTTGCCGAGAGGGTCTCAGGGGACGACCCGCGAGGCGGCAGTATCTCCCTCAGTCCTACGACCGCAGGAGCAGAGCCCTGTTAGAACCTGAATGAACTTGAGAGCAGATGCCTTCTCAGAGCTTCTGGACACAAGCCTTGATTTTGACCTTGTGAGACCCTGAGCGGAGAATCCAGTCGAGCCCACCCCCGCTTCTGACGCTCGGAACTGGGAGATAATAAATGGGTGTTGTTTTAAGCCGCTAACTTTGCGATAATTTATGAAGCAGTCGAGAATGAATAACGCTCCCACTTTCTCGTTTCCTCCAAGAAGGTCTGTGAGGAGGGTTACAATGACTCCCTTCTGCAGACAGGGCGGGCTGGGTGAGCTGCTCTGTTTGCACGTGTCCAGACCGGAGCTCAGGTCTGAGCCCAGCTGAACCTCGGGCACTCTGCCTTGGCCTTGGCCGATGGTGTCTTGTCTTCCCACCCGGGGCAGAGAGAGAGGGCTGCTTCTTACGCGCCCCTTTATGAGAATCGCCCAGCGGCTCCTTCCACGGCACGGCCTGCTGGCTGCAAAACTGTCCCGGCCCCACGTCCCCTACATAAGAGCAGAGCTCTGGGCAGAAACCAGAGCAGGGCAGTGACCTCCCATTCCCCCTTCTTCTCAGATGACAAGTCTGGGCTCTGTCAAGGCAAGAGACAGGGGCTGGGATGCAAGGAGCAGGGAAGTTTGGCGGTGCCCTTCCCCGCCCCCCTAAAAAAGCATTCTCTGGCCGGTGTGGGGAGTCTTCAATTCTACACTTGCTTTCTTAATCATTTGTTGGACACATAGTCAGGTCCCCCTGGGAGGCCAGAAATATAGGCAAGGAGGAAGGTTATGTTTCTGCTTTGTTAATTAAAGAGCGCTAATGAAGCTTTTTTTCATTTCCACGGGAGGCCTTTTCTGGAAATCTCTGATTCTTCCCAGACGGTGTCCAGTGTTTTCCCCACAGCCGCTGGCGGGGTGGGGCTTTGAAAGGAGGGGGTTTGTGTCCGACGGACCTGGGATCTCAGCTCTGTCACTGACCCGCCGGGGCAGGGGTGGGGGGTGGGGGGCAGGGCAACGTCCAGGCCTTGGTTTCTGCAGAAAGACAGTTGTGAGACACAGCAGGCCAGCAGAGATACCTACGAGGTGCCTAATAGGCCAGAAGGAAGAAGTAAACGTTGCTTTCCTTCTCTGCCTGCCTTAACCGCAACACAACAGCTCCCTTGGAAATAGTTTTTTGACAACTCGAAAATAACTCTTATCCCGATGACAGGCGGGCCTGGCCAGCCAGCGGCAAAACTCATCCGTCAGCAAAGTTCGCCTGTGTGCTCCACCTTCTCAAAGCCACTTCCTCGATCGGTATCCCGTTTCCTTCTTTCGGGTGCCGCTTGGCCAGAGCCCAGGGCCCTGGGGGTGGGCACGCTGGGAAGCCTTTGGAAAACTCTCAGAGTTCAGTATTCAGGAGGGAGGGTAATCCCTCACCTTGGGGACGGATCTCATGGTGGAATCTCAGTTCATGGGGCAGACCGGCAGAAGGGGGACAGTTTGGGGTGGCGTGGGAGGTGTTGCCGGGTCCCTGCGGATGTCTGTGGGGTGGGGACTCTGAGAAGTGGCCGCACAAGGCTTCCTCCAGCTTGGTTTCTCTCAACTGCACGTTGAGAGTTTGGAGATTTGATCTAAATCCTCTTTAGATGTAGGTTTTGCTGTCAAGGAATCTCTGGGGGGAGAATCTGCTCCATTTAAACTTTTCAAAGTTTCCATAGTGAGGGCTGAGCTGAGCAGGTCCTGAGAATGGTGTATAGGGTTGTCATGTGTTCAGGGGTGAGAGGTGAGAGGGGCCTCAGGGTCTGGGCCCAGGACCCTCAGCCCCACAGCAGGAAGAAAGATGAAGAGATGGAGAAGTGGGGTGACCGTTCTTTCTGCTCAGGAGGAGGAGACCCTGGGGGGCTCTGGGCGGCAGGGTGTTCGGGGCCCCCCACCCCTGCCACGCACATCCTGGGGGGTTAGGGGCAAAGCTGTCCCCTCACAGGGCTCCCTTCCGAGGCAGAGGCTGGCGGAGGTGCCAGGTGGGCCTCGGTGAAGTGGGGCCGCTGCCCAGGCTGGGATGCCGAGGCCGGGGCCAGGCGCTGCCCTCAGCTGCCTCCGCCCTCCTCCCCCCGGGCTGTGGGCGCAAAGCTGAGCCAAGCATAAAACAGACGGCCTCTCTCCGCCTCTCTGTTCCCACCCCCATCCTGACAGAGTCTGGTTTTCATCACCCATTAATCACCGAGGCTTCCCACAGCCTGTGTCTGTCTGTCCACACTCACCAGCCCCCTGCGCCCTGAGGGGATGGATAGACAGACAGGCAGATGGTCTCTGACTTGGGGAAATTCAGGGTCACATTGCTGTACGCCGGGCAGGGGAGAGACATGCTTCCTGAGCTTGCTGGGTCATCCCCACCCCCAGCCCGGCTTGAAGCTGCCAGCCTGGCCCACCTCACCCTGGCAGCAGGCGACAGGGGCCATTAGCTGTCCTGTTCACCAGGAAGGAAATGGGTTGGAGGGCTGAGGAATTCTAATTAAGCTTCCCCAGCTGGCAGGCCGGCTGGCGGATGGGAGCTGGCACCTCCAAGCCCGCTGGACTTGGTGCCAGCCCCATTGGGCCTGGCCCGCCGGATGCCCACCTGCCGCTGTGGGAACCCCGGCTCGGGGCTGCCTCGCAGACTCCCTGAAGATTCTCGGATGCTGGCCCGGCCTCGCTCTCCCTGGCCCTGTGCTCATCTCCTTCAGCCTCCTTGCCATGACTCACCTGAAGGAGGTGGCCCTCTGGGGTCAGCTTGCCGTGTGGGACCCCACTCTTGCAGACAGTTATTCTGTCACTCACCCCCCCGCAAAACACACACACTGGCCTCACTCTGGAGACATGGCCTCTGATCCAGTTCTTCCCTGACCCGCTGTGTATAACTCTCTGGGTCTCAGCTCCCTTGACTGTGACAGTCATAGTCACAGTCACGGTGCCTGGCCAAGGAGGCCGCCCGTCAGTGCTGGGAAGCCCCTAGATGTCCCAGTTACCCTGGCCTGCCAACCCACTTGGGGTATGAGCTGAGGGCTGGTGGGCAGCCCAGCGTAGGGCTGGGAGCGGCAGAAGCAAGTGGCAGGCAGCCAGGGGCTCCCCAGTAGTGGTCACAGCAGAGAGCTGGGACAGTCTGAAAATCTGGAAATGACACCAAGGCAGTCTTTCCTTCCTGTCCAGCCCTCTGTGCTCCCCTAGTGCTGTGTCCCCAGGTCCCAGAGGTCCTCAGCTCTGGCCACACTTCCGGCCCTTCCCCAGGGCAGGCCTCTGTCATTACACACCCTGCGCCAGCCAGGCTGTCCCGGTGGGTGGCCGCCATTCCCCCGTGGTTCCTGCTGATGTCGGAGAGCTGCACAGGGGTCTGCTCCGGGCATTGCCGTGCAAGATCTCCAGCGGGCATGGAGCCCTTCTGATGGCAGAGCCCACCAGGAGCAAGATTCTGAAGTCGTGGGACTCCTCCACACACATCAGGGTGCACATCTGTGTATCATTGCACAGTGATTTGCATTCATTTGCATCCAAGTCCACATCCGCCCCACCCCATACTGTTTCTTCTTCTACCTCCAGTTGGACTAAATATTTAACCAGCAACTCCAAAGCCGTAGCGTCTAAACCCTCAACCCAATTCCATCCACTTCAAGTGTGTTTTGAGGACCTGGTGTCTGCACAGGCCTGTATCTGGGCTGTCAGGGGATGGAAGTTGGGGGAAATAGAGTCGCTACTCTTGGGGTGTTCACAGACCGGCCGGGGAAACAGAATTCCTGGGTGGGGTGCAGGAAAAGTGGTAGAGAGGGTGCACTCAAGTGTGCAGTTGATGGGGCGGCGGGGGGGGGGGCTGCTGGGGGCAGGGCTGGAGCTCTGAGGGGCTGGAGGAGCTTTGTATGCACTGGCCACCATGTTGGAGAGTGGTCCCTGAGGGCTGAGTTTCTTACTCAGCCCTGGATCCCAAGGCTGTCTTTGGAGCAGGCCCTACCAATGGTTGCTGTGAATTGTACCCTGACCTGCTCTCAGCTTGGACAGATTGGACCGAGTGTGGGGCCAGAGCCAAAGACAGCCTTCAGAGACGTGGCTGACAGGAGAGCCCTGGGCGGGCAGGACAACTGCCCCACCCAGTCGGATCCTCATCCAAAGGGCAGGGGTGAGGGAACTGAGGTACAGAGGAGAGAGAGGTAACATGCTTCAGAGGCCCCCCACCCTCACCCCAGGACAAAGAGGAGCTGAGACATAAGCCTGGAGGCCAGGTTCCTTGGCCTGTGCCCTCGACCACCACCCTCTATAGTCTCTCGTGAAGGGATGAGCTGGACTGGACCCCGGGGAGGAGTTAACAGTCAGGGGTTAGGGGGGCCTGACTCTGGAGTCTGACTGCCTGGGTTCCAATCCCGGCTCCACCCATTCCCAGCTGTGTGACTTCGGGGAAGCCACTCCATTCCTCACCTGAGGTTTCCTCATCTGTGGAGTGAGGCCTAGCAACACCTCCTGCCTCATGGGCCCCTGACTCACTTTGCACAGGGCCCAAGAGAGTTCTGTAGTACATGTGCACTGCATGTCTGCCGTTGGGTGGGGATTGAGGCAGGAGGAAAGGGGATGGCCTGCTGTGGTCTACGTGAGGAGATCAGCCTGCCTGGGGCAGGTACTGCCCAGGGAAGGAGAAGGGAACAAGGCTGGGCCTGGGGGAAGGGAGCCCCAGTGCTTGGGGCCATTGGTCCCTGGGCTCCACCATCATTCCAGAGAGGCGGATGCGGTAGATGGGTCAGAGCCGCCCAAGGTTTGGCAGTCTGTCTTTACTGATCTTTCCTGACCACTTATATGGATGCTGGGTCTCCAGGGGTAAGAGGGTGCCGGGCCTTTTGACTCTCAGGTCCTGAAAATGCCACCAACTGCCTGTGGTCAGCCTTCAAGGCCCATGGTGTAATGAGATTTTTTTTTTTTTTTAATTTATTTCTAGGAGAGAGAGAGAGACAGCGTGATCAGGGGAGGGTCAGAGAGAGAGGAAGACACAGACACTGAAATAGGCTCCAGGCTCTGAGCCGGCAGTCAGCACAGAGCCCGACGCGGGGCTCGAACCCAAGAACTGCGAGATCATGACCTAAGCGAAAGTCGGACGCTTAACCGACTAAGCCACCCAGGCGCCCCGGTGTAATGAGATTTTGAATGGCCTGATATGCTACTTGGCAACAATGCCTTAAGGTCAAGTTTTGCTTTCTCTGGGCTCCTTAAAAAAATGTCCAAGAAAGATGGGGACTTAGTCTCTCCGTATCATTGTGAAAAGATAACCAGTTGCCCATTGTCAGTCAGGGCAGGAAGACTAGGGCACGCATAAGGAGGGGAAGGGGTTGCTGAAAATGAGCAAGAAAACAGAATGAGGAGCATCCCCCCTCCCACCCCTTCACAGGCTGGGCTATGTGAAGATAAAACCAGAGGACTCCATTCTAGGGAAGTACACTGTGCAGAAGCAGACACACACCCAGGCATCCATTCCTCCCCACTTATAGCCCACAGACCATCCTCAAGAGGCTTACGGGATGGCAAGCCAGCATACAGTTTTCTGGGCTGCTTTTTTAAGAGAGAGTTTGTCTAGGAGTTTAGTTTATGATAAAGCAAGGCAGAATGAGTTCACTCTCTCCTTATACCTTTTATTTAAGCACATTTGAGCGATTCATTCATACTGTTAACTGGGGCTAAAATATAGGCTTGGTGCTCAGTCCTTCCTTTGCCCCAAAGCTGTGGGAAGGGAAGAAACATGGGGAAGATAGATGGTCCGGGATGATCGGCCTCCACCTTGGCTCCGGAGCCAATGGCGTTGCCATTAGCCCTGTGCAGGGACCCACGAAAAGGTACCCTGACATGGTCTGGCACAGGTAGGGTCAGCTGGAGGGTCAGGTCCCTACCCACTCCTTGATGGCAGCCTGTCCTCGGTCAAGTCACTCAGCTTCTTGGGGAGAATGCTCCAGGCCTTTTCTTTTCCACTATTAGCTTCATGCTATTCCTAGTTCCTGACCTTCCTCCTGCAAGGACCCTGTGAGTTCCCTTTAGAACTCCTCCCTCCAGTGTGGATTAGAGCCTTTATGACTTGGGTCACTCCCCTAGTGTAACCGACATGCAGTAGAGTCAGCAGAGCTTAAGCATACGGATGGATTGCCACGTATGTATCTATGCCCACAAAACCACCAGATCAAGATATGGAACATTTCAGCTCCGCGGAAGGCCTCTCATGCCCCTCCTCAGGAAACACCACCCCGAGAGGTGACCCATAGTCTACCATCTGCCACCATCGACTCAATTAGCCTGTTCTTAACCTTCTTCAAATGATACCACATAGAGTCTCTATGTCTGGCTTATTCTACTCCATACCTGGGAGACTTGTGCAGGCTGCTGTATGTTGCAGAAGCTTGATCACCGTGTAAGTCTTCCATTACATGACTACACCGCAGTCTGGTTGGCCATTGGCCGTATCGATGGATCTTTGGGTTGTCAGTTTGAGATGCTATGAATAAAGTACTCATTCGCATATATATATTCACAGACACGTGCCGTTGACTCTCCTGGCTATGTAGGCAGAAGAGGACTTGCTGGGAGCCTCGGAGGTTTGTCAGATCACAGCCCTTCCTTCTCAGTCGCTAGGCCTTGGGACCCAGCAGTTTTAACAAAAAAGCTGTCCATCCTTCCCAGTGCCCTCCCACCTCCTAGTGCAGTTTCTTGCGAAGGTCTTACCCCCTGCCAGGCGTGAGGAAGTGGAACGGCCTCTCCGGAGCACTCTGCACCTTTAAAGAGTCACAGGAAGAGGCCTGCGGCTGCAGAAGGTGTTGTGGGCTCTCCTTTGGGGGCTGGAAAGGAGGCTAAGAGGGGGTGGGGGCTAGGGCAGACAGGTAGGAAGGATGTGATTGCCTTACCCAAGAGGCTGGCAGACACGAAGCTCCAGGGTTAGCGACCTGTCCAAGGTCACATGGCCAGTACATGGCCGAGATGGTTGTCCCCTCAGGTGGGCTTTACTCCAGCCCAGGTCAGGCTGCCTTCTCTATGGGGGAGGCATTTAGGGACAGTTAGGGGTGTCAGGGTCGTGATGCTGCTGAGTGCTCCTACCTTGAGATCAGACTCAGGCAACCCTTCCTGGGGCTTTCCACCCCTACCTGCTAACCCTCCCTGCCTCTGGCCCAGTGTCTTCCCAAGGAGACATTCACAGGCCTTGCATAGCCTGAGTCATGGCCAGGGGTTGAAAGAGAGACAGACAGAGCCTGGGGGCTGGCATTGCCCAAGACTGTGTGCCAGGACCTGTCGGTCCATCCATGGGTGAGTGGGGGCAGCCCCCAGAGAACATTCCTGGAAAACCATTTGCCCTGCATAACCACCTCGGGCTTTTTTTTTTTTTTCTTGACCAGAACATCGGTGTCTGGTTAGCAAGGCTGATGGGATGTTTTCAGCATCTGCTGAGGCCTTAGCAGGTCAGGAGAAGGGCTATCTTGGCTCCCTGGGAAGTGACAAGGGACATCTTCACTGTCAGGTTCTGGGTGGTGTGTTCTCAGCCAATACTAGGTATGGCTCATGGGGACTGACTTTGCTGTTCTCCAAGAAGAAGAGAGGCTGGGCATGCGTGCATGCGTGTGTGTGTGTGTGTGTGTGTGTGTGTGTGTGTCCATCTACTACATGGCCATTCTTTCTGCAAATAGTTACTGATTGCTATTGTATGCCACGAGGGATTCTGCAGTGAGTAAAAGAGACAAGGTCCCCACCTTCAGAGGAGCTTTGTGGACCCCGGACATATGTCTCCAAGTGCTTCTGTGTACCTGCTGGTATGTATCTGCTGGAGCATGTGACTCTGTGTGTGTGTGTGTGTGTGTGTGTGTGTGCCTGAACATATGTGTCTGAGCATGTGTCTGTGAAGGGGAGAGAATTACTCATCCACTCAGAAGACTGTTCAAGAAAGACCTCTCCCAGAGCAGTTACATTTTCATAAATAAAAACAATCAGATAATGAGTTCATTTCCGATTTCAAGTTAGATGCCAACATTCCAGTGAAACAAGACCCGCTGGCAGGCTGCTGCTCTCTGTGTGGCTTGGATTAGCTGGGGGAAAGTACAGGGGTGAGACCTGCCACTTGCGGGCTACAGGGGGTGGGAGGAGCGGGGGGGGGGGGTCACCCATAACCGAGACAGCAGCTGCGCGTGCCTGGGGCTGAGAAGCCCCTCACCCTTAGGCGGGCATCGGGAGACCCCCGGCAGCCTGCATAAGGCCTGGACGCCTCCGTTCTCTCCTCTGGGAGTAAGGATGGGCAGAGTCGGCGTAGCTCTGTAAAGGGAGATAGCCTCGGAAGGGGTGGCCCACCAGGCCGCCGTGAATTACGGAAGGCACCCAGGTCAGAGCCCACAGATGCCTGCTGGGAGAGCACAGAGCAGGGTACCGAACGAGGTTGTGCTCGGAGCCTAGAAGGGAGAAGCGGGGGGCCACACCCACACCACAGCCCTTGCTTGCTTCAGCCTGGATTCTCATGGGGGGGGGGGGTTGAGTATACCTCCCCTACTCTGCCCTCTCTGGCCTTCACGTAGGCTGGCCCCTCTCCTTGGAATGCTCTTCCGACTCGACATGCCCAGATTGATGCATCCGTTAAGATGCAAACGTGCTCCTCCGTGAAGTCTTCCCTAATTCTGCTGGCCGGAAGCACGTTTCCCCACTCAGCGGTTACCACCTTCCAACGGCCTCCTGTTTTCCTTCCATGGGTCCAAGTTCCAGGAGAGAGGAGAGCGGGCTTAGTGCCGCACGAGGTTGAGCTTCCCCTGAAGGTCCCAGCCGGCCTGAAGGTGGGCTCTTCCTGGAGGCTGGCCAGAAAGGTGAACTGAGCTGGATTCAGCAGCGTGCTCTGTCAGGGGAGCCTGTGAACGGTTGTGCCCTGAGATCCTCCCCTGCACTGAATTGGAGACCCGGTGGCACTAGGAATGCCTTGGCAGTTGGACAGGGGTTGAGAGAAAGGCATCTGGGGTGGGGGGGGGAGGGACTGGGAAAGGAGCGGGGCCTTTCCTGGAGGCATGACTTGGACCCCAAATCAAGACATCTGGGAGACATCCGGGAATTATGCTGGGGTGCAGAAACTCCTGATAATCGATTCAGAGGCAGAGGCTAATTGTTGGCAGGTAGGAAAGAAAAATTCAGAGGACATCTGTCTGTTGGTCCATCCATCCACCCATCCACCCATCTACTATTTGTTCGCCCATTCTTGCATTCAGCAAGGGACACTGAGCACCTTGACATACATACAATTACACACACTATTCATCTACTCCTCAGAACAGCGTGGGGGTTGGGGTGGGGGGGAATGTATCACGATCTCAGAGGGGGAAGCAGAGCCTCAGAGAAGTTGAAGTCAATGTTCAGGGTCACACAGCTGCTAAGGGCCTGAGCAGGATTTACACCCAGGTCAGGCTGCTTCTCTGAAGCCTGGGCGCTTCCCACGCTAGCGCTAGCGAGGGACAAATGGCTTATTTCTCAGTCTCCACAGCCCCAGGCTGAGCTGGATTGTGACCCTCTGGCAGTATGATTAAGCCTTGTTCTTTGTCTGGAAGTTCAGCCTGCGGCCCCACCCTGTGCCCCCACCACAACTTTGCTACAAACCAGCTGACTTTATCTTTTAAAATCTTCACTGACAAGGCCATTTGTAGGGGCAGGGTCCTAACCCAAAGGAGCAAAGCTTCGCCAGTGGAATTTCTGGTTTTGCTGGGTGGGAGTGTCCTCCTACGTGCTAAGAGGGAGGACAGTCCTGGCAAGAGCCCGTGTTGGGCTGAAGGGGAAGGTAGAGATGAAAATGTCCTTAAAAAAATCACCTGGGAGCTGGTTACAAATGCGGATTCTGGTCGCCATCCCTGCAGAGTTTGAGTGAGCAATCCGGGGTGTGCCTGGAAATCTGAATTGTTCAACAAGTCCTAAAGGTTTTTGATGTGGGTGGTAGCAGACCAACAAAAAAGTCCCTAAATGGGTTTTACAGGACAAAGAAATCCTGTACAAGGCTTCCCTTAACGCACCGAAGATCACACTTGTTTAGTCATGACACAGCTGACTGGTACTAAGCTGAATACCTGAAATCCTTCACTTTTTTAGATGTGCTAATGCAGGTGTTTTCTCGGACTGCACATCCTGACGTTAAACTCTCTTTAGACTCGCTTCTTAAATGTGTCCTTTCCACCGGCCTGACGAAACCTTTTGGATTTTATTATCCAGTGTGTTTCCTACCCGGCTCAGCTTTGACGGTCTGCAAATGTGAGAATTCCACCATCCACACCTTCATTCCCGATAGACGCGTTGAAGGGGCCAGGCTCAGGCTGGACAGGAGGCTCCCTCCAGGCTGTCACGGGCTTCTAGGCCAGTGCCCTTAGGACTCCCATGTCCTTGGACATGGACCGCTCCACCCTGCCGCCACCGAGACTACACGTAGGGTGTCCCCCATCATCCCATCAGGACACAAAGGCCACCCGGACCAGGCCCTAAGCTCACTGCTGACTGCATTTTGGGTGCACAAACCCCTCTTTCCACGGTGTATCCAGAACCACAATGTCAAATTCACCAAAGGGTAGAGCCAGTTTCTCTCTGCAGTCCCTTCTGAGGCCCGGGCCTGCCTCGGTCTCCACACTACAGTTGGCCATCATGAGTGTCTGGGTCAAGAGACCTCTGTCCATGTTTGTGACCCATAAGAGGAGTGGGGTGGGTGGAGAGTGGGGGGCAGGAGGGGGAGGGCAGACACTTGTGAGAATTCAGTTTGCCTTAAGGATAGAGGCTTGGGTAAGAGGCCGAGACGTAATTAGCTGGAAGCCTTGGAATGCAATTCCTCCTTGCCCGCTGGTGGAGGGGGCCAAGCCGCTGCCTCGGGCTTCCTGAGGAGGGACTTGAGCCCCTGAGCTGGTTACTGCGTGCATGCGTGTGCGAAGTGGGGAAAGAGGGGAAGAGAGGGGGCTCTGGTGACATCTGTGTTCTGGGCCTGTCTGGGAACACAGAGCTCAGAAATTTGATCAGGGACTGAGGAGTGCCAGACACTTCCCACATTTCTCTGAGGGCTTTCTCACCAGAACTCGGGTTTCTTTTGAGTATCCTTCCCCCTAAGGGTGTCCCCCGCTCTAATGGTGGGGGTGGGGTCAGGAAGCAAGCCCTCCCATGCCTTAGTTATTCTGACCTCGTGGTCTCTGAAGCCACCTTCAGCTGCTGGAAGGGAAAAGTGGGTGGGTGTTGGGGAAGAGCCTCCCAGCACCCTCAGAGCACTCCACTGGGCTGGCGAGGACCAGTGCTGGGTACCCCTGGGAAAGGAAGAAGTTCTTCCTGTTTCTGGGTTCAAGTTGTCCTTCACCCCTGTGGAACTGTCCCATGCTCCCTGAGGGTAGCTGTTCTGTAACTAACCCCTCTTTGTCTGCCCGCTACCCCTGTGGCCTCTGGTTCCCCAACTCGTGCTCTTTTAGGCACAGGAGTGAGAGTACCCACCTCTCAGGCATTACTGGGGAGCATAGGCATTCCCTACACCCCAGCCGGTGCCCAGGGGCCGGGAGCACTTTGTCACCCAGGCCTGCCCGTCAGGAGCTAGAGGCAGCAGCTGTGGCAGAAGTTTTGGTCTGTAAAAAGGAGAGAACGTGGAGGTAGCTGAGGGTGGAGACCAGAGGCAACTGTATCCTGGCTTTTCGGGGGTCACTTTGCAGCTGCACAAGCAGTGGCCCTCAGGAACTCAGCTCTGAGCCACAGCTGTGCCTGCCCTAAGGAGGCGGGAGAGGCCTCTCACCTCAGTTTTCCATGAGGTAGAAATGGGGAGCTGAGGACAGACATGAGCAGCAACCAAACCTCCTTTATGCCTCGCATGCCCCTTGAAAAAGTGGGGAACCTGGGTTCAGGTCTACTATGTCGTAAGCTGCCTTGGGGGGCTTCTCTATCTTGTGGATGTGGGCGGCTGTGACTTCCCAGTGAAGTACCAGGGGTTTGAGATGACACACGATAAATGGTTCATCCACCCAAGGTCAGGTTTACCAGATTATGGCAGGAAAACTATCATCATTCAAAAAAAATTTTTTTAAGCTTATTTATTTCAAGAGAGAGACAGAGTGTGTGAGTGGGGGATGGGCAGAGAGAGAAGGAGAGAGAATCCCAAGGAGGCTCTGCTCTGTCAGTGCAGAGCCCATCACAGGGCTTGAACCCATGAACCGTGAGATCTTGAGCTGGGCCGAAATCAAGAGTCAGATGCTAAACCAGCTGAGCCACCAAGGTGACCCGTCATTTTTTTATCAAAACAGCCATGTATATATTATGAAGTTGAAAGCATCCTTCACGTCAATTTGTAAGAAAACACATTTCAAACAAATCTCAAACTTGCAGCCCCTTCAAGCTGCGGCCCCTAGATGCTCATTCTCCACTCCTTTCAGACAAATGCTCCAGCCTTCTGTACCTCGGTTTCTTCATCTGAGTAGTGGGATAACACTACTCCTAGTTAACAAGGAGTCTGTGAGGGTGAATGGAGGCGGGGTGTTAGGAAGAGCTGGACAGAGCAGGCATTTCCTCCTCCTGTCCCGGCAGCTTTCGGCCTCCAAGTGCTGCTGTCCCAGGAGAAAATCCTCATTTAATGGTTCACTGGGCTTTCCCCAGCTGAGCTGGGTGTGACAGCCTCTGTGTCCTGGCCACGTGCCTGGTCACCAGTTCTCAATGGCCTGGAGACTTCCTGCTCAAGTCCTCTCCATGATGGGGACAGTCTGATGCAGGGTACAGGGATCTGGGCAGGGCTGGGCATCTTCCAGTGCCAATCCCTTCCTCAGTCCCAATACCCCTGCCTCAGTCACTGAGTCTGGAGAAGCTAGAGGGAGAGGGAGCTTGGAGGAAGGGATGGGGTACTCCTTCTTCCCGAGGCTCGGAGTCCCGGAAGCATTTCTAGTGCTACGCCTAGGAAGGAGGTTGTGAACTGCCAACCCGTGGGCTGAATCTGGACCCTGCCTATGTTAGTGTGGCCCACAGCATACTTTAAAACTTGGAAAACCCATGTAAAAAGCTGAATTTATTTCTCATTTATTTAGAGCTCAGGCCGGACCAGTTTGGCCCGTAAGACACGAATGGGCCAGAGTAAGCAAGCAGTCACTGCTACATTCACAGCAGACTTTACCACAGACCCCACCACCCCCTAATGCCCACCTGTCCACTTCTCCCTTTCCCATCAGCTGCCAGCACCCGTGGGCAGGAGAGGGTGTGCTCTGACTGCGTCTCCTGTGAGGAGAGATGTTGGGTCAGCTGGGGCATGTCACCCACCGTCCAGAACGTGCTCTTCATTTAAAATTGGAGCCTTTCTGATGATCTGCAGTGGCTAGTGAGAACCAGGTGGCAGGGAAGGTCAGGGAAGCCAAGAGGGATGGAACTCTCCAGGTCCTCTTCCTCCTGCCCCCCAGGGTCACCATTGGCTACACAAGCTGCCTTGTGCATTGCAGGAGCCTGGGGCCTACAGGCATAGATCCCTGAGGGGGGTTCAGTTCTGCTGGGGCTACTGGAAAGGAAAGGAAATCTCCAAGTTTGAGATTTGTCCGTTACTTGGGTTCCTGACTCCGGTGACCGGTCTCCTTCACTGCCTGGGGTGGGTGGGAGTGTCAGTGCTGACACAGCCTTGCAGGGACGCCCCCCACCCCCCGCCTTGTCCCCGGCAGAACGGCTTCCCTGAAAGGAGTGGACCTCTGTGTCAGGCTGGGAGTCCCCACTTCCCAAACCTCTCAGGTGGAGGGTGACCACAGGGCTGAGGTCAGGGTCCACTTTGTCATTCATTCATTCATTCATTCATTCATTCAACTCCTACTTGTAGAGTGCCTACTCAGGGCCAGCCAAACGCCGGAGGTACCGCTTCCTATTGTGTGACCTTGGGCAGATCACAATCTCTGCACCTGCCTCTCTTCTCTGTCACATCAGGGCGTTCTAGCACCCGCCTCCGAGGGGTTTTAGGAAGGTTAAGTGAAGTGATGCTGTCTGGTGCACAGTAAGCGCTCAGTAAAAGTCACCCGTGTCCCCACTAAGGCTGGGCAGCTCTTGCCGCCCCCGACCTCCCCTCCTGCACCCGAGTCTGGACCCCAAAGCCGGCCCCGCCAGGTGCACAGAGGCCCCATTCTCCGGGCGCGCGGCGGCCCCTCGCCCCTCGGGGGGACCCTGCCCGCTGACCCGGCGACCCCGCCGTTTGCGCGGGCAAAGAGGGGCCTTTTGTTCCGGGGCCGCCCGCCCTAATCCGGCTAATTACCGTCCACATGGCGGCGGCGCGCGCTCGCCCACCGCTTTCCCACGGCCGCGAAGAAAGCCCCTCAGTGCGGCGCCAGAACAGAGAGCGATTCAGCCGCCGGCCCGCGCCCCTCCGCCGCCCCCTCGCTGCGTCGCCCTCGCTGCGGTCCTCTGGCTCTCTCCGCTGGCGTCCCGGGCCGTCCCGGCCTGTGGCTCTCCGACCCTGTCTCCCTCCGTCTTCCCTCCTGCCCTTCTCTGTCTGTCCCCTCGGAGGCCTTCTGTCCGTCTCTGTTCCCCGTATTTCTCCCCCACGCCAGGGTTCACCGTGCCTGCTCACACCTTGGGTCCATCTGGGGTGGCAGTGTGCCTCAGGCCCTCCCTTCTCTCCTTTCTGGGGACCCCAGGGTCCTAGCCCCGTCTAAGTGTGAGGAGACCAAGGATGCCCGGGGTCCATGCCATGACTCGGGCATGGTTTGGGAGGAAGCTCTGGGCTCTTTCTGGTGGGAGGCAGCTCCAAGACAGTGAGAAGCATCCGAGGCGCGGGGTGCTGGGCCAGGGAGGGTGTGGGGGGGCTTCCACAGCAACCTATAAGGAGGGAGCTGCTGGCTGGACCCAGGGTGCTCTGCTCTGACGTCCTGTGGCCAGGCTACAAAGAGGAGCAAACTCCAAAGCAGTCCCAGCCGTGGGGGCAGCCGCCAACCTCAATGGGGTTGGCCAAGGAGAGAGTTTAGGTTGTCCTGGGTTTGGGCCTGGGCCAGTCTGTCTGGACACTTGCTGGACACCTGAAGACGGAGGGAGACATCTGCTCTTCTAGAATTTACTGGGAGTACCTGTCCAAAGGGTTCCGGGCAGGCCACCAAATGAGTCTTTTTGGCCACTTTAAGGCCTAAGAAATTCATTCATTCATTCATTTATTCACTCAACAACTATTTATCGAGTGCTTACTATGTGCCGGAAATCATTCTAGGCCCCAAGGGAGAAAGCAATGAAATAAAACAAGGATCTTGTTCTACATTCTACTGGGGGGAACTCTGGGTAAATAAATAAGGAAAACAGACAGCTGCCGGGTGGTGGGAAGAACTATGGAAGAATGCTAAAGCAGGAAGGCGTGTTGGGAGCTCACTGAGGAGGGGATCAGAAGACGCCTCCCTGAGGTGGTGACACCTAAGCAGAGGCTTGAAGTGAGGTCAAAGTGCTTTCAGTCCAGCGGGTGACTGGGCTTGCCAAGAAGTTTCTACCGCAGATGCCAGGGGACTCTCCCTGGTGCCTTCAGGCCCCCATCACTGGTAGATGACGGGACCCACATTGTCTGGTGGGGCGCCAGGCTCATTAAGGGGCAGTGGCCAGGAAAGGGCGGGCTGGAAGGTGTATGCTACAGAAAAATTATTACTACTGCCCTTCAGTTTTCTTGCCTTTTCTTCGCCGCTGTTAAGGATTTCCTGACCATGGTGACATTTGAATGAACAGATCACAGGGCCTGGTGGTCTGTGTCCAAAGGAAAGGTAGGGTCCTCCTGTCTGCAAAAGGACCAAGGCCTTCTTTACATCTAGGTAATTGAGGAAAAAGGATTAGTGAGTTTTGTGAGCTCATCAATCACAAGACAACACAAGAAAGGAAAGGCGGGAAAATGCCCTCAGTGGGCTCAGAGTGGTCGCGGCCAAAGCAGGAGAACGTGGAGAACAGAGGCAGGACAGTTGCTCACAGCTGAGAAACGGGGCCCCGAGGGAGCCTGGGGCCCGGCTAGAGCGTGCTTTTATTAGCGTGTTTGCAAAGCCTGGTGGGTATGGTATGTGTGGTGTCTGCCTGGAGCGGGGAGGCCCCTGGGACCTGTCACTCTCCCTGTCACCCACCCTGACAGAGCCTGGTCCTGGCGGAACCCCCACTGAGTGGGCTTTTGGGGATGGGGAGCAATGGTGGGTAGATGGTGAACAGCCCCTCACTCTGCAAAGCTGAGGTGGGGCTGGCCAGGTTGACGAGCCCGGACACCATCCAGCCTGGATCTCCCTCCAGCTGTGTTGCTCTGGGGCCCAGCTGTGTTGCTCTGGGCTTTGTGAGGGAAACGAGTGCCCATAATCCTCTTTGGGATCAAGCGCAGGAAACCCCAGCCGAGTCTAGGAGCCAGGAGATTGGCTCATCACCTGCCCCTCACTAACTGGGAGATTGTGAGTGCACCATTGGACCTCTCTGGGCCTCAGTGTCCTCACTTGGAATGTAGGGATAGTAAATATAACCCCTTCTTGCAGGGTTACAGTAAAGATAAAAATGAAGTAAGGATGTAAATGTGCTGTGTCAGCTAGTGACTTTCAGTCTTTTCAGACCAATATATTTTCCATTTTGACCCATTACCCACACATCTAGTTGAAACCAATGTTTATACTTCCGTAGTTATGTTGAACACGTGGGTCTGTTCTATCTTACTTTTTTTTTCATTCTGTTTTTAAAAGGTTGGAAGTCATGACCCATTGGGCCTCAAACTACAGTTTGAAAACCACTGCTATAGGCAGCCTGGGTGGCTCAGTGGGTGAAGCGTCCGATCTCAGGTCATGATCTCGCGGTTTGTGAGTTCAAGCCCCGTGTCGGGCTCTGTGCTGACAGCTCAGAGCCTGGAGCCTGCTTCGGATTCTGTGTCTCCCTCTCTCTCTGCCCTTCCCCAGTTCATCCTCTATCTCTCTCCCAAAAATAAACATTAAAAAAAAAGAAAAACCCTGCCATACACCATGGAACGGGATACCAAAGCATTGTTGGTTTCACCCCCCCGGGGAGCTTGAAGCAGGGAGAGCAGGGTGGCCCTGGGACCTGTCACCCCCCCAGACCCCAGGACGGCACACACTGGAGCTTTACTTCTCAGCCATCTCCTCTGAGCGCCCCCAAATCTCCCTGCCAGCTGCAGTCGGCCTCATGCCACTGACCAGACACAGCCAGCTTAGACTTACAGAGGGGGAAACTGAGGCCCAGCCAAGGAAAGCGATGTTGTCAAGGCCACCCAGTGAGTACGTGACAGAATCAGAAGAGCTAGAGCACCTTGTCAGCCCGTGGTTTGCTTTCCCTCATGACCAGTCTTCTGCCTGCCTGCCTGCCTGCCGCCTGCCTCCGCCCCTGGGGTTTGGGAAAGGCCCCTGCCTGAGGGGAGTAGGAATAAAGCAGAAGGATCAGTCTAGACTCTATACACGTCAGCCATGTGGCCGAGGGCTTTAATGCTTCCGAGCCTCAGTCTTCTCCTCCAAAAGTGGGGATGATGCTTTTCGTCTTCCCAATCCCCAGGTTTGCTTTGCAGGTTAAACGAGACAGGTGTATGAAGAAGCTTGAGAAAACATCTAAATATACTTTAAAAGTGAAGTCTTCTTGAGGGTAAAGGAATGATTGACTAGGGGGCACAGGTGTTTTTTGGTTTTGTTGGTTTGGTTTGGTGTTTTTGGAGGGCGAAATTATTCTGTATGAGGGTTCAATGTTAGATACTTGACCCTGAGTTTGTCAAACTCATAGAACCTTAAGGCAGAGTCCATCTTCATGTGTGCAAGTGTAAAGAATCATTTAGGAGGGTGGGGGATCCCAGGATGGAATGTGGAATATGACAAACCCATCTATATTGTAAATATATGAAACAGCAGTGGGGGTGGGGGAGAAGGTTCTGATTTATGTAACTCTGGAAATGAGTAAAGTCTGTAAGACTAAAAGCAGAAGACACTCTAAGCACTGCACACTAGTTGGTAAAGTCATTTCCCATACAGTGTGGGCTAATAAATCTAAAACCACCGTGCACGTATATTGGTATAGGGCAAGCAGTAAATGGATGGTGGGTGATGGAAGCCACGTCCGTCACTGAAGGGGTGGGAAGTGAGAGGTGACACAGAGAGAGAAGGCTAGAATGGTGGTCATGGTAATGGGTTGGAGTTATAGACATTAGGATGAACTCAGGTTTACCTTAATAGAGACACAGATGGCTACAAATAGAAATATTTATAGATTTGTGTATATTTGATAATTGGATAGACATGCAGGTTAGTGAACACACATGTATTTCCTTGTTCTTTTTTTAAAAAAATTTTTAATGTTTATTTATTTTGAGAGAGAGAGAGAGAGAAACAGAGTGCGAGCGGGTAAGGGGCAGAGAGAGACAGAGACACGGAATCTGAAGCAGGCTCCAGGCTCTGAGCTGTCAGCACAGAGCCCGACGCAGGGCTTGAACCCACAAACCATGAGATCATGACCTAAGCCAAAGTCGGACACTTAACTGACTGAGCTACCCAGGCGCCCCCTATATTTCCTTGTTCTATCAGCAGAGTGGGCATGGAAGCAGTGATACCCCAGTAGCAATGGGCACACTTGGTACTCAGATTTGGTTTCTTTTTTTTTTTTTTATGTTCTATTTATTTTTGAGAAAGAGATAGGGACAACATGAGCAGGGGAGGGTCAGAGAGAGGGAGACACAGAATCCGAAGCAGGCTCCAGGCTCTGAGCTAGCTGTCAGCACAGGGGCTCGAATGCGGGGCTCGAACCTATGAACCGTGAGATCATGACCTGAGCCGAAGTCAGATGCTTTACCAACTGAGCCACCCAGGCGCCCCACTCAGATTTGGTTTTTAATACCATTCGCCGATAACAGGAACCAGAGCTCTTTGGAGAAATGGCTGTTTTTGGATGGGAGCAGGACATACACAAGATTAACCTGAAGCATCCTGTAGTGCCAGAAAGTAATGAAGTGCTAGAGAGAGAGAGAGAGAGAGAGAGACGTGGGATTAGGTTCAAAGGGGTGCAGGGGCCAGCTGTAAGAGCTCCAGTGACCAAAGCTGGAACAATTTTGAACAACAAAGTGAATCCAGTAGTATTTGATTATTACCCAAAGTATAAAATACGTATTCATGAGCAAATATTTAACTGAATAAATAAATTGGGGAGACGAGACAAAACTCCAGTGCAGAGACATTCCAAGTGATTTATGCGGACCCTTTGTCTTCAAGGAGGAATGTAGCTCCCCACTCCTTAAACATGGGCTGGGCAGAGTGACTTCCTTCCAAACAGTGCAGTCTGGAAACACTCCCTCAGCCAGGCGATCCGGGTTAGCGTGGACGGTGATAAGCAATACAGATAGAACGCACCCTGGACACAATGTGATGAAAATGGCGTCCTCCCCCAAACCCGTAACCCCATTCCCACCTGGGACCAGACAAGTCCCAGCTGAGGGGCATTCTACAAAGTACTTGACAAGTACCAAGTATTCCTCAACACCGTCAGGAGGATCGAAAGCAAGGGAAGTCTGAGAAACTGTCACAGCCAGGCAGAGCCTAGGGAGCCGCAACAACCAAATGTAATGTGGTGTCCTGGAAAAGAAAAAGGGCATTAGGTAAAACACACACACAAACAAAAAGCCCTAAGGAAATCTGGAGAGAATATGGATTATACTTTAATGATAATGTCGGCAGTATTGTAAGGCCAGTTAATAACAATGTATCAATATTGATTTATTCATCGTGACAAACGTCCCATCCCACCATAAGATGATAGTATTAGGGGAAATTGGGTGTGGAGAATAAGGGAACTTGGTCCTATCTTCACACTTTTCCTGCGTTCTAAAATGAAAATTTTATTTAAAAAAAATTGAAGACCTTGTCCTTGTGGCCGAGATGGGAGGAGCTGGGAGAGCGCCTTTGAGAAGGTTCCTAGGAAGTAGAGAAAGGACTTCGGGAATCAGTCAGGGTTGAGAAACAGCTTGGGAGGCAGGGCCAGGAGGAAGGTCTGTACATGCCCCAGCCTGAGAGGAGGCACCAGGGGAAGGATGCCTTCGGATGGGGTGTCTTGGAGCCCTGCCCTGATCTGGGAGGGCTTCTGGAGGAGGTGAGTAAGTAAGGAGTGATAGCCTGGCTCTTTGCCCTCTTAACCAGTTCCCAGCTGACCTTGTCATACCTCTGAGGCCAGCCCTGCTCTTCATGGTGGGGAGTTAGAGTTCAGCTCTGAAATCAGAGAAACTCCGACACCTAGTGGCTGTGTGACCTTGGATAAGGCTAACACCCTCTCTGAGCTTGAGAGTAGTCATCTATATATAATAAGTGGTGAGGAAATTTGTGTTCAAGCGTTGTTGTAAAGGTAAACTGAGATAATGCCCAGGAGGGCCAAGACCTGGCACACACTGGAGACTTTATTGGTCCATGTGCTACAGTCCACTTGCCTTCCCTCTGACCTGCTCTGAGTAAGAGCTAACGGTAAAACAGCTTCTCTTTCATTCCCAGGCTTCAGTCCTCCCTCTGGATGCCAAGTGCAAAGTGGCGGTTTTAAAACAAAATCCCCCCTGGGCGCCTGGGGGGCTCAGTCGGTTAAGCGTCCGACTTCGGCTCAGGTCATGATCTCATAGTTCGTGGGTTCGAGTCCCGTGTTGGGTTCTGTGCTGACAGCTCAGAGCCTGGAGCCTGCTTCAGATTCTGTGTCTCCCTCTCTCTCTGACCCTCCCCTGCTCATGCTGTCTGTCTGTCTCTCTCTCTATCTCTCAGAAATAAAAATAAAAACATTAAAAAATTTTTTAAAAAAACCTCCACAATCCCCAAATTCTGACACTCTTTTCACTTGGAGGTGAGATTTATACCCCTCTCCTCTTGAACCTTGGATGTTTGGCTGCTTCAGCCAATAGACCATTGTGAAAACAAGGCCATGCAGGTTTCTGGACCTAGGCTTTAAGATACTGTCAGTTTCCACTTCCGGTCTTTTGTAACTCTCCCTCTTGGAATCCAGCCACCATGCTGTGAGGAAGCCCGAGCCATAGTACATACATAGTGCACAGTCAGAGTAACCTCAACATCCAATAACTGGGCCTTCCTCCCCGAGAGTGAGTTGTGGTGTGGTGGTCTAGTAAGTGGACTCCGGAACCAGACTGCCCGGGTTCAAGTCCTGACTACCACATGCCAATTGTATGACTCTAGGCAAGTTACCTACTCTCTGTGCCTCAGTTATTTCATCTGTAAATTGGGGATAATAACAGTAGGTGTGGGAAGATTAAATAAGCGTAAAGCGCAAAGAGAAGCACCTGGCACAATTCTGCCAACCCAAGGTGCCAGATCTCCTCCCCACTTTAGAGGTCTATTGTCTAAGGTCATTCTTGCCTGGCCACTTGGGTCCCCAGCCAGACTTCCCAGGTGCCACCAGCCTGCCCCTCTGGACTATGAATTATTGCTCTACTATTGCTCTGTCTATGCCTTGCTCACTTTAATGGCTGTCTAGGTTCCCCGATTCTTCCTATACCTTTCCAATTCTGACTGCCCGCTTACTTCCTTTCGGCTAGTCTGTTTAGGGAATAAGAAAGAGGTGTCAGATAGATGTATAGTCCCCTCCAACGCCGGGTGGTGTACTGATGGGGAGAGCCTTTAGTTTGTAAACTTCTCTGGGAAAAAGAAGTTTACCATCCACACATCTCATAGGAAGACATTGATTCGGTGCTGAAATAAGAGTCCAGGGAGAAAGGGACACAATATGAGTGAGTCTTACTTTGGCCAAGCCGGTTTTCACAAAGTCTTTCTCAGGAACTGCTTGATGGCAGGCGGCCGACTCCAGAGGAAGCTAAGGTTTCATCTTAATTAGATTTAGCCAGGGAGTCGTGAACATGTTCTAAGAGTCTTTCCCACATAAGTCTTCATGCAGGAAGACTTTGCAGAAGGCAGAAATGCTTTGCATCCAGGTGCCCCCCCTGCCCCGGACTCACATTACATTAGCTCCTGGAGCCCCCTTTGCTGCAGGAATGCAGTAGCCTCTTCATTAGAGCTTTCCAGGCCAAGGTGGGTGCCGAGGGAAGGTTTGAAGTTTGCCTGGGGTCCAGGGTACTTTCTTTGAAATTCCTTTGAGAAGGCGGCACTGCGGCCCCAGCCTGAAGAACAGCAAGCAGGGATTCAGTGAGCTGAATTTTCTAGCTTGTCCTATGGCCCTGCTTCGGGATGATGGTGCATCCTCCAGCACCTCTCCACCGGGCCCTCTCTTGTGCCTTCAGTTCTACCGTTGTGCCTGGAAGAATGATCCACTCCTTCATGCTGGGAGAGTCGCGTTGATGAGGTCGACCTGCGGGAATAGAATCTGGAAGCCACAAAGGCCCCTCCACGGCCTCACGGGAGACAGAGAGCGGGGAAGACTGAGAGCCTGCACCAGATCGAGAGGCTCTGGGCACGTGATGGGGCACTGAGCACCCCCGCGGGGAGGATGGGCTCTCCTAGGTGGGCTCTGCCAGCTGCTGGGCAGGAAGCAAGAGGCTCCTGGCCTCCAGCAGACCTCCGGGGGGTCTGGCTTCCGGGAGAGACAGAAGCCCAACTGGGAGAGGTAGCTGTGAAGCCGTCTGCCAGAGCCCTGCCTGGGGCTGCCTGCCCCCCGGGAGAAGTTGCCAAGGGTCCCACTTCTGGAGGCGATCAGGATGTGTTGAGGCGGGGGTACGTGTGGGAGAGCCCTGGGTCTGAGTCACACTCTGCCACTGATCATACTGATGACATCAGGCAAATCCTTTAACCTCTCAGAGTCCCATTTATTTTTATTTGTATTTTTAAAATGTATATATTTTGTTTAACATTTATTCATTTTTGAGAGAGACAGCACGAGCGGGGGAGGGGCAGAGAGAGAGGGGGAGAGACAGGACCCGAAGCAGGCTCCAGGCTCTGAGCTGTCAGCACAGAGCCTGAGGCAGGGCTCACACCCACGAACCACGAGATCATGACCTGGGCTGAAGTCAGACACTTAACTGACTGAGGCACCCAGGTGCCCATATGTTTTTAATTTTTAATGTTTTTATTTATTTATTTATTTTGAGAGAGAGAGAGAGAGAGAATGAGTGGGGGAGAGGGCAGCGAGAGAGGGAGACACAGGATCCAAAGCAGGCTCCAGGCTCTGAGCTGTCAGCACAGAGCCCATCTCGGGGCTCGAACTCATGAACCTTGAGATCATGACCTGAGCCGAAGTTGGACGCCCAACCGACTGAGCCACCCAGGCACCCCCGGGGTCCCGTTTATAAAACAGGGACAATATCGCATACCTGTGCATACACATTCTGCTACCACCACCACCACTTTCCAGAGCAAAGTTTTTGGTTTTTTGGTTTGTTTTTTTTTGCTTGGAAAGTTCTCTGCTATGTCAATACGTTCTATGAGTCACCCAGAGGAACTAGTATAGGAGACGTTCCCCACATCTAATTGATCTCAGAGCCCTTTGTGGAGAGAGGAGCTAATGATCGATTCATTAGTTCTTGACCCCGGCTGGAGGCCTGGTCGAATGCTCCCTGGCAAGCTTGGCACTGAATGAAGACTCAGGCCTCTGTTTCTCTGGACCTCGCGTCCCTTAGTCTCTGCTGCCTTCAGGGCCCCTCCAGGGCCATGGTGGCCAGGCAAGCGCTGTGTGCTGCCCGGCCCTAACTCCTGCAGCTCTGCCAGGCTGGCACAGCCCGGGTCCCCCTCACAGGTCTGGTGTGCAGCTGGCCGGAGGCCCAGAATCTGTCAGCAGCTTCATTGAGATGCCGCCCCAGCTCTGCCCTAGTTCAGGATTTCAGAGCCTCAAGGCACACGCTCTGGCCTTTTCCTGCTTTCTCTCTCACCCTGGAAACAAGTCTCTGTTTCTAGGGGCCCAGGGATGGCGGTGGGCTTGTCCCCTGGGGGCTTCCCTCCC
Source organism: Hyaena hyaena (assembly GCF_003009895.1). Classification (NCBI taxonomy): domain Eukaryota; kingdom Metazoa; phylum Chordata; class Mammalia; order Carnivora; family Hyaenidae; genus Hyaena; species Hyaena hyaena. Next base: position 2,326,337 of record NW_024080698.1, read on the forward strand.
GGTGCTGGGGCTGTTGAGGCGGGGAGAAGCCCTGCAGATCCACGCCGTGAGGGGTGGGGGGCCGGGCAGGCCCACCCTGAACAAGGGGCCGTTTCTGAAAGGTACTGCCTCAGGGGGGGTACATTTTTAGTGGCTTGTCTCTCCTGGCGAGGGTGCCTGTTATACATGTGCACAGAAGCGTTAGAGGTGTAAGCGGTGGCCTGGTCTGCCGTCTGGCGGCTTGCGGGGTTCGGCCCCAGGACTCGGGCCCGGCCCCACCCCAAGATGAGGAGAGGAAGCGGCTTCTCTCAGACTCCGAGCCCCCTGCCCAGCCCAGGAGGAGAGGACACAGCGGATGGCTATGTGGAACCTCTCTCGGCCTCCCCGGGCACTTCCTGAGCCCACAATTGCTGTCACAGCCCCCTGTCAGTGATGTGTCTGTGGGAATAACCAGGGGAGGGCGAGCAACCATGCTTAGTCTCCTTGCCTTTGAGACTCCATGACGCTCTCTTTCCAGAAATACCCATGTACGTGCGTACCACAGCCAGCAGGAAATTCAGGGGGAGGTGGGGGTCTGTGACCCCCCTCCATTAGAGGCTCCTGCTCCAGAAGTCAGGGCGTCTGGCCTGGGGTCTGGCCCTGGCTCTGCTGCTCCCTCAAGCCCCCCTCCCTGGGCCTCCGTGGAGAAGGAGGCCTCTCTCATGTGGAGACCAGGATCTTGTGCTGCACAGACAGGACTGGAGGAAAATCAGCTGTGGTGAGTCTGTGGCCGGCACCCAGCTGACAGCCTGGGGGCTTCCCGCCAGTGCGGTGGCGGCTGCAGTGGGTGTCCCGCCCGGATCCCTTTCCCCAGGGCCTGTGAGACTGGTGCTGCCAGCTTCTCTGGAGGATTGTGCCGGCCCGACCACCCCGGGTACCCCTCGCTGGCACTCAGCCCCAGCTCCGGCCTGCAGCCAGTGACTGACCCAGGATGGGACGGGCCAGGCCAATGCGGCCATGCATGTCATGCTCCAGAAATCCTGTGGGATCTGTGTGATCGGGCAGGACCTAGAGGCCACATCCTTGCTTTGGTTTCTTGCCCCTCCCCCACCCCCTTCCTGCTTCCCCCACCGCCCTGCTCCTGAGAACACTCCCTTTCAACCCTTTCCACAGGGGTCCCCATTTCCGGCTCTGCTTCCAGAAACCAAACAGGGGACAACACAGGCCCGGCCTGCAACAGCTCGGAGGGCCCCTGGTTCCAGGAGCGTGTGGCTGTGGGGCAGGAATGCAGCTGGTCAGGCGCGAGCTGTCCTTGACGGCTGGGGCTCGGAGCCAACAGCCGGAAGGGTGGGAAGCACGGGAGCCCGAGCTGGGGGGCTCTAGTCCGGGTAGGGAGGCAGGCCACGGTTGGGGCTGCTCAGCCTGCCTTCTCTCTTCCCTTGGCTCCCACCCTGAGCCTGGCCTCTAAGAGCCACATGGTGTCCTGTCTTACAGCTGTGGCAACCGAGGCCAGTCACCTCTTCTTTAAGCCTTAGTCTCTAGGGAACCAAGGGTCTCTGCCAGGATCCAGGACCTATGTCCAGCTCTCTGTTCCCTGCGGATGCCCCAGTCTCCTGCCCTGGCAGAAGCTGGATCCTTGGCAGGAAAGAGCTGGGGGGGAAACTGAGCCCTGGGTCTCCCCCTGGCGTGGAGAAAGGGCTTGACTGTGTTGGAATGGCTGGAGCAGCCGCCCCATGCAGCTGACAGCTGGATTGTGAAGCTGGGGAAGTGGGCTTCCTGCGACCTTCCTTCCCCTTCCCTGCGGGGAGGAAGGGGAGGGTCTCAGAACTTCCCTCCCTTGTGCTGACTGCGGCTCCCTGGGTGGATGGGCAGGTGGGGCGGCGTTGAACCTGAAGGCGGGGGTACGGCGGGGGCGTTTGAGGCACTGTCGTTGGCCAAGCTGGGGACTTCTGGGGGCTCTTCCCATCACATCAGGTAAACCCTGCCTGATCTCTAGGAGGAGGGAAGGCCATTCTGGCCTCTTCCCCCAGGCCCCTATTCTGCTGCCTGCCTGAACATCGAGACACACCCTGGGCGTTTGGGGAAGGGAAAGGCTCAGAGAGAAGTCAGTGCCCAGCTGAAGGGCTGAGGAGGAAGAGGACATGCTGGGTGCTGTGCTCACCCACTGAAGTCCTCACGTTGGACATGGCCACACTAGCGCTCCCGGGCCAGCGTAGACGGTCATTTACGTGCTGCAGCTATTGCTTCCTGTGCTCAGCCTATGGGAGGCCACCCGCACCAGCGGACATGCTGGCCCCAACGGCTGCTCTGATAAGCCTGGGTTCAGCTGGCGGAAGGAGGGTGGTGGCCCTGTGGGCCTGGCGGCCTGGCCCTGAGAGCTGTTTGCCATTGTGCTTCCAGTGTGTTTACCCCAAACCTTCCTTCCTCTCACTACCAGGAGTCCGGAAAGCCATGGGTCTCTGGGGTCCGGGAGGGGGTGGGGTGCATTTCAACCGGGAGTGACTTCTAGGTTCGTAGAAGCCTCGAAGCCACAGGCCCATGTGGTCAGCGTGAGGGGGAAACTGGTGCCACCCTTCTGGGGACAGCTTAGTGATGTGGGGCTCAAGCCCTGAAGACATGCGTACTTCTGACTCAGCAGCCTACTTCTGGGAATCTGTCCTAAGGAAGTAATGGAAAGTTCACATGAGGCCTGCGCATCAGGACGCTTATCTCAGACTTGCTTAGAACCGATACCAGCCAGCGGGAGATTGGTACATTCACACAATGGAGAACCTGGCAACTATTCACACAGTGATGGAATGGCCGGTAAGGCTGACACGAACACTCTGGCACATGTCTTTTGGCAGACATAAGCATGCCTTTCTCTTGGCTGTACACACCCGAGATGGGATGCTGGGTCAAAGGATATGTGTATGTACAACCCGAGGTGATGCTGCTAAACAGGGGTCACCCCAACCTGTTCCTCCAGCTCCCCCACCGGTTCCTGGGAACCTCACTTGTCCCACCTGCCATCTTCACCGACACTTAGTACCATCAGCCTGTTTCCTTTCGGCTCTTCTAGCGAATATGTAAAGCTGTTGTTGGTGGGGTCTTAATCTATGCTTCTAAATATATGCCAACAGAAAAGGGGATAACAAATTGTGGTATATTCATAAGGTAGAGATATACACAAGGGTGAAAAGAAATGAACTGACTCCTGCAACTGCATGGGTGAACCTCAAAAAACATGTTGAGTGAAAGAAGCCAAATACAAAAGGGTACGTACCATATGATTCCATTCAGATGAAATTCCAAAACAGGCAAAATGAATCTAAGGTGATAGAAGTCAGAACGGTGGCCTGTGGGAGTAAGGGATATTGACTAGGTTGGAGATGAGGGAACCTTCCGGAGTGCTGGAAATGTTCAATACCTTGGCCTAGGTAGTGGTTAAATGAATGTGTATGTACGTAAAATTTTATCAAGCTTAGTATCTTTGCTTTTGTTATATCTAACACATACTTATATTGAAAATTAAAGCAAAATATTTACGTAGAAAGGTAGAAAGAAAGAAAGAAAGAAAGAAAGAAAGAAAGAAAGAAAGAAAGAAAGAAAGAAAGAAAGAAAGAAACTGCATTGATTAACCTGGAATGACACTCAAAATATATCAAGTGTAAAAAGCAGGTTGCAAAATTCTATGGACTTTTAGGGCTTCCCTCATCCGTTTTTCCTTGGAGGGTCTAGTGAATCTCAGTTGAAGCTAACATAAAATGTGGGGGGTCATACAGAATAACAGTCTTCACAAAGGGTTCAAAGCACATAGGAACCACTGGCAGCTATAGAGAAGAGAAATAACTCAATTGTACATTGAGGAGGAAACCAAATATTATAATTTTCAGCACCATATTTTGAAAGACTGAAGAAATGTTCTATGTCCAGAGGTGATGTCCACTATGATAAGGTGGAAAAATCTGTAGATTTATGAAATGGAAACAGTTAAAGAAATCTGGAGTTATTTCCTTCCCTCCCTCCCCCCTCCCTCCCCCCTCCCTCCTTCCTTCCTTCCTTCTCTTTCTTCTCCTCCTCCTCCTCCTCACCCCTAGGCAGCTCTAGCAGGGAAACTTATTTCTTGCTTACTTTTCTGTGGATGAGACTCTTGGCTGGAGGAAGAAGGATATAATTTAAACTCAGGCTGGGGTCCTGGTCCTGATGCTGCCACCTCTTGGAAGGGTGACCTTGGGACAATCACTCGTCCTCTCTGAGTCATCGTTCCATCAACTGCAAAATGGGGATGATGATGCTTGCCATGCTAGGTTGCTGGCAAAATCAAGAAAGCAAAGGATTGGAAATGAGGTGATAAATTGCCAAAGGACTTCCATACCTCTAAAGCTGGATTGCCCTTGCCATGGTGAAGACACAGAACACCCTTCATGTCACGCAGCCCTGGATTGGAGTCCCGACTCCCACACTTACCGTGTGGTCCCAGGCATGGGGTTTAACCTTTCTGAGCCCTGGCGAGTTGGTCTTTAAAAGAGTAGTGGAGATGGTGTTGGACATAAAGTGGCTGTGGAGATGAAAGGAGATCATGTTTACGAAGAAAGTAGTATAGCACATGCCTGGATAGAAGATAGGCTCGGAAAACAGAGCAGCAGCAAATAGAAACGCACAGACGACTCCTAGATCCTTCTTATCCTGTTATCGTTCCCCGCACGACAGCACTGAGTCCCTCAGGGTAGAAACTTGGAGCAGGTTGGACCCTCTCTGAGGACAGCAGCTCATGTCTCCCCTCGGGGGTGGGAGTGGAGGTGCCCATTCTTCACTCTGCCTGCCGCCACATGGTCCTGGCTCTGCTGTGAGTCCTCTCGAGTTGCCACGCCTCATCCTGGTGAGGCTGGGTCCTGAGAGAGAAGACACCACCCATCAACTACTCCATTAGGGTCAAGGCTCCTAAAGGACCAAGAATGCCCAGAGAGTCTCTGGAACCCAAATGCGGAGAGTCTGAACCAGGGTTTAAGACTCTGGGGTGGAGGTGTGGGGGGGGGGGGCAGACTGGTCCAGTAGAGGGGCTCTGGACTTGCCCCAGGGGAGAGCAACAAGGAGCGGTGAGATGGGAGGCCCCCAAGCAGGAAGCATCTCCAGGTCAGTGGCCAGTAGGAAGCTCCCTCAGCCACCCACTGCATACCCAGCACTGTGGTATTCAGGGTAGAGGGCTGGACGAAATGACCGGCCCTCACCTCAGGGGAATCTCAGCCTTGGATGAGGACAGAGGGACAGATGTGCAATGTTAGGTGTTAACATTAGCGTGCCAGGTGGACCCCTGAGCCCTTTCCACACGCTGTCTCTCTGAATCGTCGTCACCAGCCTGGTTCTCAGACAGGGGCATGCCCACTGGAGGGATGGATGGGGTGGCTCAGCCAGGCTGGCCCGGGAGGGGAGGGCGGGGAAGCTGACCACAGAGAGTGGCCTCTTAACCAGTAGAGGGCCTGGCCTCCTGGCCTCCCGGCCTCCCTTCGAAGCTTGTTCTCCACACTATGCTGCCTCCCCACCCCGTTACCCTGGCCGCAAGCTGCCCGTCGTCCCCTCTGTCTGGGCAATCTTCAAGGGGCTGTCTGTCTGTGCTGGGCTCCATGATTCCCAGACCCAATGGTCGGAGAGTTCCCCTCCCTCAGCTCCCATCCCTCATCCCTTTCACATACTTCCAAAGCTGAAAGACCTTGGAGCTGCCCTTTGCGCACAGACTAGAAAGCCGAAAAGTCAAGGGACTGGTCCAAGGTCACCCAGCTGGTCCTGGCTGAACCTGGAGACCCAGACTTGCCGGGCCCCCATCCCACGCTTTCCTCACCACATGCCTTCTGGGGCTGTGCATGAGGCCGATGGGACTGAGCTCTGGGCAGCGGGTTCCGGGGTCCTTCCAGTCCCCAGGCTGAGCCAGGACACAAACAAGACCCGAGGCTTTTCCCACCAGTAAAGGCATGGGTTTTCCTGTTCTGCTTTCGATTGTTCTATTTTCTTCCTTCACCGTCTGCAATCATTTCGGCCTCTCCCGCTGTTGGATTTGCCCAGACCCCTGGTGGAGCGCCGTTGTGTGGTTTGTGATGGGGCGGGAGGGCCCGCGTGAGTGTGTGAGGAGAATGTGTGGTGGCACATCCGTCTGTGCAGGCATCTGTCTGTCTGGGTGTGATGTGACTCAAATGCTGAGGCTCACATGCCCCCCTCTCCCGCCCCATCTCCCGGCAGCTGTATCCCGCCCCCAGGGAAAGAATGTCCCTGGCAGCCGCCAGGCCCACCCTAGGCTGGAAGCATCAGCACAGGTGGGGTCACTGGGTCCAACTGGCCCCGTGACAGGGCCTCCCAGGAGCGGCCTCCCCTCCAGGCCCCCCCATGAGTGCAGCCTGCGGCAGCTGTCGCCCTGAGGGACAGGAATGCCCTGAGAGAACGTGCCTGGAGAATAGGGAACCAGTCCACGGGAGCATTCCTGTGTCTGGCCTCGGGCCCCTTGCAGGGGAGTGGGGTTGGCCAGGGACCCCTGGAGGGCAGGGCTCTGTCACCCACGCATCCCTGGTGCCCCCTGAACAGATATGTCCTCAGCATCCACAGAGTGCCTGGAGCAGGGGCCTGGCCAAGGAGCTCTAAAGTGCGGCCAAGTGGAAGTTTCCACTGCGTTGGAACCTGCGTCGTCTGGGGGTGGGGGTGGGGGATCTCCTGGAGAAGAGGGCTGTGGGTGTGAGGAGTCCAAAGTCTGCTGCACTAAGGGGCTAAAACCCAGACTCTCAAACAGCAGCCAGCAGGGCCCGATCAGGGTTGTGAGAAAAGCCTGGAAACACAGTTCTGGTGAGATAGAGCAAGGCGCCTGTGTGCCTCGGGGAAGGCAGGGTGACACCTGCAATGGGTGTTCAAGGATGGGTGGGGGGTGAGGGGGAGGCTGGAAAGGGCAGTCTGGGCAGAGGCGCAGCAATGGCCAATGTGTAGCCATTGGAAGGGGGCACCTCGGGCCTGTTGGTGGGACCCCATGGGAGGCCAGCACGTGCACGGACATCTGTTTGTGAGGTGCGGTGATTCTGGGGAGACGCCCTAGGAGAGACCTAGTGGGACAAAAGGCTACAGGGAGGAGGGGGAGAACTGAGACGGGGGAGAGAAGGGAAGATGATATCCTTGAACTCTGGAAGGCCCTCCACTCTCTGCCTTGATCCTGAAGGCCAGAGGCCCAGCGGTGCTGTAACGGAGAGAGCAGAGACCCTCAGCCTGTCCCAGCGAGGGTGGACAGGGCTCGGGCTTAGAGAAACAGGCTCGGTGCATGTAGGGAAACCCAGGGCCGGCCTAGCCTCCCTCTGGCCCCTCTTCTTCAGCCCCCAGGGAGTCCCTTGCCCCTATACCAGCCACATCTGTGGAGCACAGAGCCGAGCAGAGGGCTCATTTTGCTATGAACAGTGCCGTGTGACCTCACGTGAGTCTCTCTTCCTCTTTGGGCCTCTGTTTCCTCATCTACGTACTGAGGGGCTTGGGCTCTGTGGGATCTCAAATAGCTCCCACCTGACTCGCCAGCCCTGATGAACTAACTGGTAAGTCTATTGTGGTGCCAAGTCCAGGCTGGGAGGGACAGATGCCTTGATCCATTAGTAATGTCTGCTGTGGCCTCCTGAAGCCAGTGGCGGTCTTCACTCCCATCATCGCTCTCGTGACATGTCATGTTCTAACGGGGCAGAGGAGGGAGGGGGCAGAACCAGCTTCCCATGAGAAGTGGCTCTCCCACTATGTGTGACAAATCTGTGTGTGTTCCCCCAGAGCACACATCTAGATGGAAGACAGACATCTCCAAGCATCTATGACTTGTCCGTGTATAGACAAGGGCAGAGCCAGTTTTGTGAGGAAGAAGAGAGAGGATAAACACCCCCAGACCTGAGTTCGGGGTCCATTTGTTTTTCCAGCACTTTTTAATGTTTATTTCTTTATTTTGAGAGAGAGAGAGGAAGAGAGTAGAGGAGGGACAGAGAGAGAGACAGAATCCCAAGCAAGCTATGTGCTGTCAGCACAGAGCCCGATGTGGGGCCTGAACTCACAAACCATGAGATCATGACCTGAGTTGAAACCAAGTCGTACATTTAACTGAATGAGCCACTCAGTGCCCTGTTTTTCTGACATTCTGATAAATTTGCACTCGGCTGCATTTATTTATAGCTAATAAAAAGCAGATTTTCATAGTTGTTGTGCTTGTTTTTGCTGTAACAGAAAAAATAATCCATGATTATTGTCAAGAAAAAAAAAAACAGACCAAGAGAAGTTGGTGAGTTATATAATTGGATTTAAATAGAAACTAAAATATTGAGGCACGCCTGAGTGGCTCAGTCGGTTAAATGTCCAACTTCAGCTCAGGTCAAGGTCTCGTGGTTCGTGAGTTTGAGCCCCACATCGGGCTCTGTGCTGACAGCTCAGAGCTGGAGACTGCTTCAGATTCTGTGTCTCCTCTCTGCCCCTTCCCTGCTCGTGCTCTGTCTCTTTCTTTCTCAAAAATAAACATTAAAAAAAAATTTTAATAAAAAAATAAATAAAAAGAAACTAAAATCTTGACAACTTTAATCAGAAAATGCAATATGTTGGTCAAATGTGTGTGTAGGTTAATGTTTGTGTGCTTGTGAATGTGGTGTATGTGGACAGTGCATGTTGACACACAAGGTGCTTGTATGTTCGTGTGGGATAAATGAGGCATGAATATATTTGTGTATTGTGTGTGTGTGTGTGTGTGTGTGTGCGCGCGCGCATGCACTAGGTATGTCTGTAGAGCATAGAAGTGTATTTTTGTATCCTGTGTCAGTGGTGAGTGGGGATATATGCAGTGTGCATATTGAATATGGTAAAAATCAGAACAGGTGTATATGTGGGAAGGGTATGTGCACATCGTATATGTGTGCGTGACCTGTGACGTGCACATTCCGGGTAAGCACACGGCATTCTTGCTCCATGATGCACCGGCCTTGAGCAGGGCCGGGTGATGACGTGAAGTAACATCAAAGTTTGAAGTAGCTCCCTGCAGAGCCACAACAAAAACTGAGAGCCAAGAACCTGGAGTCTTTTTTGGTGCCTGCTCTTCCGAGAGGAAATCAGTCATTTCTGAGGCCTATTTCACCTACTCTGAAGTGTGGACAAGCAGAAAAGTGACGGAGTCTAGGGGAAACCCAGATGCCAGCTCATGAAGGTGGGATTAAAAAGCTTACTATTTGCAATGTCCAAGAAAAATTGCTCACCAAACTTCAGATTTTCTTCACCCCTTTAGCAAAGATGGAGAAAAGCTCTCAATGGCCTTTAACTGGGAAATTGAGTAATTTCCATGATGGATTTGGGGAACCCTTTTAAAAGAGTTTATCTGGGGGCACCTGGGTGGCTCAGTCGGTTAAGCCTCTGACTTTGGCTCAGGTCATGATCTCATGGCTCCACTTGTGAGTTCAAGACCTGTATCCGGCTCTGTGCTATCACCTCAGAGGCTGAAGCCTGCTTCAGATTCTGTGTCTCCCTCTCTCTCTGCCCCTCCCCTGCTTATGCTCCATCTCTAGCTCCTTCAAAAATAAGTAAACATTAAAAAAAAAAAAAAGTTCATCTGTGGTAGCAAAAGGAGGGTTGACAGACATCTCGAGCTTTCTGCACAATTGTTGATAATAAGGGTTGGGTCCCCCAGCACACTGGAAGCCACAAAATGGGGCAAATCAATTTCTTTTGACTACCTTCAGGCACACTGCCCAGAGGGTCTCATTTCCCCAGGCTAGAGAGTAGAATGGGGAGTGAAGACACTTGGCCCTGAGTCCTTGTAAAACTCAGGGCACCTTCTTATCAAGAAGGGTTATGGATTGAGCCCTTCCTGTTACACAGGCCTGTGGTGTGAGCCATGAAGCAATAGTCTTGAATGTTTTTGCAGAGTTGAAGGGAGAGTCCCGAGGGGCAAGGTCGTTCCTGGCACAGGGCCTGCTACCTAGTAGGTGTCCAGTAAATAGCTGTTGAATGAATGAGTGGCCCAGGAGGTGACCATCCAAGAGAAACAGACTGGTTTCCACCCACCGCCAAGCAGGGTTTCCAGGGCAGGGTTGGGGGCGGACGTGTCTGCCTGTCCAGCTGTTGGGTTTCCCCCTCCTCTTTTCCGGTCCCTCTCCCATAATCTCAGCTGGTTCCCACGCCCTGGCTCAGGGGCAGCTGCTGTCATTGTTTGCCTGTTATCAGGGCCCAGCCTCTGCCCGCCTAGACCTTTCACTGGACCAGGAAAAGGGGAAGGGGAAGGCAGAGCAGGGAGGGGAAGCTTCAGGGACTGATGAGGAAAAGAATCATATTTCCAAGGGGCTGATCCGGTGTAGGCTCAGGTGAGAAGCCAAGGTTCAGGAGGAGATAAGGACATTCCCAAGGTTACACTGATGGTGATAGAATAATAATGATCATTGTAATCATGGTAACGGTAGTATCCACCATTATGGGGGGGGGGGTGGAATAATACTTTGTGAACCATTAACTAGACTTTCCCCCAATACTTTCTTGCATCCCTTAGCTCTGCTCACTTCCTGTAGCTCGTTTGCTCTGAGGCACCCACAGAGTGAGTATTTGCATAACCCCTGGGGTTTCTGAGGGGACCTAGTGAGGCATCAGCCTCAGGACTCCAGCCTGGGCTTGACCATGCAGCATTGGTTGCCTCAGGGAATAGTCCAAATTCTTGGATTTTGAGTTTCAAAAGCCAGACTGTAGAACTTCCAAAATAAAAAAAGTATCATTGAAATTTAACACTCAGTGGGATAGAAAGAGCTGAAAAAGGAGATCTGAGAGTTACCAAGAATGCAGCACAAAGAGGGAAATAAGTGGAAAACAGGGATGAGGGAGAGGTGTGGAGGACAGAATGCGAAGGTCCAACCTATGCCCAGTAGAATCCCAGGAAGAGAAACTGGAAAGAATGAAGGACAATATGCAGAGAGACAATGAATAAGAAATCTCTAGAACTGAAGACAGAGTGAGTTTTCATATAGCAGAATCACACCAGGCTCTGGAGCCTATCACGGGGCAATTCCAGCTCCCAAAGAGAAGGCTTTCTGAGCCCCTTGTTCCCCAAATCCTTCTCTTCTGCCCTCTGGCAGCCGTAACCACAGTGACTTTCCTTCTGCATTGGTACTGCTTCGTTTTGCCATTCTTTGGTGGGCAGATTTTGCCTCCTCCGTGAAAGTGGGAGCTTTCTGAGGGTAGGAGCCCTTCTCCTAACTCCAGTGCTGGGGAAGGGTGGCAAGACACCTGGTCAGAGATCTAATTAGACTCCTGTGCCCATAGTTTGACTCCTATCTCAGTTTCTTCATCTGCAAAATGGAATTAAACTACCTGGACAGTGCATCCTGAGATTTACATGTGAGGTGATTTCCTCTCACACTGTGTTCCTGCTTTGTTTAATCTGTTGCATTAAAAAAATTTCTTTTAAGTTTATGTATTTAAAAAAAATTTTTTTTTAATGTTTTATTTATTTCTAGGAGAGAGAGAGAGAGAGACAGCGCGAGCAGGGGAGGGTCAGAGAGAGAGGGAGTCACAGACTGAAACAGGCTGCAGGCTCTGAGCTGGCAGTCGGCACAGAGCCCGACGCGGGGCTCGAACCCACGAACCGCGAGATCATGACCTAAGCGAAAGTCGGACGCTTAACCGACTGAGCCACCCAGGCGCCCCTAAGTTTATGTATTTTTGAGAGAAAGACACAGAGTGCAAGTGAGGGAGGGGCAGAGAGAGAGGAAGACACAGAATCCGAAGCAGGCCTCAGGCTCTGAGCTATCAGCACAGCTCAGAGGAGGGCTCAAACTCACGAACTGTGAGATCATCATGACCTGAGCCGAAGTTGGAGGCTTAACCTACTGAGCCGCCCAGGCGCCCCAAATCTATTGCATATTAATGTCACCACTTTTATTTCTAGACACCCCTCTCCCCAATTTGGTCTCTGCTTTTCTTTTTCTCCACATATTCATGAAGAGCCACAAAGTGTTGGCTCTCAAACTTAGTTTTAGCAGCAGAGGCCCTTCATCAAATAAAAGTATATTGTTGGAAACCCGATCCCAGCAGAATAAAGGAACTGCTGGTTGAATTGGGGTGGGTGGGGTGGGATGGAGACCCGGAGTCCAGCTGACTCATTTCCCCAGTTCCCCTCACACCACCCTTGTGGCACCACAGGGGAACAAAGTTAGAAAACCACCCATCAAAAGCTTTAATACAGCATTCCCCAAAATGTGTTTCTGAAGTCCCATGAAAAAGGGGTTCGGTGGTTGAATACACTTGAGAAACACCGGATTTTAACCCAAGTGAATTGAGTGTCTTCAGGATTTCCAGGAGGATTTAATATTTACATTGTGCGCCAGGAATCCTAACGAAGGTAGCTGATTCGTTAAGTTCCGCAAAACTATCTGTTCTATCAGGGATTATCCCTGTAGGTTGGAGCTGTGCAGAGCACACTAGGAAAATGCTATATGGAAGAATAATAATAATAATTTTTTTCTACATGTTCCCCTTACGATCTACAGGGCTAGACATTGAAATGGGGGGAGCAATAATTACTCTGCATTGAGTATGAGCGTTAGTCTATTGTGACTCCCACATTTAAAAAAGGCCTGTGGGAAGACCAGCGTTTCCCAGGCCTTCTTTCTTCCCGTCTCAGTTCTGCAGCCACAAACACAGCGTGGCTGGGCACGGACGTGGTGAGCTCCGGATCCACTGGTCAGTTCCTCTGACACCTCGCACTCGGGCCCACCTTTGTCCTAGGGTTGAGCAGGTCCTTTGGCCCAGGCGGGAGGCCCCAGAGCGCCAGCCTGGCCCGTGAGAGCTCTGGGAAACCTGGTTCCCACTTGCCCACCCCCTTCCTGGCAGCCCAAGAGGCTGCCCGGGCTTTTCTTTCCTCTTCTTACTGGCAGGAAGAATTTCTGGAAGTGCGGCTGGGCCAGCGACAATGAGGCAGGATGCCCGTCCCCCCTTACCAGGCTGGCCTTGCCGGCAGAGCCCTCTGGGCCTCCCAGGGCTGGGGCTCACAGAGGTAACCCTCCCTGCCTGCCCTTCCCCACCTCAGGCTCCAGGGAAAGCACAGGCCCCCGCACAGGGGTAGAAAGCAGGCAGGCGCCCTGGATCTTCTCTCCAGAGGCCAAATCCCATGGGGGGGGAAGGGTGGGGCCTCCGTCTGGTCTCTTGCCCACAGCTTTTCCTTCTTCCTTTCACACCTTGAACAGACAGCGAGGGGAGGGGAACCCCACTGGGTGCTCTGATGCAACAGTGAATGAGGCAGATCTGTCTCTGGGGGTCTAGAGTGGGGTCAGGTGGTCTGACATGCAACTCAAGAATGTCAACAAAACGTCGTAGGGCTTTGACAGACTCGAAGGCTGCTGAAGCATTTAATCCAGACTGGGGATTAAGGGACGCCTTCCTCAGGGGACACCGTTCATTAAGCCACTTCCCCAGCTTCAGAGCTGAGGATACACGAGGAGCTGAGACCCAGTCCTTGCTTTCAAGGACTTTCCTCTCCATGTCGCTCTGCTTCTCTGGTCTTTCCGTCTGTTCCTTGTTTGCCTGGTTGGCACCCTCTCCACCCTTCTGTCTTCAGCCCCGCCTCTCCCTGACTCCCGGCTTTGCTCTGCAGAACTGCTATTCCCAGGGCAGGTCAGTCAATGCTAGAGGCTCAGACGACCCCTCCCCCACAGCGCCCTGGCCTGACTCTCAGTGCCCCCCGCCCCCCCACCCCAGGGGCTGGGGACCTCAGGACAGCTCTACCACCACCCACCCCTGAGGACAGCTAGTTTACTTTGTTTCTCTCCTTCGTGCCTTTGTTACTATGGCCACAGCCACATCACTCAGCCATCCTTCCTTGGGGGAAGTTGGGCAGGAATTCTTGTACTTTAAAAAGTTGTTATTGTCTGAGGGGAAGCAGCCAGAAAAAGAGACTTGTTATCTGTGGACTGGACTTGGCTTTCCCTCATTAACTAATGGGCTTTTCCAAAGAAAGTATTGGGGGGGGGGGGGGACAGAGGAAGGAGACAGGGCCTGAATGTCCGTCCTTACCTTACATGCAGCGTTCCCTGATGCCAAAGCCATGTGCCTCAGCTTGGGCTCCTTGAGGGGAGGAGCCCTGTTGCTACCACCGGGTTGGAGTGTGATGGTGCAGAGACCCCGAGCAGACCCTAGGAGCCCAAGGAAGCTCCCAGGATGTTGTAGGGACCAGGCTTCCTCAGGGCTTGCTGGCAATCCCCTCAACCCTGTTATTCTCCAACTCCCTCCAACCCCACATCGATCCTCACCTTTGCTCGGGCCATTCCCTGAGCCTAGGGCACCTTTCCATTGCTCCACTTAACCGTTTTCCCCATCCTTCCTGGCCTAGGACTGCCCCTGCCTCCCAGCAGCCTGCCCGGGCTGCCTCACCCCAGGCTGCCCTCTCCTCCCTCTTCCCTGCCCCGCAGTCCCTCCATGGCCATGTGCCTGTCACTTCATGGGGACTGACACCTCCACGCTCAGCCCCACACAAACACGGCAGCTGGGGGAGGAGGGCCAGGGCGGCAGGATGATGGATGAGGCTGTAGTGGCTCCCTTCCCTGCTGCGGCTGTGGTTGGGAGATCTCCCCTCGAAGAAGCCTGATATTTTCCAGGAATTTCCTGAGGGGAGGGGACCGAGCATTCTGGAATGAGAGCCAGCTGTGGAGTTGAGGCCTGAGGGTGAGGAGCAGGGCTCTGGGCTTCCTGGCTGAGTCAGCGACCATCCCCAGGTAATTTATGGGCTGAGTCAGGGCTGGGGGCCACGGAGGTGGGGAAGGATGGGGGCGGGGGGATGCCTCTAGGCAGTCTGTCAAGGGGAGGGAAGAGCCACGGGCTGGGAGGAAGTCTGGCTAAGTCCGGCACAGACCCCTGTCTCCCCACCAACCTTTGCTCCCTTGCCTGGAGTCTGCAAAAGCAGCAAGTTAGAGGGAGGAACAGGAGGATGGACACAAGGCAGCAGAAGGGGAGAAGCCTCTGGCAGGCTCTGAGGGCTCAGGAAGACAGAGGAGGCCTGGCTTGAAGCGAGTGGGCTTGGGCCAGCCTCAGGGCTGGGCTGCCGGTGAGGAGAGCTACCGGCCTGGGAGCTCCCTGCCCCTCCTTCCTTCCTGGCCCCCCTCCCTTCTCAGCTACAAAACTCATCTGGCGTCCATCCCCTTTCGCCATGGACCTGCTGGGTGACATGGGCTTGGTGCCTCCTCCCTTCTGAGGCCTTAAGTCCTCACTTGGACAAGACGGTCTGGCTCCTCCAAGCCCTGACAGGGGCTGCTGGGCTGCAGCGAGGGAGTCCAGTCCAAGGGCGGTGGCTTAGAAAACAGGACTAAGCAAGAGCAGGCCTGGGAAAGATGCGCCTTGAGGCCCACTGCAGGCCTTGACCTTGAAGGGAGTCGGGGCTGGTGTAGGAGAGTGGACGGGCAGAGTTTGTGCCTGACCGCTGTCACCTCCAGGCTACAGGAGAGAGGAGGAGATGGTGTGTTATCACACATGTACACCGCACACATCCCACAGTCTCAAGAAAAACCCATTCTGGCCGTCTCACCCAGCACCGAGCCAGGGGCCCCCCAGAAAGATGAGTCCTGATGCAAGTGTCAAGGAGGAGCCCTCTCGTGCTGAAAGAGTCAGCAGAAGGGTTCCCCCCGCGGATGGGACTCAGCTTCCCCACATCATTTCTGCACATCTGATACATCATCTGGAGTGGCATCGATTCCAAGCAGGGCGCTGCAGTGTTGGGGCTCCGCTGGCCCTGGGATCAGCATCTTGGAGGGGTCCCCAGATTGTTGAGTGTCCTGCCCTGGCTCACAGCGCCAAGCCCCAGTGCTGAAGAGAAGCCCCCATGAGGATAGTAGCTGTCGCAACCCCCAAATGAAGACGCGGGATCCAAAGAGGAATTTGGGGGGGGGGGCTTTGTGATACCATGTTAATGATTCACAAAGGAATCTCCTTTTGTATGTGACAGATGAACTGCTGTTCTTGGCAAGAATAGCCATGATGAAATAAATCTGGACAGGGGCTTGGACACAAATAGGGTCAGGGACATAGCTTGACCCCGGGCCAGCCCCTCCCCCTCCCCACCCAGTCCAGTCAGGCTCCCGTGGCTGTTCCGTGGAGCAGAGAGCCGTAGAAGGCAAGCGATGATGGAACAGAAGTGGTCAGAGGTGGGTGGGTTCTGGAATAAGTTGAATCCAGCTGACAGCATTGTCTGATGGATGGGACATGGGGTCTAAGAGAAAAGGCTCAAGGACAGCTCCAAGGAGTTGCTCTGAGCAACCGAAGGGATGAAGTTACCGCAGACTGAGATGGAGGATGAATTCTGCTGTACATGTAACAATTTCGCTTTTATAGTGAAAAGCCCATAAACTGGGAATGGCCAGAACTGAGCAGGGCATCCGTGAGGTCACTGCCCACAGGGACCTCTGGGTCATGACACCACCCCCATAGTCCTAGGGGTTCCCCAGAGGCCCCGGTGCAGCAACATGGAGGCTTACCTTCTTGCCTACAGTGTGGGGGGAGAGCCAGCCGTGGGAAGGAGTTTGACCCTCCTGAGTTCCCTGGGCTGGGACAGGAGCCCCCCACCCGGCATGTGTGGGCCTCTGTCTGCACAGACCCCCCTCTGGCTCACAGAGGCCCTTTTCTCCTCAGACCTGGTGTGCCGTTGCTACCAGCGCCTTCTAGAGGAAGTGTCTACAGGAGCCAAGGACTATACTTTAATTCTCTGGTCACGAACCCCTGCAGGCCTGACTGGCCAGAGGCGTGCCTATGCATCCCAGCAAGCAGGCCCCTGGGGACTCGCGGCCTGGGAGGCTGTGAGGATGGCTTTGTGCTGCTGCTCAGGCTGGCCTGGCCAAGTCCCCTGCCACGAGAGGCCAGTTTGGCTGCCGAGCCTCCTAAGCTTAGGTCCCCTGAAGAAGCAGCCTTGAAACTCTCTGTTTCTGGTTGCTTTGCATGCCGTGGGCCCGCCCCACCCGGGAGCCCATGCCCTGTCTCCCTGCATCAGCAGGGATGAGGGACAGGAAGGACAGGAAGACAGCTCTGTGGGAAGAGTCAGGAGTACTCTTACCCTTTGTGAGAACATAGGTTCCTGGGGGTCTCTCAAGACCCGCACAATCTGTGTCTCTGAGGAGAGACTCTGGAACCTGAATATTTACAGAGCTCCTCTGGTGAGCTGATGGGGGTCAGGGGTCGGGAGCCCTGGCATAGACGACGTGTGCTCTGCCCGATCTCTGGACAGACACCATACTGGAAGAGAGTCCAAAATGTGCCACACAGGACAGGCAATGGCGGGGGGCGGGGGGGTGGGGGGCGGAGAAGTTAGGAGGTATTGCTTGTCTGAACACAGAGAAGCCTGGATCTTTGCAGGGTCTCAAGGGGGAGCATTTGCAGAGTTGGAGCCTAAAGCAAGGACAAACTCCCAAGATGAAGGGTGCTGTATGTGCTCAGACAAACCGGAAGCTTGAGAAAGACTCTACCCACCAGCACCAGAGAGGCCTTTCAGAGGTATCCAGAGCCCTGAAATGTGGGGCCGGAAGATTCTACCTCTTGTGGAAGGAGAGGCTTGGCTACATCGCTAGGCACTCAGTTCCTTCTCTGAAGAGGGAAATCCTTGCCGTCAGCCTTAGCCGTAAAATGGGGAGTCGACATCCGAAATTTCCCATGCCTTGAGGTTGGGAGGCAGGATTTGGGAATTTGGAGCTGCGGCCAGGGTGAGCCTGAGGTGGGAAATGGGGCCTCGTCTGGCCCACAGAGGGTCAACTCCGAAGCTGCTCTACACCTCGTGACCTGCTCCTTCTCCCTGTAAACTCTTAACCCCGATCTGGAGGTGATCCCCAAGGGTAGGGCTCACCAGCCCAGAAATACAGTAAATAAAGAAATGTACTCGGCCCAGATTTTATCTCATCAGGACTCCAGAGCCCAAGACAAATGGCCTCACGTCCAGCAGGGAGGTATAATTCATTCTCTGGGGCGAGCCCCAAGCCTGCGGGTGGGGTGGGGAAAGGCTGTGGAACTTGCAGACTTGGGGCCGGCAGGCCTTGGAGTTGCCTGTGCAGGGCTAGGCTGTGAGACCTTCAGAATCCCTCTGCCTTCTCGCAGCTTGCACAGGGATGGAAACAAAAGCTAATGTCCCTTAATTCAGGGAGTCTATTTCTGACACTTACTCTAGGGGAACGCACAAAGATGTATAAAGATTTAGCCTCAGGGTTGTGCTTCGCTGTGTTATCCATGAGCCTAAACAACTGGAAGCAACCTAAATGTTCAACACGAGGGGATTGGTTAAGTAAGTTCTGAACCACCCAGAAAATAAAATACCATGCAGTCTTTCAAAGATGATGCAGTAGAACACGTAATGACATAGACATAAGTTTATCGCATAGTAAGCAGAAAAATAAAAAGCTAATAAATATATGAAATAACCCAACTTTGAAACTATGTTGTATTCATTCAAAATGTTGGAAGATTATACACCAAAACATTGACTGGTTGGGAGATGAAAGGTAATTTTAGAGTTTGGGTTTTTCCTTTGTTTTTCTTTTGGTTTTGCTTATCTGAGTTTTTAACCTTTTTCTAGAATAGTCATACACTTACGTGTACACAAATAATAAAAATGTTGGGAGTTAGTATTGTTATTATTATTATTATTTTAAATGTTTTATTTACTTCTAGGAGAGAAAGAGACAGCGTGAGCAAGGGAGGGTCAGAGAGAGAGGGAGTCACAGACTGAAACAGGCTCCAGGCTCTGAGCTGGCAGTCAGCACAGAGCCCGACGCGGGGCTCGAACCCACGAACCGCGAGATCATGACCTAAGCGAAAGTCGGACGCTTAACCGACTAAGCCACCCAGGCGCCCCTGTTGTTATTCTTTTCTAACCAGAGCCTCCAAGATGTCGTCCAGGTAGGAGAATCTTCAGGCGGGAGGGACAGCGGGATCAAAGAGCTTTGTCACCTGCCCACCCGCCTTCCTTGGGCCAATGTCTTCATTCTCGTCCTCTCCCCGTGGTTGGTCCCCCGGGATGCCACGGTGCTTTCAATTCTTTGGACAAAGCACAGCTAAGGAACCGGGGGAGATGTACCAGATGTCATGACCAAACCCTGGGGGAAGACAAGAACAGAGGCACCTTACCTGAAAGAATTATATAGCCACCAGGCTTCCTCCGGCAAGGGCGTCCAGTCCCGCTTCAGCCAGGACTCTTCAAAGGCTCCCAGGTCTTGCCCATCCTCTGGGGAGGTCTGTGAGAGGACAGAGGCCCCGTATCCAGAGTCCTCTGTCCCATCTT
Organism: Hyaena hyaena; assembly: GCF_003009895.1. NCBI lineage: Eukaryota > Metazoa > Chordata > Mammalia > Carnivora > Hyaenidae > Hyaena > Hyaena hyaena. Next base: position 2,345,538 of record NW_024080698.1, read on the forward strand.
TCTCGCAGCGCATTCTTCCCAGGTCCACTTTCTACTTTGAAAGACCCACTCTTCCTCAGGCACCTGATCTTGAGAATGACCTCCCCTCCCAGATGGGGCTCACCATGACACGGGGAGAGATCACTAGTCCTGCGGCCAGGCTCCTGATAAAACTACTGCAGTGGACCCCCAAGCCACAGCACTCATCTCACAGGACTCACACCTTACACACATAATAGGGCCCCAGGACCTAAGAAGTTTCCAGACTTGAAGAGTAAATGCATTTACTTGGTATCCTCAAGCTTTTTTCTTTCTTCCTTTCTTCCTTTCTTTCTTTCCTTCTTTCTTTCTTTCTTTCTTTCTTTCTTCCTTCCTTCCTTCCTTCCTTCCTTCCTTCCTTCCTTCCTTCCTTCCTTCCTTCCTTCTTTCGTTCTTTCATTCTTTCTTTATGTTTATTTATTTACTTTGAGAGAGAGAGAGGAAACATGCTCAGACAGGGGAACAAGTGGAGGAGGGACAGAGAAAGAGGGAGAGAGAGAATTCCAAGCAGGCTCCACACTGCCAGCCCAGAGCCTGACATGGGCTTTGATCCACAAACCATGAGACCATGACCCGAGCCAAAATCAAGAGTCAGACGCTTAACTGACTGAGCCACCCAGGCTCCCCTCCTCAAGCTTTTCTTAACATTACTCCATCCACTTCTGCCTCAAATTAAGGCATGATGGGGAATCAGTGAATAATTTTCTACCACTAAAAACCAATAGCATTTAAAATTGTAATATGAATACAGGTTCATCATTAAAACTATGTAAAAATCTAAAAAGAGAAAAAAAAATATCCCATGATCATCACACTAAATGGAGGTAAACATTACTGACATATATACACACAGATTTCAATAAACTTGGGGAAATATACACATACATAAAATCCTGATTTTATATAAAGATATAAAGTCATTTACACACACATAAACTTAAAATTCTGATGTTTTCCACACAAATTGCATTAACAGAATTGTCCTGGATCATTAAAATAGCCTTTGAAAATATTAATTACCTAAGTGCATAGCATCCCATTGCACGACACACTGATTATTAAACAAATATCCTGGGGTGCCTGAGTGGCTTAGTTGGTTGAGTGTCCAACTCTGGGTCAGGTCATGATCTTGTGGTTTGTGAGTTCAAGCCCTGTTGACAGCTCAGCCTGGAGCCTGCTTCGGATTCTGCGTCTCCCTCTCTCTGCCTCTTCCCCACTCACATTCTGTGTCTCTCTGTCTCTCAAAAATAAATAAACGTTAAAAAATTTTTAAACAAATTTCTTATTGTTATTTAAGCTATTTCCAAATCGTGGAATTGCTCTTAGACAGAATAATGTAATAAGCATCATTGCACACACACCTTTGCATACATCTCTGATTATTTCTTTAGGATAAATTTCTAGACACGGAGTTACAAAGTCTATAAGGTTCTTGGTGTCTCCAGTCAATGCATGCTTGTTAAACTGTATTAATTTGAACAAAAGAGGTAAAACACTCCAGAGCAGCTCTTTACCATGCTCACTGCATGTTCTGAGGCCCAGAGAAAGTTCTAGGGGTCCAGGAGCACCCCCTCCACCCGCCCCGGGGGGCTGCCCTTTGGAACCCAGGCAGAGGCTGAAGTCGGCAGTCCTGGGTGATCCCAGGCTGAGTTCAGCTCCTGCTGCCACATGGCTACCTCCCTCAGCCCCTCAGAGATGCCCCGACTCCTGGAAGAGCAGTGGCAAGGCAAGCAGGGGGAGCTCAGGGAGGGGCCGTTGCTATCCTGGGCTTGGTGGCCAGCACAGAACTCATGCAGGCCCCGCTGGGGGTTCCCAGCGTTTGGGGTGGGAGCTGCAAGCCCACCCAGCAGCCCTTCTATGAGGATTTCCTTCCAGCCCATTGGCATGGCCCCCTGGGGAGTATATGGTAGGGGTCACCCACCCCTCTTCAGAAGGGGCTTCCAGGGCACAGAAGTCAACATGATGCGAGAGATAGGACAGGACCAGGGGTTGGGAGGCACGGCTCGAGGTCTCTCTCTCCCCACCGGCCAGTGTTGCCAAACCACAGCAGGGTGCGTCCCATGGGAAAGTGGCCGCAGCATGACGGAGGCAGAGGCCCTGTGAGGAGGCCGGGCTCATGCTAGAGTCATTTTCAACAAATATTTAGTGAGCATCTACCATGTTCCAATCATTGAGAAACTCAAGATAACCCAAGACGCAAAGCCCCTCCCCCGAAGAAACAGCATGCGGTGGGGGAAAGAGATCACAGACCCTAAAATCGTGTCCGATGGCGTCCAGAGCTGAGAAGAAAACAAAGCAGGGTAAAGTGGATAGAAAGGGACACAGACAGAGGGGCGGGTAACCTTTAGGTGGGCTAATCCACAAATGTCTCTCTGGGTTGGCCTTTGAGCAAAAGCTCGCATGCACCTGGAGGAAGCCCCTCTAGGGCAGAGGGAACAGCAAGTACAAGTGGAGGGAACAGATCCTGAGGCGGGAGCAGGATTAGTCTGTTTGAGTAACGTCAGAGACTAGTCCGGCCGGAACAGAGTGAGCAGGAGACAGTGTAGGGAATGAGGTCACAGAGCTAGTAGCATCCCCATTATGTGAGGGAGCTCCCACTGGGCCACAGGCATCATGCGGCACACTCGTCATCTGTTGTCACAAACCCTTACGGTTAGGGGACCCTACTGTGGCAGGAGACGAGAGAATGACCACAGAGGTTCTGCCACTTGGTCAGGTGTTTATATCAAGGTAGTGAGGAAGGAGGGTACGTTCTAGAGCTCCAGCTCACTGTGCTGGGTGCTGTGTGCCCGAGGCCGACCGGGCCACAATGCTGCTTCTAAGAGGCTCACAACCCCGTGAGGCCAACAGATGGGCAGAGTTAATGAGCTGGCAAGGAAATCCTGTCATTTGTGACAACAAGGCTCAACGTGGAGGACAGTGTGCTGAGTAACATAAGTGAGGCAGAGGCGAGCACTGCGTGATCGCACTTAGATGCAGAGTCTAAGAAAGTCCAGCTCACAGAAGCAGAGAGTGGAGTGGAGGTTGCCAAGGGCTGCGGTGTCGGGGACATGGGGAGATGTAGGTCAACGGGTAGAGACTTAGCGGTAAGATGAAAAGGTTCTGGAGATCAAACATACAGCATGGTGACTATAGTGAATAACTCTATATTATGCACTTGAAATTTGCTAAGAGAGGAGATCTCAAATTCTCAACTGTTTTCACACACACACACACACACACACACAAGAAGGTGACCGTGTGAGGTGATGGATATGTTAATTACTTTTATTGTTATAATCAGTTCACAGTGTATACATGTGACATGGCACACCTTAAATATATGCAACTTTTAAAAATTTTTTTTAGTTTATTTATTTTTTTGAGAGAGACAGAGAGAGAGAGAGAGCAGGGGAGGGGCAGACAGAGGGAGAGAGAAAATCCCAAGCAGACTCTGCACTGTCAGCTCAGAGGGACTCGACCTCATGAACCATGACGTCATGACCTGAGCTGAAATCAAGAGTTAAAGGCTTAACCAGACGAGCCTCCTCGGCGCCCCTAAATATATGCAGCTTTTAGTTGTTCAATTATATTTCAGTAAAGATGGAGAAAGAAAGAAAGAAAAAGAGAAAGAAAGAAAGAAAGAAAGAAAGAAAGAAAGAAAGAAAGAAAGAAAGAAAAAAAGAGAGAAAAGGAGGGAGGGAGAGAAGGAGGGAAGGAAGGAAGGAAGGAAGGAAGGAAGGAAGGAAGGAAGGAAGGAAGGAAGGGCGAGCAGAAGGAAGGAAGAAAGGAGGAAGGGAGGGAAGGAGAGAGAGAAAGAAAAGAAGAAAGACAAGAAAACACATCCTTACCTCACAGTTATTGAGGAGAATAAATAAGAGAATGTCAATAAAAGCTGGCCGTACAACATCTTATGGAAAGTCAGTGCTGCTCAGGAGCTTTCTGTACTTTAAGCTTAATTTGGCTGTGAATCTAAAACTGCCCTGAAAAATAAAGTTCATTCATTGAAAACAAAATAAAACTGTAAAAACCAAGCATATGGCATGGCAAACTTGGAAGACTTCCTGGAGGAGGTGACGTTTGAGCCAGGCCCTGGAAAATAAACAAGTGAACCAAATTTCAACAGGCAAGGAAAGTAAGAAATGCACTTCAGAGAGAAATACTGGTTTGCCTATGAGGGAGCAAGGGGGCCTTCTGGCAGGATGTTTGGGTGTAGAGCCCATGGCCTCGATTTGGGATTATTACTGGGACAAAAGTAGCCAGTGAGAAGAGAAGAGGGTCGAGAAGTGAACGCTGGGGCACACGGCCACACTGCAGGTGGGGAGGAGGGTTCTGGGAAGGGGCTGAAGAGGAGGATCCAAGAGACAAGAGAAAACCCAGGTGTGGGCTGTCACAAGATTTAAGAAAGAGCTATGGGGAAAACATCAAACATAGCCAAGAGTTCAGTCAAGAGAGAGAAGCGCTGATAAAGTCATGAATTGGCAAGAGGTGGGAGCCTGGAGACCTGGGCGAGGGCCAGCTTGTGGGGCGGACAGGGCAGAGGTGAAGGGGTGTATGATTTTTCTGTTGCTGTGTAACGAATCCCCACAAGCTGGGCGACTTAAACAATGTGGATTTATTCTCTCACGGTTCTGTAGGTCCAAAGTCTAAAATCAGCCTCACTGGGCTACAGTCAAGGCTTCACCCGGACTGGTTCCTTCTGGAGGCTGGAGGGAAGAATCTGTCTCCTTGCTTTTTTTTTTTTTTTTTTTTTTAGCCCTGTGGCCGTCTGCATTCCTTGGCTTGTGGCCCCTCCCTCCATCTTCAAAGGGCAATCTCTCTGACAATACCTCGCCTTCTCCTCCTTGACCTCTGTTTCCCCCTTAGAGGACCCCTGATTGCAGAAGACAGACCTGGACAACTCAAGCTAACCTCTCTGTCTTAAGATCCTTAATGTAGGGGCACCTGGGTGGCTCAGTCGGTTAAGCATCTGACTTTGGCTCAGGTCACGATCTCATGGTTCGTGAGTTCGAGCCCCGCGTTGGGCTCTGTGCTGACAGCTCAGAGCCCGGAGCCTGCTTCGGATTCTGTGTCTCCCTCTCTCTCTGCCCCTGCCCCACTCACGCTCAGTCTCTCTCTCTCAAAAATAAACATTAAAAAAAAAAGATCCTTAATTTAGCCACACGGGCAAGGGCAAAGTTCCACACAAGGTGACACTGACGGGTTCCGGGGATTAGGACAGGAACATCTTAGGGTGGGGGGAGGTGGCTTCTTCAGCCTTCCACCATTTGAGTGGCCAGGGGCCGATGGAGGAAGAGAAGAGGGGAGGAAAAAGAGATGGTGAGAGGAGATAACTCACTCACTCGGGAAACTTGAACTAGAAAGAGGGAGAGGACAGATGCATCTGGAGGGAGACCCAGCCTGGCTGGAGACAAGTTGCTTTTCGGATTTTATTTTCATCCCATCCTGTTGTGTCTCCTTCCTTCCCTTCTCCTCCAAGCCCAAAGGGGAGATGAGGAACATAATCCATGGTGTCGTCGGCTTCGTCAAGCGTCGCTTCTTTCAGCCCTGACGCCCACCTGCCTGGGAGCCTTCCAAGCTATGGGGGTGGAAATCCACATTTTTAAACGATTGGTTCTCATTCGAGTGCCTACGGCAGGTCCTCCTTTAATTGCAAAACAAAGCTCATTATATGATTAATTGCTCAAGTTCAAATAGCGGTGTCCAGTATAGAAAGGTAAAGATCTCATTCCCAGCCTCCTCTTCCCCTTCTGAAAAGTTTTCTCGTTGTGCAACGGTTTTTAGTTCTTCTACTGTTTTTACGTGTAACTTAACTTTTTCCCCAGCTTTAGGCAGAGTTAATTGACAAGGGATCTACATTTTTAAACCACAAGGAAAAGAAACCCAGAGCTACCAAGAATAATATTTTATTGACTTGGAACCGGTTTTGGAATTTGTATTTTTAACCAACTACCCAGGTGATTTTGATGATCAGACAGTTTGGGGGCTTTTTTTTTTTTTTCCCCCTCTTTCTCTTCCCTTCGGTAAACTGTTTTTCAACTTTGTTTTTCAGTGAAAACCATTTCCTCCTCAGCATGGACTCCATCCAGAGGCTGCACCCATCTCTCCCACGTCAACAGTCTGTGTCCTTGGCAGAGGAAGGTGCTCTCATTCTGGGCCTTTCCCTTCTTCCTCGGCCAAAGCCCTGCTCCTGGGCCTCCCTGCTGCGAATGAAAAGGCTGAGTTCCCTGATGCAGGGAAAGCCCCCACACGCGCTGTCCCTCGCAGGGATGAGTGAACTCTGCCGGGGCCACGGTCATCCCAATGGGCAGTCTTGCTGGCCTCCCGTGTCCCCAGAGCAGCTAGCTCCATCCTAGGCCTCAGGACGTCCCCGGGCTGGGGGACCCGACCCCCTTCCAAAGCCGAACGGTTCCTAGTGAACCTGCAGAAATGCCAGAGTGGGGTGTTTCTGGACACCGAGTACAGGGAGTCTGCCCGTGGGAAGGCGTGCGTATTGGGGACAAAAGGCAGCTGTGGGCCCAGGAAGGCAGAGTTTGGGGGAATCCTGTGCTGAGTGGAGGCGGGTGGGTATATTTCTCCTGTCTGGTGGCATTGGCCGCTCCGACCAGTAGCCACCTGGCTCAGCTCTAGGAGATGTGGAGAATGAATTTCACAGTCGTTTCCACTGGGCCATGACACTGGAGCAGCTGCAGGAGGGGACACAGCTGGCACTGCCCCCGCCCCTCCCAGCAGAGCCACTCTGGAGGAACGCCACCCCCACCGTGGGGGGCGGGGGAGAGGTCCTACCTGCTGTGCTTCCAGGGGCCATGGAAGGTGTCTCGAAGCTGAACCCCCATTTTCAAGGACAGAGTTAGGCCTTTATTAATCCCATCACTACTCATTCTAGAGGCTCCTAAACCTAGCTAAATGTCAGGATCACCCGCGATATTTATTAAAAAGTAAAGATCGATACAAATAATGAGTGTGGGGACCCATCTCAGACCCAGGGAATCAGAATCTCTTTGGGGAGGACCAGGGCTAGAATCAGCAAGAATCCATTTCATGAGACCGTGTCCTCCATTCCAAAAGCCCGAGCCCACAGAATGGGGGCACGGAGAGGGGACAGTGGGGGCTCGGGCCACGGAGAATCATGCTCAGAGTCACCACGTGTGCCAGCCAGGACCCTGGAGACTTCTCACACGTTCTCTTATTTAGTGGTCCAGACATGCTCCAGGGGGATGCCCAGTTACTGCCCCCATTTTGCCGACGAGGAAGCGGGAGCTCCAGAAGTCACACGGGTCATTAAGAGGCAGAGCCAGGACTCGGATCCAGATCTTTCCCTGCACGCCTGCCATGGAAGGAATCATGGGAGACCTGGGCACCCCCTTGGGAGTTAGGCCAGTGTGTGACCAAACTGTGACACGAATACGATGTGCTTTCCGGGATCTCCTCTCTGGCGGCCTCAGGTGCCCCGTGCTTGCTCCCCTCACATCAGTGCACCAAGCACTTGTGGACACAGGGGTGGCCGGGAAATGACCACCCTCAGGACAGGATGGTCCTGGAAAGGGCATTGGCCTAAAAGCAGGAGAGGGGACTTCTGGCTCCAGCACCACCACTGGAGTGGTGGGTGGCCTTGGCGCCCCCTCGGCAGAGAGCGGTATAGACTGGGTGAACTGGGGGTGGGGGGGTGCATTTGCTCTTCAAAGGCAGGCTGAGGACTCCAGCCCCATGTCACTACATGCTGTCCCTGTCCCACTCTAAGTCCCTCCAGGGCAGTGGCCTTCTCTTGTCTGCAGGATAAAATCAGTTCCTCACCTAGATACAATGAGCCTCTCTGTGGGGTACATCAAGGAGGGATTTTGGGGTACTTCAAGGAAGACTTCCTGGAGGGGGTGGGCACCTGGGTCAGAGCTATCCAGGAGAAGAGTGGGAAAATATCAAGCAGTGGGAACAGCCTGAGCTAAATAAACCACGGCTGCCTCTCACCACATGGTATATGCAGGTGGACTCAGTACTTCAGTGTGTGTTTTGGGGTGTGAAATGCAGCACCCCCAGCCCCAAGAAGCCCTCCTTAGGCAGCCTCATTTGGCTTCTACAGGGCTTTAGGGAACTCCAGGGGCCAGTACCCAGCACGCTGCTTGGGAGGGAATATTTGCATGGCTGTCTTCCCACTGACTTTTCACGGGGGACTGGGGGGGGGGGCGGGACTGACCCTCTCTAGCCCTGCATCCTGTGCCTGACACATGTCAGAGAAAGGAAGGAAGGAAGGAAGGAAGGAAGGAAGGAAGGAAGGAAGGAAGAAGGGAGGGAAGGAAGGCCTGCTCCAAAGAGGCACTTCACTCAAGAGGCCTCTGAGGGCACCAGCCTGACGAACTCGGTCCCACAGGACTGCCCGTGCTGGCTCAGCGTTGTCGCATTGTCCCTCTCTCCCCTCCCTCGTGAGGGACTTTTAAGTCCTGGTTGTGACTGGTGGCCTGAGCTCTGGGAGGATGACCCAACGGGGACAACTGCAGGCGTCAGTTCCCACGTCTCTGCCTCTCGCCCTCAGACATTTTGGATTCCTACCCAGCATCCTTGGACTGGGGCCAGGATTCTTGTCCCCACATCACAGGTGGGGCAGTCAAGGAGCCTGCTTTGGAGAAAGGTACAGTTCAGACCCTAAATGAAGTCGGGGCCAGATGACTTCACAGGTCGAGAATGCTTCTCAGCTATAGACTGAGGATGCAGAGTAGACAGGGCTTCCGTTCTGACGAAGCAGAGGAGACAGTGTGGGTCCCAGAGACTCACCGAAGAGTAGAGACGTGGGCTGGACCCATCTCACCCGAGCTCCAGTAAGGCAGACACTCAGCCTCCTGGCGGCTCAGTGCTGGAACGGGCCTGTGGAGACGAAGCAATGGGTGAGGTCCAGAGAGCGTCACGTGCTATAGAAGGCTGAGTAACGGCTCCCAGACATGGACAGAACCTGAGAATGTTCTTACGCGGCAAAAGTTGCTCTGCAGGTGCAGTTAAATTAAGGCTCTTGAGACGGGGGTGCTCCGGGTGGGCCCAAAGTAATCAGAAGCACAGGAGGATGCGGGAGCGTCAGAGTGGAGGAGAAGGCAACATGTTGCCAGAGCAGAGACTGGAGGGAGGCCCTGTGAAGATGGAGGAAGGGGCCACCAGCCAAAGAATGTGGGCAGCCACTGGCAGCTGCGAAGGGCAAGGAGACCGATTGACTCCTTGGAGCTTCCAGAAGGAACCGGTCCTGCCGACAGCCTGACTTTAAGCCCCGTCAGACTGACGCTGGACATCTAACCTACAGAACTGTGAGAGAATACACTTGTTTTGCTTGTGGGCTTTGTTACAGCAGTAACAGGAAGCTCAGACTTGCTTGCAGACACATGACTGAGAGGCTCTCGGATCCTGCAGGCATAGCTCTGTGGAATTCTTTCCCGTGCTGAATGCGACTGGGGGGGCGGTGTAGGCGAGGCCCTAAGGGGGCCCAGACACCACACCGGGTGAGATCCCAGGCCTCTGAGGGTGTGTGTGTGTGTGTGTGTGTGTGTGTGTGTGTGTGTGTGTGTTAGAAAGGAGAGAAGAACACGCCTTCTTTGTGCATCGAGGGATTCTCTGGGCAGACGATCCTCGGAAGGCACGGCCAACGTTTTTCTCTCCAGGAAAAGAGAATTCAGTCCCTATCAAAAGAGTCACAGCTTTGTGCACGCACACACACGGGTTTTCACAGGGCAGGGAGCAAGGCTGAGGAGGGCTGGGAAGCACTGCCCAGAGGGCCGTGTACACGCTGACATCTGGGAGGGTACAGAGGGCATCCCCGTCCCTGAGAACGTAGAGATTGCGCAGCCCATCCCCATCGCTGACTTTCCTCTTTTCTGCCGACAAGCCCGAGTGTAAACACCGACGTGCAAATCCCACGGGCGCACGCATACACATGGGCCCATGAGTGGTGTCAGCGTGTGCGAAGAGGAAATGAGCACTTCTGACCCGACCCATTAGAAACAGCGGTCCACACACGCAAGGGCAGACATCTACGTGCCCACAAACCCAGATTCGGGCACTTTACACACTGATGTGCGTCCACACCTGTGCAGACACAGCCATGCCAGAGCAAAGCACCCCCCCCCCCCATCTATGGACACCCGGACGCCTGTGAGCTGAGTGGAAAGCCCAGTACTTCCTGCACCTCCCTTCAGGGAGGGCTTCAGGGAGGGAGGCCGGATTCCCTTCCGCGCCCAACCCTCCTGCGCTCATCTCTGGAGCCCCCTGCTGGGGAGGCCGGGAACAGGCTGCAGGTCCTGGAGCTGTGCCAGCCTGGGTTTGGAGCGAAGGGGAAAGGAGCAGAGAATGGGGGGCCCCTGAGCGGGGCCGGCTCGAGGACGCTCAGTGTCCTGCCTCCGCCGGCCCAAGTGACTTTCTGTAGCCTCGAATCCAGGGCTGAAGGGGAGATTTCTCCTGCAGAGATCCCCTTGGGCTCTAGCCTCTTTTTGCCAAACCCCAGGCTCACCCTGGCCTGTCAGTGGGTGCTGCTAGCGTGCCTGCGTGCGAAGGAAGGGCCCTGGCTTGGCTGCCTCGCACGCTGCCCCAACCAAGCTTTCCTCACCGTCCCACACGCTGGGAGCCCACACTGGCTCGGCTCACCCCACCCTGGACCATCTCGCAGTGCTGCTGGGCACCCAGCCTCCTTGCACCCACTGGGTCTCTTGTTACAACTCCCCATTCAAACCTCCACCTTCTGTCTCCCCTCAGAGGGCCTGCCCTTGGGCTCTCAGTGGCTTTTTCTTTCCATCGTCTCCTGGGGGAGGGGGAGAGGTGAGGAAGACCCGGGCTTTGGAATAACATGGGTGAGCCTGAATTCAGATCTCAGCGCCGAGGTGGGACTTACTCACAGCTGTGGGCCTCTCAGGCAGGTCACCCAACCTCCCTCAGCCTCAATTTCCCCAGGTAGAATGGAGATCATGCTACTTACATGGCAGGGAGGCGGCATTCTCGGGACCCAGCACCAGGGCTGGTTTAAGGGCTCAGACAGCCAGGCAACTGGCTAGGGTGCCAGCTTTTCGAGGCACCCAAACATCATCGCAGATGTAAGGAGATGCAGAGAATTGTGGCCAGAACTCCTCTAAGGGACAGTTGGCTATTCCGCTTTAATGATCTACGTGCAGTGGGGTGGTGGTAGAACCCCCCCAAAAGTAGAATAACAGCAGTTAGTCTCTAAGCTATTTTCTGAGGCGGGTGGAGGCAGGGTCTCTAAAAAGATTTTGTTTGTCTAATCGCAGCATGCAAGTTTGGGGTCAGAGCTGAACCACTCAAAGAAGATGGGGTGTTGTAGAAGCATATCAGTTTGATGGGACGTAAGATTATTATTCTGTGCTTGGGACACCCACATGCTTTCCTGTTGGGTCTTTCCTGGCAGGGAGAAGGCACTTAACAAATAGTGGTTGGGTCCATCTGTCCAGTTCCCATTCCTAAGACTTCTCCCCAGCACCCTACACTCAGCTCACCCTTCTCACATCTTCACTACCAGGTCATTGTGTCCACAGTGCCACTGAACTCTTCATCCCACACCCCCTCCCCATAACCTCAGCCCACTGGCCTAGCCCATTCTGGACGCCACAAGTATTCTAATGGGGGGCCCAGATCCCTATTTCTTGGGAAATCAAATACCTCCCCTGCACCAGCCTGTCTAAAACAACAATAAGCAGCCATCATCCTGCCCTGGAAAGTATCTCATTATCTTCCAGGTCTAGCATCAGCAGTGTCACCTTACCCATGAGTTATACTTCAAACCCTTGTTGCTGTGAAATGGAATGGCTTTCCAGATAATGAGCCAATAGAAAAGCAAGGACTCAGAGGCATGAAAGGGGGCTCCGTTTTCCAGGACGGGTGGTAACGCCCATCACAAAGCTGGGTGGCCACACGCCTGCATGGGGAGCAAAGAGAAGCCTTCTGTGGCAAGACCCATAGGTAGAAATGGAAAAATAATGCTGATCTAGAAAAGTCTGTTTATTCTCTCTTAGAAGCTGGTGCTTGAGGGAAAGCAGGTTTCTTCACAGGAGTATAAAGAGATGGGTGGGACATTCTGAAGGAACTTCGAGGTGCTCTTCAAGGGCTTTAGAGGCTGAAAGCCTTTGATCTTCATCATTCTAATTAATCTTTCTGACGTTCAGTCTGCCTTTTTCTTGACACAGGAAAGGTCTGGCTCCATCCTAACACTCAGTCGGCCCGGATTGTTTGGGTAGCAGAGTAAACGGTGGGGAAAGGACCTCCTGAGGTAACTGGGACGGAGTTGTTAGAGAGGAGATGAAAAAAGCAGATACAGGGGTGTGTGGTTTGGGTTTTCGTGATGGCCTGAGGAAGAATGAGCTGAACTGAAATGTGGGGGGCGGGGGGTGATGGGACAAGAAACAAAAAACAAATACAGAGAGAAAATGGAGATTATGACAAATGGATTATGACTCCATCCCCAGAAAACCCCCAAAGAAAATAAAAGAAGTGGGGACTTTGGGAGCCAGACAGTTCCAAGGTCGGCCACCAGGTGACACCACAGGCCCAAGACAGCTTGGTTGCTGTCTGTGGTGGGTAGGGGACTCAGGAGGCCCCAGGAACTGGGGAGGGGTGGGGGTTTCATAGGCTGGGAAGCACAGGACAATTTCAGATTCAGTCCTCATTTTGACTGAGTTGGAGCAAGTAGGCTCCTGCACATTCCCTTCCTTCCCCCGCCTCCACCCTGTCTCCCGGGTGGAGTTTATGCTGGTCTACAAGGTGGGGTGGGGGTGGGAGGGTGCCCTGAGGGACCAGGGCCAGAGACAGGGGGTGAGAGAAGAGACTAGGAAGGGGGGGGGGGCAGGAAGGCCTTGGACAGAACCCTGATAGCGTGAGGGGACAGAAGACAATGAACCTTTATTGGGAGTCCGCCCCCTCTCACAGGTCCCGAGGCAGGAAGGCCCAGATGGAGAATCAAGCAGCTCCACCTACGGGGCTGCCCACGGATGCAGGTGAGTCAGAGTTTAGGTTTGGCTGATAACAGCCTGGACCAGCTGAGAAAGGGCTCTTTGTGAGGGTTGCCCCTTCTCAGGCCCCCTCCTCACAGCGGGGCTGGCTCCAAGGAGGAGGGCCGCCTTTCAGCAAACGGGACGGACTGGAAAATGGAAAGAAACCCAGCAGAGCAGCCTTTGCTGTGGGATGCTGTGTGGGAACTTTAAGATGCCTCAGGGCCAACGTGCAGGAGAAAGATACAGCTTGGCTGGGGCCCACATTCTCGCCTTCTAGGCTTTCAATCTCAGTTGTGTCTATCTTCCACCCCCACCCCGCTGACCCCCCTCTGGAGAAAATACATCACTTTCAACACCATGATAAGTCAGGACGCTGGGTTGCAGATGGCCAAACCCACCTTTGAATCAGTTTGGCTAGAAGGTGGTATTGACTCACTTGCTCAGTCAGGGCAGGGATGAAGCAAGCCCCAAGGAGGTCTAGAATGAGACCTACTCACCCCTCTGGGAGCCTTTCCTCCAGGTGTCTCTCAGAGGCTGGAGGGGCCATTCCTTCAGCAGATAGGCTTTGCCTTGCTCTGGTAGGGGAAATGACCTTGGGCTGTTCAGATTTGCATTCTCATAGTTTCAGGACCAGAAAGGAAACCCCACCATCTGCTACCAGATTTGGTTAGAAGAAGTCTTGAGGAAGAACCCGCATTGGCCCTGCCTGAGTTGCGTGCCCAGCCCCGGACCAATGGCTGTGGGCAGGGGGATGCCTTACTATGATTTTCTCAGATTGAGTCACCTGCCCAACCCTGTGGCCAGGAGGAACGAGGTCCAGGGAAGACAAACATAAGAACCTCCTTACTGTGCACTTGGAGTCTCGTGTGGCAGAACTGCTAGTTGGCCGCCAGAAACAGTTTTTTCCTTTTCTCCAATAGAACAAAAAGGGTTCACTGGATACATGGCTGCATGGAATAAAAACTACATTTCCCAGGATCCCTTGCAGTGAAGGCTAGCTGGGTATCTAAGAGTTCTGACCAATGGGGTATGAGCAAAACAAGGTGTCCACTTCCAGATGCTGTCCTTAAAAGGAAGGGAGCAGCCCCTCTTAACCCTTTCCCTCAACTTCACGCAGACTGGAAACTCTGGATCCTATGGGTGAGAACAGAACCATACAGATGGCACAGAGGAAGCTCGTTAAGAGAAGTCTGAGTCTTTAGTGCCATTTTGGCCCCAAATTGTTTCTGCCTGGACTGCGACGCAAGAGGAAATGAACATTTATCTTGTTTGTGCCATTCTTATTTTGGATTTCCATTAACATCTGCCAAGTCTATAGTCTAAGTAATGCATCTTAGGACCTTTTCTTGATACCCCCGAATGTAGACTGAAAACACCATCTCTTGTATCCAGCACTGAATTTGTTCCCTCACCCAGATACCTCCATCCAAACCCAGAAAAATGCTGCTTGTGACCAGCCCACTCTGTGCCGAGAATATGACAAGACACATCACGGCACCAGATCTCCTCTCCCTACCTGAAAAGTTATTTTTATTCCTCCCTACATCCTGACTCCATCTTAATGGGCATGTTCCAAAGTGTTTTGCATGTGGGTCAGCCCAGACTGCGTTGGCTCAGGGGCTCCTGTAGAGTGGAGGTCGTGGCTCTCTCATCAGACTGGGGGCTCCTGAGAGCTAGAGCCATGGATAAATAGAAAGTCATTACCCCTGCCTGTCTCCATGATTCAAGTTGCATACCTCCCGTTAGGGCGAGCAAACACAGCAGACAGCCCATCTTCCCCTGAGGCAGGGCCGGGTGCACAGAGTTACTGAGAGCTGAACTATGGAGGGACCAACCCTCTTCTTCCATCCTTGGGCTCCTACTCGGATCCTCATGGCCCAAGGTAGTGAGGGCAGGAAAAGAAAGCATCGGTCAGTGGCTGATCATATTTGAGGTTAGTGTAGGAGATGAGGCACAGAAAATAATCGAAGGATTTTGCATCTGACGCTCCTCTTCCCTCATGCCAGGCATTCATACTCGAAGAAGGATAATCGAGGTGAACCCAGTTGGGAAATCCAGAAGGAAACATTGCTTTGCTCCATAAAAACACAGGCTGGGGCTGGGCTGGGCTGGGCTGGGCTCTTTTCCTTTCTTCAGTGCTGATTGTGTTGAAGAACAATGGCAGGCAGGCCCAAGTCTTTCTTAGAGCTGTCCTTGATTCCAAGCCACTGACTTTACCCTTTCTTTCCCTCCAAGCTTCCTCCCCTAGAGAAGGCCTCCCTAGGAGTGAAGATGGAGTCTCCACCCTCGTAGTGGGGTCAGAAAACTTCTCACTGGGCAAGTTGGACTAGTCTTGGGCCATGGGAACCAGTAGACCCTATCTGAACTGGCAGGAAGGTGACATTGGTCTCCAGGCTGCATCTCCAGATCTCCTTAGAGATGGAGGCAAGACCTCTGGTCCCACCTCTCACCCTGGCGCTTCTTTACACTGGTTTCCCCTGACACCAGCACTGGACCCAAGGAAAGAGTATTGACTTTTGGTCTTACCTCCATGAGATACATCAAGACTAAGGGACAGGGATGCTTGGGTGGCTCAGTCAGTTAAGCGTCCAACTTTGGCTCAGCTCATGATCTCACGGTTCATGGGTTCAAGCCCTGCATTGGGCTCTGCGCTGACAGCTCAGAGCCTACAGCCCGCTTTGGATTCTCTGTCTCCATGTCTCTCTCTGCCCCTCCCTACTTGTACCCCTTTCTTAAAAAACAAAAACTGAGGGCTGGTGACACAGTGGTATGGAGGGCAAGATGCTTAGCAGTGACCTTGCTCCTAGCTGGATTGCCAAGGCTGGCCTTCCGTGAAAGCGAGAGTCACCCTCCCCACCACAGCTTGCCCACCTCACCTGGGTCCTGGCCTGCCTGCTGCCTCACCTGCTGTCCCCCTCCCCTCTTCTCTTGCACAACGCACTCGCACTTGGGAGCTCTTGCACCAGTCAGCACACTCCCCTATGTCTCCGACCTCTTCTTGGAATGTTTCCTCCCCTTCTGGTCCTGAGCCACCACCTCCCCACAGCTCTCTCAAGGGAGGCTGTTTATTCTCACATTCTCTGCACCTTAGGACTAAAGGGTGGAGTTTGGCTTTATTATTCCTCATTGTCATTTGCAGCCCATACTCCCATCGTCTTGTAAAGCCCCACACCACTGACACTCCTGCTGCTTGTTCCTCATCCCTGTCCTCTCTCAGCCTCCCACGGGTGCTCCCTCCTCCACTCCAGACCCCCAGCCCCAGCCTCTTCATCTTTTCCTCCCCCCCACCCCACCCCTGCCTGCCACTATCCCAAACAAGCAGATCCATGCCTGGACCTCTTGCTTCCTCCCCCTTGATCTCCAATAATTCCAGCCTTAGCTCTCCATCACGACACTTATTCCTGAAGACTTCAGGGCCACCCAAAGCCTCACTGCTTCTGAAATGAGAAATCCCACTCTCCATCCATCACCTCTGAGGCTTTCTGCTCCTCAGCCCGAGTGCCCGTAACTAGTTTTCTGGTCTCAGACCACTCTCTGGCCTACTGATTCCTTCATTTTCTCTATCGACCAGCCCCCTCCTACCTTCACTTCTCTCCTTTCCCAGAGTCTCTGGTTTGTGGATGAATAAACTGTGGTGTATGCACACACTGGAGTATCATACAGCAGGTAAACAAAGAACCACAGCAACAGAAAACAAATGGATAAACCTTAGCAATATATAATTAACTGAAACATGGAAATCCCCAAAGATTACATAGAGAATGATACTCGTTTAATGAGGTTAAGTACAGGTAATAGAAAATATACGTGTATAATATTTGGAGATACACAAAGGCACAATAAAGCTATATATAAAGGAAAGGAAAGGAATGTGACACATGGGATTCGGAATGATAGTCCCTGTGGGTGGGGAAGGCAGGGAGATGGGGGAGGGAGGAGGATCCATATGTAACATGTGGGTTATTGTCAAGGCTTTTGTTTGGGTGGTGATTTTGCAGATGTCGATGACATCATTACAAATAACTAATTAAATAAAAATAAGTCATGCGTGGATCAATGTGAGTGTCTCAAGGAACCAGTGCTGCGTGGAGGAGTCCAATAAAATCAAGATTCTGTGGGTTATCATGACATGACTTTCTTGCACATATATCGAACCTCTCTCACCCTCCCACCACTGAACCCACAAACCTCTCTGCATCTGCACCAATTCTTCCTATTCTTCCTATCATAATGGGAGAAGAATCCCATCCCCTGGTCCCTGGATCCCATCTCTTCTCATATCCTCAAGGACTTTGCTCCTTAGCTATCCCTTCACTCTCTGCTCATCAATCTCTCTGTCTCCAATTGGTCATTTCCATGAATACAAATGTGCTCTGGTCTCTCCCATCTTAAAAGCAGACAAACTTCTGTATTCGTTAGGTTAATAGTTAGGCTGCTATAACAAAGAAGTCCCCAAACACTGTGTATCAGATAAGCAGAAGTTTAACTCCTGCGTGAGAAGGTTAGCAAGGCAATACCAGGGCGATACGGGAACCTCTTCCATCTGTTGCTCTGCCCTCCTTAGTTCCCCTCCAAGATGGCTGCTCCCGCCCTTGCCAGCACTTCAACTTCCTGGCCAGAAGGAAAGAGAGAAGGGAAAGGAGAAGATATTCCTGTGTCCACTAAAGGGCATGGCCTGAAAGTGGCACGCATCACGTCCATTCACACTGAGTTGCCCTCAGACTTGATCAGGGCACACACCCAGTTGCCAAGGAAGTTAGGAAATGCGGTCTTTGTTGGGTGGCATTGTGTCCACTTCAACATTCTGCCGCTATTGAAGATGACGAGAGTGGCTAGCAAAGAAAAGCTATCATCCTCTGCCATGGCCTGCACCTCCGGCCACCCAGATACACATTCCCTCTTCTCCCACACATGGAACACGTTAATCGCTTGCCCACGACCCACACCCACAAGGTCCCATCCATTATTGCCACCTGTTCAAAGCCCAGGTCCTCTTTGGGGATTATCAGATCTTTGTCTGAAGTTCAGATGTCAGTCCAGGGACATATAGACTAAAAAAACGAGTTATCTATTTGCCCCTTCCACCAGCAATACACATATACAACAAGAGGTAAGAACAGGATAGCAGTTAAAACTGCCATTTGGAAAGGAAAAATTAGAAAACAGAGAGCAAGAATATAGCAATTAGCAGATCCCTCTGAGCAAGAATTCCAAAGGTTCCCTGCCTCCCAAAGGAGTATGCTCCTTAGCACTGATTAGCTGCTAACATCTCCTTTATATATTAGTCCCTGTGGCCCCTGGTTTTGCCTTCTGGGAGTTCCTTCCTTGTCTGCTGTCCTCTAGGGCCAAGTCAGAGGAGGGCATGGAGAATATGCCCCTCTGGGGAAAGTGAGGGTAGCTTGTTTCCTGCTGGTACAGGGTTGGAAGCTCGTAGTTTGCTTCAGGAGTCGAGCAATCCCAAAGGTGCACAGATTGGGCTTGTAGACTTTGGTCAATTAATTTCCCTCAAAAACCTATTGTAATACTACAAAAATTAAATATAGAAACTAATTTTGCTTACAGCCTTATAGAAGAGTATAAAATAGGAGTACATTTAACAAAAGAAGTCCCAGTTGTGTATGTTGAAAACTATAAAACATCATTAAAAGAAATTAAAGAAGACCTAAATAAGTGGAAAGTCACCTCATGTCCAGGGATCAAAAGACTTAATATTGTTAAGATGGCAATACTCCTTCAACTGGTCTACAGATGTAATGCAGTCCCCATTAAAATCCTGCCCGCCTGTTGTGCAGAAGTTGCAAACTGATCTTAAAATTTACATAGAATTGCAAGGGGTCCATGGCAGCCAATTCAATCTCGAAAAACATCAAAGTTGAAAGACTTACACTAACGTTACCTTTTCAAAACTTGCTGCAAAACTATAGTAATCAAGACAGTGTGGTACCGGAACAGGAATAGAATTGAGAGTCTAGAAACAAACACACAAGATGGAAGAAAAGTCCTTTCAACAAATGGTGCAGGAACAGCCGGATATCCACATTGGAAAGAATGTGGCCGGGTCCCTACCTCACACTGTATAAAAATTAACTTGAAATGGGTCATGGACCTAAATGTAAGAAATGAAACTGTGGGGCACCTGGGTGGCTCAGTTGGTTAAGTGTCTGACTTTGGTTCAGGTCATGGTCTCACAGTTCATGGGTTCCAGCCCTGCATCAGGCTCTGTGCTGATGGCATGGAATCTGCCTTGGATTCTCTCTCCCTCTCTCTCTCTCTCTGTCCCTCCCCTGCTCATGCTCTCTGTCTTTCTATCAAGAATAAATCAACTTAAATATATTTTTAAAAAAATGAAACTGTAAAGCTTAGCAATCGTAGATTAAACATTGTTTATTTTTTTAATTTTCCTTTTTGTTTGTTTGCTTTAGATATGACACCAAGAGAAGAAGAAAGAAAGAAAGAAAGAAAGAAAGAAAGAAAGAAAGAAAGAAAGAAAGAAAGAAAGAAAAGAGAGAGAGAGGAAGAAAGAGGGAGGGAGGGAGGGAAGAAGAAAAGCATCAGTTTTCATCAAAATTAGAAATGTTTGTTTCTGGGGTGCCTGGGTGGCTTAGTCGATTAAGCGTCCAACTTTCGCTTAGGTCATGACCTCGCGGTTCGTGGGTTTGAGTCCCGCATCGGGCTCTGTGCTGACCGCCAGCTCAGAGCCTGGAGCCTGTTTCAGAGTCTGTGACTCCCACTCTCTCTGACCCTCCCCTGCTCACGCTGTCTCTCTCTCTCTCTCTCTCCTAGAAATAAATAAAACATTAAAAAAATTTTAAAAAAAGAAATGTTTGTTTCTGTTTTTTTTTAATTTTTATTTATTTTTGAGAGAGAGAGAGTGAGAGGGGGAGGGGCCGAGAGAGAGGGAGAGAGAGAATCCCAAGCAGGATTCAAGCCCCACATTGGGGGCTCACAAACCGTGAGATCATCACCAGAGCCAAAACCAAAGTTGGACACAACCAACTGAGCCACCCAGGTGCCCCAAAAACCTTTATGTTTCAAAGAACACTATCAAGCAAGTGACAAGACAACCCACAGAATGGGAGAAAATATTGGCAAATTCCATATTTGTTAAGGGACTTGAATTCAGAATATATAAGGAACACTTATAATTCAACAATAAGAACA
This sequence comes from Hyaena hyaena, assembly GCF_003009895.1. Taxonomy (NCBI): domain Eukaryota; kingdom Metazoa; phylum Chordata; class Mammalia; order Carnivora; family Hyaenidae; genus Hyaena; species Hyaena hyaena. The sequence continues at coordinate 2,365,661 of NW_024080698.1, forward strand.
AAGAATCCAATTTAAAAGTGGACCAAGGATTTGAATAGATATTTCCTCAAAGAAGAGATACAAATGGCCAACAAACACATGAGAAAGAACCCGACATCATTAGATGACGAAGACATTCAAATAAAAACCACAGTGAGATACTGTGGTTGAAAAACAGCCAGGCAATTTCACTCCTAGGTGTGTATCAAAGAGAACTGAAAATATGCATCCACATGAAAATTTGTACACGGATGTATATAGCAAGATTATCTGTAATAGCCCAAAAGTAGAAACAACCTGAAAGTCTATCAGATGATGAAGGGTTAGACAAAATGTGATGTATCTATACAATGGAATAAAAAGGGATAAAACACTGGTACATGCCACTATATGGAAGAACCTAGAAAATATGTTAAATGAAAGAAAAGGCCACATCCTGTATGATTTCCCTTTACATGAAATGTGCAGAATAGGCAAATTCACGGAGTTTGTCAGTGGGGGAGGGGCGGGGGGAGAGGATTGGGGAATGACTGCCGGTGGGTTCAGAGTTTCTTTTGGGAGTGATGGAAATGTTCTAGAACTGGCTAGTGGTGATGGTCGCACCATTCTGTGAATATGCTAAAAGCCACTGAATTGCGCACTTTAAAAGGGTGAACTTTATCATATGAGAACTGTATCACAATAAAACGGTTTTAAGAAAACTAATTTAGGGGCTCCTGGGTGGCTCAGTCAGTGGAGCATCTGGCTCTTGATTTCAGCTCAGGTCATGATCCCAGGGTCGTGAGATCAAGCCCCGCATCTGGCTCTGTGCTAACAGCGCAGAGCCTCCTTGGGATTCTCTCTCTCCCTCTCTCTCTGCCCCTCCTGGACTTGCATGCATGCATGCTCACTCTCTCTCTCAAAAGCACAGTTTAAAAAAGTTTCTCTCTCTCTCCCTATGTCCCTCTCCTCTGCTTGTATGCTCTGTGAAAAAAAAATTTTTTTTTTGTTTACTCGTAGTCTGTTCCATGAGCAGGTAACCCCACTAAAAAAGCTGGTCTAGACACAGTTCTTAAGCCTGAAGACACATTTATACACCTTTACTTACCAGCCTGTACACCGGGTCCATCCTACCCTCTCTTAAACTAATGATAGTTCATGAGGGTGCTTAGCATAGTATACTGGGCTGAGTGCAAAAGCAACACCTTTCATGTGATCCAGACCGCTGGACTGACTCTCCGTGTCTGTCTGGGCATTCTTAACTGAGGCTAACCGGGCAAGTCTCCAGACCACAGTCTTATCTCCTGGGAAAGCTGCCTCTTCAGGGCCCCTTCACACCATCGTTTCAGTTTGGGGAACAAAACTGGTTGGTTCTCTCAGCAGGTGGAGGCTCCAAATACTGGATTCTTGGTCACCTTAGGTCACCAGCCACAGGCAGGAAGAGTCTCCACTAACAGAGCCCCATTCGCCTTCATCTCTGCTTGCCAACTGCTCTCTCTATTACAAGCATATGTTTCATAAGCACCTTGCTCAATGTGTGAAGAAGTCTATACCCACCAACATCTGTACCTTTTCAAACCACTTGCTCTAGACCCAAAGGCTCAGTAGGCTCGTGAACAGTCTTCCAAAGTACCACAGGAGATAGTGTTAACCAAATGTTTTGCATAATGCGAGTCCCCTGCTTTCCAACGTGCACACCGTCTAACAAGGGCACAATGCCTCATGTTCACAATTTTGCCGCGTCAACCTTCTACTTCTCGATATCAAATTCTAGGTTCATCAGGGCGGGTTTGGACTGCTACAACCAAGAGACCTCAAACTACATTGGACGTTTTTCTACCCCGTGAGTTGATGGTTCGGGGCTAAGAGAGGGGCTTGGTGGATTTGGAGGACTCAGGCTGCTTGTACTTTTTACTTCACTCTCATCCCGGTGCTGCCTCCATCACGGCACAAGACAGCTTCTGTCATAAACTCTGAGGAGGAGATGTGCAGACGGGTGTTTTATTGGGATGCTCTTGGGATAAACCCTCGAGGAAGGGAGATGGAAGCAAGAAGGGACAAAGGTGATGCGGCAGAGGACTGAGCGGGCCTCGCAGGAACACAGGAGCCGGGCTTGTTATCTCACCCATCACTGGGTGCAGACCCCTATTCAATACCCCCAAGAAGGAGGCATAACTTCGGGCAAAGTGGTTTCCGGGGAAAAACCCAGCTGAACTGCGTGCCAGCGGACAATACTCTTGGGGCCTGGGGGAAGGAGTGCCTTGGTTTCGAACCAAGTACCGGGCAGTATCCACTGCCCCAGGGTGCACTGGGGCTCCTGGGTTCACCCATCCAGTGGGAAATGGAAAAACCCCCACAACACTTATACTCATCTCTCTGGCCAGACCTAGCCCCGTGGTCACAGGTACCTGGAAGGGCCATGGGATCAGCCAAACACTCAAGAAAGGAAGCAAAAGGGACCGCTGGGATCATTTGGAAGTTTCTGCCCTTGTCCTTGATTCCATGTCCCTCTCTGGTCCTTGTCCCATTTGGCTGTCCCTCCTTAGCACCTGGCTTCCTCCACTTTTGCATCTGTCTTGGCTCGGGGAGGTGCACAGGGCTGACAGCTCCTCTTGGAGGTTGTGTGAGTCTTACCGCCTTGTCTTTTAGTTGCAGGCAGAGGTATTCAAAGTAGCTTCCAGGGAAATAAGATTTTATTCATTTATATAATAAATCAAAAAGCAGATTTAGGGGCACCTGGCAGCTCAATCGGTTAAGTGTCCGACTTCGGCTCAGGTCATGATCTCACTGCTCGTGAGTTCAAGCCCCGCTTTGGGCTCTGTGCTGACAGCTCAGAGCCTGGAGCCTGCTTCGGATTCTGTGTCTCCTTCTCTCCCTGCCCTTCCCCTGCTCATGCTCTGTCTCTCCCCCAAAAGACTTAATGTTTAAATAAACATTTTTAAAAAGCAGATCTAACTTTAGACGTGGATGGATGCAGACGTTCCAATGATGTTACCAGAACTCAGCCTCTGTCCACTTGCTGACTCTGTTTCCCTGTGTTGTTCTCATTCTCTGACTGCCTCATTCCACGTGGTGGCAGAGATCTACTGACAGCTCCAGGTTTCCATGTCCTTATGGCTCCCAGACTCCAAGAAGAGTGCCACCCTCTCTTCTTCAGTGGCCCTAGGTGGCTGTATGTCCACTCCAAGACCAACCTCTGTGTCCAGGAGCTGGGTGCCCTGATGGTCCCGCCCGAGGTCATGTCCTGCTGGGCACTGGGGGCGTTGAGCCATGTAAGTGACAACCCAAGCAGAGACACTTGCAGCGGGGAGTCCGGTTCTGTGACTAAAATGGGGAAGGGGCTCAGATGCTGGGTTATTTCCTGGGCATCGCTAACTTAACATGCTTCAACTGAACTCTTGGCTCCCCTCCTGGCCCCAAATATTTGCTGCCTTCACTCCTGCCATATGGGAATGGCACCTCCATCTACCAGCTGCTCAGGCCAGAAACCTGGGAGTCATGCTTACACCTCCTCCGTCACCACCCAGCCTCCCTACCCTCACCTACAGAGTCTACCATCCAGATGGCCTTGAATCAGTCCCTTTCTCCATCTTCTCCACTGCCAGCATGTCACTCACCCCCATTACCTCTTTCTATGCTGTTCTGATGGTGCCCCCACCCCCACCCCCGGCTCCACACATTCATACTCCCTCCTGTTGCTGCTTTGCACACTGTCACCAAAGGCATCCCCCTGCACCGGGCAAATGAGGCCTCATATAACACAATGACTGGAGGTCTACGGGGAACAAATGGGCCTGAGGGCACAGTATCCAATTCTTATTTCCACCGGGCGAGTCCCAAATCAGAACTCGTCTGTCACTTGCCACAGCACCGGCCACCTGAAGACTTGTTCAGTACCTGCGTCGGCCCTTAACCTGGAAGTCCTGGGGTGGCCAGCGTGTCCTTGCCGCTGTCTGGAGCACACAGCCCTGGGGAGTGGTGAAGCCAGGAGGGTGTTCTTGGGACAGGTGGGAGGGGGTTTGGAGCCAGCGGCTCCCCCTGCCGCATCCTAGATCCCCCAGAGAGGTCAAGTGCTGGGGTGGGAAGGAGACAGCACAGCCTCCACCTGCATTCCCACATGGGAAAAGACCCAGGGAGAAAGAGGAAGATGGGAAGAGAAGCTGCACCTAAGGAGGAAGGGAGCTTGAGAGAGAAGTGGGGGGGAGGGGGGAAGACCTTCCTTTCTGAACAGGCCAGGGGCTCCCACAACACACTCCCTCAGAGGCATGAAGCACCTGCCTTGTGCTCTGGCTTTCTCAGTCAGCCTAGGACCACTGGGAGGAGACGTGTGCGACACCCAGACACTGCCCCCCCCCAATCAGGAGCCCCTACAGTCTGTGGCGACCGCCCCCAGCATCCTAAGTCACCGTTTAACGGTGGCCGGAGCCAGGAATGCTCTATCGGGACACGCAATTACAGGGGTTGGGTTGCAGCCTTGGCATTGGCAAGGGCTCGGTGGCAGGAGATAAGAAAATGGCACCAGGAAGGGTTGTGTGTGTGCTAAACTGCGAGCTCCCGGCATACCCCTGGGGCCAGCGCACAAGGCCTCCATTGTTGGGGTCTGGCTCCCAGCCCACGGGCAGCCAGATAGGAGCTGCTGTTCTGACAAGGCAAGAAAAGCGCGCCCCGAGTGCGTCCAGATGCTGTTACCCCATCCTTATCAGGCAGAGGGAAGGGAGCTAGCAAGACTGATGTTGATACTGAGCAAGAAAAGGAAAGGGATATTAACGAACGTGGCCAAAGTCAGCTTCGGCAGCAGGGGTGGGGGTCCGGGGTGCTCATGGGGCTCAGTTGGGCTTTTTGTAACAAGGAGCTGGAGGCGAGGGGTAGGGCAGTCAGGAGCATCCCGGTGAGTGGGGAGGAGGCGCCACGGTGTGCCCAGCCCCATGCTGGGTGCTATGGTGTAGGGGCAGAAACCAGGCATGAGCATTCTGCATCCTAGTTGGGAAAAAAGAGTTCATTTCTTCACCCAATAGATTTGAGAGCCCCCCCCCCCCCCATGTGCAGTCTGTTTGTAGGTGCTGGGGATTCACGGGCTGATGTCTTAGTGGAATGTGTGCAGTGGGATGAAAATAAAGAGTCCAGAGGACCAGCTGCCAGGGGAGGAGAGGGTAGGCCAGCCAGAGTGAAGGGGACTGTGGCTGCGGGGTGATGGGCCAGGGGAGCCACAGAGGGCTGGGCGCAGGCAGGGATTGAAGGACTGATGCGGATTCTTATCGGGAGGCCTGGTGTGAAACCCCTGCTGGCTGTTTTTAGGTGAAGAACTTGTACTCAGTGAGGCACAGCTTCCTCATCTGTAAACTGGGGATGATGAGAGAAACTAGCCAATGAACTTAACATTGAGGATGGAAAGAGAGCAGGGAGGGTAAGCAGAGAGCACAAAGCCCAGTGTGTCGGCACAGAGAGGGCCCTCCCTAAAGCCGTGTCACAAAGGTGAGTGGGGCACAGCCACCACCTGCAAGGCTGCTGGCCATCCAGCTAACGCGGGAGGCGACGCGTGGGAAAAGCGAGTTGGCCCCAAGCCAGGATGGGAGACAAGGGTTGGGTTAGCTGGTGAGGAGAGGGCAGGGAAGGCAGCTCTGAGAGGAAGAGCATGAGCAAAGGAACGGTGGCCCAGAGGAGACAGCTCCGGGCGGGGTCATTCCCACCCCCACCCCGCCCCAGGAACACAGAGCGAGCACTTGGCAGATGGTAACTGGGACCGCCATTTAAAACTCTGCGGGGCTGTTTGGGCACACTTTAAAATACAGATTTGGAAGAAAAGTCCCTAGAAAATGTCAGTGTGTAGAATCCACTGCCCTCAAAGCAGTGAGTAGAGAAGCCCATTCAATGAAGATCAGATGTTGATTAAGAGGACAGCAGTGGGAGGCTGGTTGCCGGGGAAACCCGCTGATTAGAAAGGGCCATGGGGTGAACGCATGTCCTGTGCACGTGTGTCATGCGCGGGCGCAGGTCTGAGACAAAGCTGCCACAGGCGGACAAGACACGGGAGAACCAGACCGGCTTATCAATCCCCTCGGACTGTCATAACAGACTGGGGGGCTCCAACGAGAGACATTTATTTCTGCCAGTTCTGGGGGCTGGAAGTTCAAGTTCAAGCTGCCAGCTGTTGTGGTTCCTGGTGAGGGCTCTCTTCATGGCTTGTAGACCACTGCCTCCTCACCCCGTGCTCGCATGGTCTCTCCTGTGCGGGTACAGAACAAGGGAAATCCATCCTATAAGGACATTGATCCTATTGGATCAGGGCCTCTTATGATCTCATTGAATCCTAATTCCTTGCTTCGAGGACCCATTTCCAAATACAGCCACACTGGGTGGTCAGGGCTTCATGGTATGAATTTGGGGGGCATACACACTTTCAGTCTCTAAAAGACTCCGTTAGTGTTTGAAGCAGAAGCAAGAGAAGCAGAAGCGGTTTGTAGAGAAAGGTTTTCCCCGGGGCCAGCAGATCTGAGTCACAGACTCAGTTCTCCTTCTGGGGCAGTGGATGCGGCCGGCACAGGCAGAGCTGCAGGGCACTCACTGCTTCCTGAGAGTTCTGACAGCAGTGTCCAGAGAAATGCTTAAATCAGAGTAAGGAAAGAAGCTTCTGCAGATATTGATTATCGGGAGGACCTTAATGCTGGAAATATGACTGTGCCCAGATATTTGTATTTCTTTACTTTTTAAATTAGTTACTTAATTATCGACTGTTATTTGCATTTCTTTAAATCTTAACCAATAATGAGTAACAAGTCTTAATGCTTCCTAGTTTAGGAAAATTTTGCAATTACAGGAAAAGCTCACTGGGACAGAAGAAGAGAGTGCTTCTGGTACCTGGGTGGCTCAGTCATTAAGCGTCCAACCTCGGTTCAGGTCATGATCTCGCAGTCTGTGAGTTTGAGCCCCGCGTCAGGCTCTGAGCTGACAGCTCTGAGCCTGGAGCCTACTTCCAATTCTGTCTCCCTCTCTCTCTGCCCCTCCCCTGCTCATGCTCTGTCTCTCGGTCTCTCTCTCAAAAATAAATAAACATTTAAAAGAAAGTAAAAAAAAAAAAAAAGAGTGCTATGTTCCACCTTTTAATTAAGAATACTTTAGAAAATCATCACTGAATAAACAAAGGAAAATCTTTTTTTTAATGTTTATTTTTGAGAGAGAGAGAGAGACAGGGTGAGAGTGGGGGAGGGACAGAGAGAGAGGGCAGACACAGAATCCGAAGCAAGCTCCAGGCTCTGAGCTGTGAGCACAGAGCCTGACGTGGGGCTCGAACCCACAAACTGCGAGATTGGAGGCTTAACCGACTGAACCACTCGGGCACCCCAAAACAAAAGAAAATCTTCACTGGTTGGTTTACGTTATATAAATGTTGTTGTGGTTGTTATGCATGTGATGACTGCCTGTGAATAGCAGGTGTGGTCTTTGGAGCAGAGGAAAATTAAACCTTTATGGAGGCTATCATGTGCCTGTTATTTTATATACATCATGTCATTTAATCTTCCTACCAACCTTGCAAAATTAGCCTCGTCCCATTAATCCATTGCCTTGTTTTATTTTAAGGTAAGATTAGATGGAATTTTCCCCTTATAAAGAAGGAAGCTGAGGCTCAGAGAGGTTAAGGAACTCAGTGAAGATTATCTAGCTAAGTAAGTGATTCAAGAGTCAGGATTCAAAGTCGGGTGTTTCTAAAGCTGATGCCCTAGTCCTGCAAACCCAAATGAGACAGGCGATAACAAGTGTCATGCACCCGGGTGCCTGGCCACTTCTGGCAGCTATATGCACTCACACGTATGTACACTCGGGTCGGTGCCTGGCCATAGCCCATTTCCTCACATCGAGCCACCAGTTGGCTACCTCGGTCCCAGCTGAGGGACCAGCCGGTGGAAGGGAGGATGTCCCCGACATAAGATCAAAGTGACACATGTGCTTTCTCCTGAGCACCAAGCACTCGATCTGTTAATCATGTGTCTTCTTTTGCCTCGGCCTTTTATGGAAAGCAGGGCTCCACACACTTGCACGTTGGCCTTGACTGTGGCCCCTCCAAACACCTTCAGTCCTTTCTTAGTTGACCAAACCCAGCAGGCAGCCATTAAAAGGGGGGCTGCCCGTGCCAATGCACAGACTTGCACCTCATTTCTCATTTCAGTGCTCACCGTGGCTTTCTCCCCCATTAATTGTTAAGACTAGTAATGGATTGAATGTTTGTGTCCCTCCAAAATTCGTGTGTGTTGGAATTCTAACTGTCAATGCGGTGTTATTAGGAGGTGGGGACTTTGTGGGTGATTAGGTCATAATGGTAGAGCCTTCACCAAAGAGGTTAGTACCCATTTATAATGAAAGATACTCCAGAGAGTTCCCTCACCCCTGAGCACACAGCAAGAAGATGGCCACCTATGAACCAGGAGGTGGGCTCTCACCAGACACAGAATCTGCTGGTGCTTTGTCCTTGGACTTCCCACCTCCAGAACTGCGAGGAGTAAATCTGTTGTGTGTAAGCTACCCAGTCTACGGTATCCTGTTATAGCAGCCTGAACAGGCTAAGATAGACTTAACTCAAGTGCTCTTCCTCCAGGAAGCCTTCTTGGACCTCCCAAGGCCAGATTGGTCTCCACTTCCCGGAGGACCCAGGGTGCGCTGAGATGTCCCTAGAGGAGCTCCACCCTTCCTTGTGGAATTTAGCAAATAAAAACTCAGAATGCCCAGTTAGAGTCGAATTTCAGATACACAATGAATACTACTAATAATGAATAGAAATCCTGCATTATTTAGTCTGTAACCCTATGCTCAGAAGTGTTTGTCGCATTCATTAATAGGTGAATGAGCAAAAAGCACAGAGAAAGGAAAAGGCATTGTATTTGGAGGAAAGCAAGAAAAATCAGTTTTCCCGGGACATAAGACCTGTGCAAATACATCACAGAGAATAAAACAAGAGAAGTCTTGAGCTCCAGGGCTCAGAGCCTTGTACCTAGTAAGTACTCCATCGGCAGCGAAGGCCTCAGTGAATGAACACCTGTTGGTTGGGAGTGGGAGGGGGCGGGGGAGCAGGTAGTAAATGCCAGAAAAAGTAGTGAAGATGTCAATACAAAAACGGAGAGTGTGGTGATGACAGTGTGACAGTGGCTTTGGTCATGGGGACATTGCGGGGGCCAAGAGGCCCTGCAGGCTGCACCCTCCACAGCCCCAAAACTCGGACTCACAGAGTGACCATGTCCTGATCGGATGAGCTAGAAAACTTCCGTCCCAGACATCTCCAGGGTCTGTGCTCGTCTGGGGCGGGGCAAGTACACACCCTGAATCTCCCTTCCCCACTTTTTGGGTCCCAAGGACAGGAGTTCCGTCTCCTCCCTCAGCCCGGTGTTCCCCAAGAACTCCTCATGAAGAACATGGCCTCTGGGGACTTTCCCTAACCCTCTGAACAGGCGGCCGGGCTCCCAGGCCCCAGGCTGCCGGGCGCTGCAGTGGGGAGCTGCGGGAAACAGGCCCTCATTGTCCCCCTGTGCCTCGCAGCACAATGGGAGCCTGTGTCGTGCCGGCAGCTGTACGTGGCTCCAACTGTGGTGGACACCAGCCTTGGAGAAGCACGCGGCCTGGGGGACCCCGTCTGTGGCATGTCCCTCCAAGTGGGACCTGCGGGCAGGCTCTCTGTGCCTGAGCGACAGCACGTGTCCGGGGGTCCCTGGCAGTTTCTGGAGGTGCCCATACATGTGTTCACACCGGTAGGTCTGACGGAGCGCAGACAGGCATGTGTGCTCGTGTGCCCGCATGTGGCGGTCCACGTGTGCCTGGGGCCCGCCGGGAGAGTCTGCAAGTAGGCGCACGCGCAGACGTGTGTGGGAGTGCACTGAGGACAGGTAGTGCTTCTGAGCACGTGGCAGCACATGTGCCTAGGTCTTCTCCGTTGCCAAAATAGGGCGCATTCCCCAAGCACCGGGCCAAGGAGGGCAGAACTGGCTGTGAAGCTTCCTTGGGAGGAAAGTACTAGAAGATCGGGACCAAGGCACTGTCCACTTGAAACTCAGCATCAAAATCAACCCACACGTGCACGCACACTCCCTGGGACTCTGGGCATGGCTGTCCCCTTTACTTGGCCCCTTCCTGTTCCTTCTGGCCTCTCCCTCTTGCTGTTCCCTGCATCCAAGGTCACCGGGGACGCTCATCTGGGTTGGGGACCCTCACACAGGAAGCAGCAGGTGAAAGGACAGGAATGCATGAAGCTTTCCAGGCGCAGGACATCCCCCCAGGGCTGAGCCGCCCAATGGACCTTGCATTCGTCCCACCCCACCCCCACCCCCACCCCCACCCCCATGAATCAGAGCCCAGCCCACCCAGCTTGCACTTCCAACCTTGCTGGAATCAGGAAATGAGATTTCGACTCCATTCAAGCAAATCTGACAAATATTTACAGAGGATCTTCCAAGCGCAAGGCTCTGTAAAACTGGCAGCAGCGGAGAGAAGCTCTTCGCCAGGTCCTGCCTCCTGGGATGACTCCAAGTGCGGGGCGGTGAGGCCCCACACCAGGGCTGTGCTCCCTACCAACACCCACAGCTGCTGCCTGCCGCGCAGTCCCCACCCCTCAACCTGCCATCAACAGGGGCCCCTCCCGATGATAGGTACACCCAGGGGCCTCCCAGAGAGAATGCCCCACCGCACTGGCAGCCCCTTCCCACCTCCGGTGCCCTCTCCTCACCTTCCAACCTTCAAAGGACCCCTCTGAGGGGCAGCCAGAGGGGGAGGGAGCAGAGGACAAGGTGGTCCCCGTCCCTATTAGATGGTACAGTTGCTGAGGAGCTTAGGGCCCTCTGGGCTTTACTTAGGGTTCAAAGGAAAAGCTATTACTCGCCCAAAGGGGACCCTCCTGCCTTCACCGTCCAACCCGTCCAACCCCAGATAGGTGTCTCTTAGCTTATCCTGCAGAAACTCCCTGCCTATAGCTCGGTCTCCAAAGCAAAGTGTGCGATATGACCCTTTGGGTGAGGCATATAAATATTGAGCCAGTTTTTTTTAATCTAGAAATTTAAGACCTATCAAATATTTAATAAATAGATTGACACTGTGCCCTTCCCCGAATCCTGGAAGTTTCTCTAGGAATCCTAAAGACGAAGGCCAGCTCCTCTGCGGGTGGTGGTTTGGGGGCACCTTTCCACTTTGGCCCACGTGCAGCGAATGGTTTCATTTATTACCGTGTACGTGCTCAGGTGTGCTATCAGCGTGGTTGGTTTGATAAAAATGATGGCTTAAACAAGAAGATCTGCATACTTTGTACACAAGAGGGGTATACCAGGAAACTCTTCCTGAGCCCACAGGTCTTCAGGGAATCAAACTGAAGGATGATTTGTGTACTTTTCATTTACAGAAATATGAGTGGGTTCCTGTGTTTCCAACCTTTTCTATGGCAAGTAAGTGGCTGTCGTAGTGGGTGAGCCCAGCAGATATTTCAGACAAAATCAATCCATCCTATCAAGCTGTTGGGAACGTTGAAACAATAAGTACGAGAGGAACAGCTTTTCAAATAAAATGTATGCTAAGGAGAGAGCATTTTGAAAAGAACTATTTGGCAATGTTTCCATCATACGGTTTCCATCATGAGTTTTACCAAAAAATGTGTCACCTATTAAAGCCTCTATCTACACAGTTAAAGAAATAAGCTTGGAAAAATTTTCAAATAAAGAGTTCAAGAGACTTTTGAATCAGTTTGTTAAAAATGAAAACATACACTGGGGCGCCTGGGTGGCTCAGTCGGTTGGGCGTCCAACTTCAGCTCAGGTCATGATCTCACAGTTCATGATTTCGAGCCCCGTGTCGGGCTCTGTGATGACTTGTCAGAGCCTGGAACCTGCTTCAGATTCTGTGTCTCCCTCTCTCTGTCCCTCCCCCGCTCACACTCAGTCTCTCTCTCCTTCAAAAATAAAATAAACATTAAAAATAATTTTAATGAAAACACACACACACACACATAAAATAAAAATGTAAAAAGGGGTGCCTGGGTGGCTCACTTGGTTAAGTGCCCAACTCGATTTTGGCTCAGGTCATGATCTCACCATTCCTGAGACAGAGCTCTGCTCTGGGTATGGAGCCTGCTTGAGTTTCTCTCTCCCTCTCCTTCTGCCCCTCCTCCGTCAAAAAAAAAAAATCAATAAAAAATATGAAAATATAAACCTTCCAATTATTTGGCAGGAGTAACTGTTTAATATCAAGAAAAGTGGAAATTTACCAGCTAAATGTCAATTAAATTGCACAGTGGATGGATGGGAGTGAAATATAAATGTCATGATTTAATGGGCACGACAGATGATGCCTGCCCATCATTTGGTAGGTATCTCTTTTAGCTATGGCCATTATGAATACCAAGACTCAAAATGAATCGAGTCAGCCATTCAATTTGCTGTATCACAAAGTATAAAAAAGATTTAAGATGTAATGCATTCAATCAGACAGAATAGTGAGCATTTTAATAGAAAGAACCTTGCTAGCATCCCTGAGCCTGTGGACCAGCCCAGCAAGAGTCTGCCCTAGCTCTGGACTCCCTGCTCTATGAGATAAGAAATGTCCTTATTCTTTGAGCTGGCCTGAGTAAGAATTTCTCTTACTAGCAGCCAAAAGCTTCCTGAACTAGGGTTGTCTCCAGCCTAAGACCTTCACTGGCACTGGGTTGGGGTCAAGAGGGGTTCCCAAGGCAGTTTGTGCGTTTGGGCAGCGGTAGTGTTAGCAACCTCCACGTGGCCAGGAGTCACCCTCTCCACCAGCTCTGTGAGAAAACAGGAATATCTTCTTCCTCTTCTTTTTAAATATTTGTTTTTGAGAGAGAGAGAGAGAGAGAGAGAGCAGCAGCAGCAGGGGAGGGGCAGAGAGAGGAGGAGACACAGAATCTGAAGCAGGCTCCAGGCTCTGTCCTGTCAGCACAGAGCCTGACGGGGGCTTGAACCCACAAACTGTGAGATCATGACCTGAGCCGAAGTCGGACGCCCAACCGACTGAAGCACCCAGGTGCCCCAACAGGAACATCCTCTAAGACTGCTCTAGTCCATGACCTAATAAAAATAACATAAAATAGCTAGTATTTCTTGAGCATTTACTATTTGCTAGGGCCTGTTCTACATGCTTTGCCTGTGTCTTTCAACTTCTAATAATCTGAGGATAATCTTATAATAAACTGGTGTTATCCCCGTTCCCATGTGAGGACACTAAGGTATCGAGAAGTTGTCCAAAGTCAGAGAGCTTGTGAGCAATAGAGCTGGCGTTTGGACCCAGACAGTCTTGTCGCAGGGCACTCACTCTTGTGACCGTCACTCTTAATCACCTGGCCCCTGATCCCTGTGTTCATGCTTCATAATAGAGAGACAATCTCTAACTCACAGCGAATCCCTGCTTAGAGAAATTTCCAGTCATCCATCTAAACTTATGGCAACCCACAGACTTCATTCCGCCAGGCAGTGACAACCGTAATGACATCATCCACCCATACTTGAATACAGAGTCCCAACCTTGGAAATTGGCATCCTGAAGAGAACAAATACCCCTGGTCCACTTCTCCAAGGACCATCAAATGGTAACATGCTGCCTCAGAGTCTCTTCAAAAGTTCCCCACGAAAATCTCTCCAAAAGAGGACTTCCAAACACCACCACTCCGGTGTGCTACCTTATGAATCATTGCAAGATCAAAGCAAGAAAAATATATATGTGCATAGCCTTCCCCTTCTTCTTCTTCTTTAATGTTTATTTATTTTTGGGAGAGAAACAGAGCATGAACAAGTTAGGGACAGAGAGAGAGGAAGACACAGAATCTGAAGCAGGCTCCAGGCTCCAAGTTGTCAAGAGAGCCCAATGTGGGGCTTGAACCCACAAACTGCGAGATCATGACCTGAGCCAAAGTCAGACGCTTAACAGGCTGAGCTACCCAGGAGCCCTAGTTATTAAAACTTTCTTGTGCCACAGTTTTCTCCTCTGCAAGTGAAGGAAAACACCCAGTATCATCTGGGTGTTAAGAAGGTTACATTGGTCAACATTTGCAAAGCAAATATTACAGCGGTACTTAAAAGAGTACCTGGTAAAGTATACAGAGAACTTTTACAACTCCATAGCAAGGAGATAAAGAACCCAATTTAAAAAGAGCTCAACAAATCGAACACTTCATCAAAGGAGATACATGGATAAAAAGTAAACTCACAAAAGATGCTCAGTCTCATTAGTTGCTAGGGAAATGCAAATGAAAACCCCCCAAAAGACACCACTATGTACCAGTTAGAATGACTGCAATTTAAGAAACGGTTAACACGAAGACCTAAGGAAGATGGAAAGCCACTGGACTTTCATACCTTGCCGGTGGGGAATATAGAAAGGTACAGCCACCCAGGAGAACTTGTTGGCAGTTTCTTAAGAAGTTACACATACACCTATTGTGTGATTCAGCCGTTCCACCCCTAGGTATTTACCCAGAGGAATGAAAGCCTATGTCCATACAAAGGCTTATTCATGAATGCACATAGCAGCTTTATTTATAATAGTCAAATACTGGAAACAGCCCAAATGTCCAACGCCAGGTGAATGGATAGACTGTGGTATATCTATACAATGGAATATGACTCAGCATTAAGAAGAAATTTACTGTTGATATATACTGTAACATGGATGAGTCTCAAAAATAATTATGTTCAAAGAACGGAGACAGACCAAAAAAAGTACATGTTGTATGATTCCATTTGTATAAAATTATAGAAAATTCAAGCTAATCAGTAGTGACAGAAAGCAGATGGGTGATTGCCTGGGGGTGGAGGAGATAAGGAAGGGTGGGAGGAAGGAATTAGATAGGAGGAAACTTTTAGAGTGATGGAAATGTTTGTTTTCTTGACTGTGGCAATGATTTCAAGGGGGGTATAAACATGTCAAAATGTATCATATCATACACTTTAAAAATGTGCAGTTTATTACAGGTCAATTATACCTCAATAAAGCTATTAAAAAATAAACAGAGATTGCTCCTGTGATACAATAAATTTCTTAAAAGGCAGAAGTACGAGACTAAGGATGTTGTATTGTATTATACATACACAGCCATGTGGTTAATTACTGTGTGGCCCTATTTAATTATTCATATGCTATTCAGAAACTTTGTAATGTACAGATTATGGGCACACCATTATAGCTACTTGAGTTTGGGTTTGTAGTCAGTTCTATAAAAATGTGTATATCAGGCCCTTGGCCAGGAACATAATCCTCTCTTATAATACTGTTTCTGTGGGAAAATCAGAATTGACTTATATCATATTTATAAAGTTCCTTCCCTCTGCCCCCAGGCTCTCTCTTCTAAATCCATCTTACATACTGTTGCCAGATTTATCTTTTCTGAAAGCAAAACAAAAGTTAGATCATGTTGTTAGCCCGTGAAACCCCTCAGTGGTTCCAAATGGCAAAGTCTAAACTCCATGTGAGGACGTTCAAGGTCCTTCACTACTAGCCCATGTACCTCACTAGGTCCATCTCCCTGGACCTCCCCTCCCTTTATTCATCAGAACCACTTGTCAGATGCCTTCACAACTTTGAGCCTTTGCTCAAAGTATCCAACAATCAGGTATGTCCTTTCCTTTCACCTAATGTGTGCATCTGGAAAAATCTGTCATCCTTCAAGTCTCATTTCAAGAATCCCTTCTTGGGAGTCTTCCCAGATTTTCCCCAAACAGAATGAACCAGTGTTTCCACTGCACTGCCACAGCACCTTTCATGTCCCTCCACTGATCACGTACTCCATTGCACTGCAGTGACTGAGCATATCTATAGTAGCTTAGAGGCTCCACTGCTCTCACAAAAACAAACAGAAACAAACAAAAACCCCCAAATACCAGTGGTTTGAGTCAGTTTGTTTCTCTTTCACATAAAAGTCCTAACTGGCATGCTGGCTCAGCTCTGTGGTGTTGGGATCCAAGCCTCTTCTGTTTTGTTCCACCCTCCTTAAAGCTTAGCCCTCATGTGCATGGGCCTACATGGCTGTCTAACATCTCTGCCTTCCAGCCATTGGAACAGGTGAAAGGGAAGGGAGTATCTTCTGCTTCTTACAGTACGATCCAGAACTTGTACCAATACTTTATTCATATCCCATTGGCCAAGACTTACTCAGTCCCATGTAACTTCAAATGAGCCTGGGAAACAGTTATCCTGGATGGCAAAGTTCATCCCTGAAAGTCTGGGGTTATATGACTGATCATGCGAGAGAAGGGGAAAATGGGTGTTGAGCTAAATTAGCAACCTCTGCCACAGTCCACCCCTTTAGCAACCCAACTATCTATAAATACCCTCTCTTGTACGCATAAAACTCAAAGCCCGCCTTTCAAGGCAAAAGATCCCAAGTGCCATGCTGTCCTGCACCCAACACCTCAGTCAGGTCTGGATGTGGTTACTTGCAGCCTGGAGACCTATACACTAAAAGACAGTTCCCTGCCCTCCCACTTCCTGCAATACACAAGGATGATACAAGACCCACATACTACAATTAAAAAACAACAACTCTTACTCGGAAAGGAAAACAATGGAAAGTACATAGATGGCCTCAGTCCAGAGCAATCCCCAAATGATGCCAGTTAGAAGTTATAAAGACTTCTCACCCTTCTGTTTTCTAGAAGTAACCCCTTTGGCCACTGTCCTCCTTGGCCCCTGGCTGTGCCCTTTGGGAGGCTCTTACTTGTGTCATTATTTCCCATAACCACATCTGAACTGGGCATTAAAGAATATGCCTCTCTCAGGCTTCCAGACTATTTGCTTCTAGTCAGTTCCATGCGCAGGTAACTCCAGCCAAAGATCTTGTTCCGACAGAGTTTGTCAGGCTGAAAACCTCGGCTGTATTTTTACTGGCTTCTGTGCTCTGCCCAGACCCCTCTCTTAGCTTAATGGTTGCTATCTTCAGGCCATCTGAGACAATAGGCTTGGGTGGAAGGGAACACCCTTAATCTGATCTTGGCTGCTGGGCTGGCTCCCTTTGCCTGGCAGAGAGGGAGTTCTTAACCGGGAAAGCTTGGGAAAGGCTCAGGGCCATAGTCTTAACTCCTACTAAGACTGTCTTTTCAAAGCCAATTTAGGTCACCACTTCCATTTGGGGTAGAGAAGCAAATGGTTTTCAGAACTTTCAAGGCTCCAAATTACCAAATTCCTGGCCAACCTAGATTGCAGGCAGCTGGCAAAGGCGCCCCCATAGCAGAACTGCACTACCTTCCATCTCTACTTGCAAAGTGACTAAGCCACCCTGATCTTGTCTCTCTTTTCTGGGAATCTGCTGAACGAAGCAAGAAGAAATCAGTCCTCGGTGATTTTTTTTTTTTAATGTTTTATTTATTTCTAGGAGAGAGAGAGAGAGAGAGAGACAGCATGAGCAGGGGAGGGTCAGAGAGAGAGGGAGATACAGACTCTGAAACAGGCTCCAGGCTCTGAGCTGGCAGTCAGCACAGAGCCCGACGTGGGGCTCAAACCCACGAACCGCGAGGTCATGACCTAAGCGAAAGTCAGACGCTTAACCCACTAAGCCACCCAGACGCCCCAGTCCTCGGTGATTTTTAAGTCCTTCCAGAGTTAGAGGCTCAGAAGGCATGTGCTCTTCCTATCACGCCATCACTCATAGATGACAGTTTTACCAGATCTTCAGCCAGAGTGTAACAAGGGACACCAGTGTTCTTGTCTGCCTACCTGTGTCCACTCCACCTGACTGCAGCTGAAGCCACACACGTAAGGTTTTCTATGACAGGATACTCCTTCCTGTAGCCTAAATTAATTAAGAAGTGGGTTTTGGCAGCTATACTTGGGAGACCGAACGTAACAGCAGCTTCGCCAAAATGGAAGTACATTTTTCTCTCATGAGAGAGGCCCAGAGGGGTATGATGGCTCTGCTCTGGGAAGTCATCAGGGCGCTGGTCTTCTTTTGTCTTGTTCCAGCATCCTGGGAGGGTGTCCCCATCTGCACAGTCCAGCATGGATCATTCCAGTGACCAGGAAGAGGGAACGGGCTTGGGCAATGTGCAATCTAGAAGTCTGTTTGCTTCTCTGTTGTCACATGGTCATACCTAGTTACAAGGGAGCCTGAGAAATGCTGTCTTTATTTTGGGCTTCCATGTGCCCTGCTAAAAACTTGGGAGTTCTATCACAGTGAGGGAGAAGAGGAGGAAGTGATGGAGGGGGACAATTAGTCACCTCTGTCACAGCCTGTCTGCATTTGAGAGAACTTTGACAGGCAAGCACCTTGTCTTTCCACCATCATCATCCACAGGCCCAGCCAAGTGCTGAGCCCCAGATCAGTGACTATATATGTTCTGCTTGGCTTTTCCCAGACCATAAGCCTGTGCCATCCTAAGGGACCTTTGAGGCATGACTCATGTTTCAAAGTCGCCTTTACCAGTGCAACCCAGGTGTGCCTAGCCTGTGTGTCTTCAGGTTCTCCAGCCTTGTGGGATCACCTCCTGTGCCCGATATTCCTGAGGGCTCTCCAAGTGGGCAATTCGTCGCTCCCGACTGAGTGTGCTTCTCCAAGGTCTTTTTGCGCCTCATGGTGGCCCTCAGCCCTGTGCTTACCGTCTCCTCTCAGAAATGTCCCTTGCTGAGTTGACGTGTCTCCTCCTCCATCCTTCCCAATGGACTAAGAACCAAGGCTCGGGTGTATGGCAGGTGTTATTCAAGTTCAGGAGTAATGGATGGTGATGACAGCGCAGGGTGGAAAATGGCTTCAAATTCAAGGTCACACAGTACCTCCTCAGCGTGTGTTGGTCATTCCCCACCACAAGAAATGTCTCCTCAGAGGTGTGTTCCTCTGTCATTCCTGCTCTGCCCCACCTGCTATTTTCCACCTCTCAGCCTCCTCTCAGCTGCCAGCTGTCTCTGCTCTTGCCTGGGTCCCGGGGCACTTGGATGTCCTGTGGCTCAGCGACCCCGTTCTCCTCACTTTTTCACCAGCCGGTTCAGTCTTGCTTCTTCTCAGTCTGCCCCTTGGCCTATGTTCAGGGACACCCAGTAACCCAAAAGGCCCATCAAGGGGGGCCTTTCTCTAAGCAAAAGGGCCATCAAACCCAGAGGTGAATTACTCCCTTGAGGGAACATAAAAGCCAGAGAATACAATCCACTTGAATTGTCAATAGTCACTTGATTCTATCTGCTCTCTAAGTATCTCTAAGATCTCATCCCATCCTTGAGGAGGAGAGGTGAGGCACCTGAGGCCCAGAGGTGTGAAGCCACCATCCACACAGCAGAGGAGTCGGGGCTGGCCTGCGTGCGGGGGGGGGCAGCCATTTGACCCAGACTTGGGTCGTCTCTATGCGCTCTGTCACATGGGTCTTATATCCTCTGAGTACAGCCCCCAAGGGACAGTGCTCACTCCCTCTCACAAGGCCCCACCCATTAGGGC
Source organism: Hyaena hyaena (assembly GCF_003009895.1). NCBI lineage: Eukaryota > Metazoa > Chordata > Mammalia > Carnivora > Hyaenidae > Hyaena > Hyaena hyaena. The sequence continues at coordinate 2,385,003 of NW_024080698.1, forward strand.
CCATGGCAGCCACGTTGAGATGCCACCTGTCCCACCAACAGATTGAAACGGCCGTGAAAACCACAGGGCAAACTGCTTCAGGGATGCTCTCCTTGGATGCTTCCTATGTAACAGTCCCCCCAAACTCAGACTCCAGCCTCAGATTCCCAAAAGCCCTGTCCCCACCCACTGGCTGGGCCAGGTCAGTCCCCAAAGATGGAGAATGGGTGGGAGGTTGGGTGGGGGGGGAAGGAGAGGGGAGGAGGGAAGGGGCCAGGCTGAAGGGATTGAATTGAATGGGTGCTTTCTTCTCAGAGAGGAAAGGTGCTTCCCCCACCCCCAGTGGTCACTGATTAACCCTCCGGACCAGATAACCCCTCCATGGGAGGAAAAACTGTGTGTTTATCCTGGGTCATAAAACATCAATATTGACTTCTCACAGGTGAAACCAAAGGGGAAGGGGTGGGTGGTGGCGAGGCTGGCCGCCCTTTCCTTTCAAGGCCTGAGGCACACTTGCCTGACACCCACAGGGCCAGCTCACCAGGCCTCCTTCCCTGGGGAGAAAAGCCAGATTTCCACCACCTCCACCCCAGAGGCTCCTCAGCCAGGGGCCCAGGCCCCCGGGGCCTTTCTTTCTCACTCCTCCTGGGGAGCCTCTCCCCTCTGTGCCCCCACAGATAAGACAACTGCACCGATCATGGGTCTGCAGTCAGACTGCCTCTGCTCTGCCTCAACTCTGGGATTTCGGCAGGTGACCACCTTGAGCCTCAGTTTCCTCGTCTATCAGGAGAGAGTAGTAATAGGGCCCAGCTCTCAGGGCTGTTTAGGATGATTAAATGGGGTCACTCACACCTCTAAGAGGCACCAGGAGTGGGCGGTCCCATTAAAAGCATGGCTCCCGCTCTCTCCTCTCCTCCTTAACCTCCTGTCTCTCGATGTGTACATTGCTTTATGCACCTTCCCCCCTGTCCCTGGCTGAAGCCTCCAGAGGCGGCTTTGGGGTAGTCCGTGCCAGAATTACCAGAAACCAGGAGGCAGGGTTGGTGAGGCCAGGGCTGGGATGCTTTCTCTCTCTAGCCCAGAACGAATCAACCCCCCACTCTGTTGGGGCTGGTGTTTTCCATCGGAGGGTCTGTGGTCACATGCTGCTCTGGGTGGGGCCACTGGGTCTAAGAGTCCAGCTATGTCCTCCTCAGAGAACTCACACCTTCACCCTCTGTCCGTCCTTCATCTCCTTCCTTTTAGAGGTAAAGGTGTTTCTCTCGCACCTTCTTGTTCTTCTGGAGGGTCAGAACAAGGAAGTTCCCCAAGCAGTGTTTTCAGCCACTCTGCACTGGGCACTTTCTGCTCTTCACTTAATACTGGGATTGGGGGGCGCCTGGGTGGCTTAGTCGGTTAGGCATCCGACTTTCGCTTAGGTCATGATCTCGCAGTTTGTGGGTTCGAGCCCCGCAACGGGCTCTGTGCTGACTGCCAGCTCAGAGCCTGGAGCCTGTTTCAGAGTCTGTCACTCCCTCTCTCTCTGACTCTCCCCTGCTCATGCTGTCTCTCTCTCTCTCTCTCCTAGAAATAAATAAAACATTAAAAAAAATTTTTTTTTTAAAAATTACTGGGCTTGGGAGCAGTGGGGGAAATATTCCGGCTTCCTTGATCTTTACCCAAGGCCGGGATCCTCTCCTCCCCTGGACCCAGGAGAGCCTCACCTGATGCCGTGGGAGGCCAAGGCCCCAGGCCCCAGTGCCCTCCATCCAGCTGGCCAGAGGGGCACTGTCCCTGGGCACCTGGTCAATAATTAACACTGAGCAAACTCAGGCTGGCCGGGCCTCCCAGCAGGGTCAGGACCAGACAAAGGGTTTGCTGTCTTGCTAAGCTGCCATCTTGGTAGGGGGTTACTGGCCGGTCAGTCACCTTGGGGTGACAAACACCTCCGTCTCCAGCAGGACACTAGAGTCACTGCTGCTCAGCAAGAAATGAAGTAGTATAGATATCGCTGGAGGAGGCCTGGGTGGGGCTTGGCCACTCGCCTATTCTTAAGCCTCTGCTTCATGTTCTGAGCAAACCCAGGAGCGGAGCTGACCAGACCAGGGTCTGCTGTTGGGTGCTCCAAGTAGGGTGCTTCTGCAGCCGTCGGCCACAGGGCTGATGGGGGTGGGTGACCTGCCTCTGAGAGCAGCTCTCAGCCCCTCTGTTCTCCCTCCTTCCCCCACAACCTACCTTCCATTCCTTTAGAAAATCTGCTGAGGGTCACAGCCTGCCAGATCTTTCTTTAGTGTCCCTCCTCCCTCCCCACCCTCCCAAACTCTCATCCCTTCTCAGTGCCTTTGTATAGTCACATACTCAGGAACCCTTCCCTCCTCCCCATCTGAATCTCCTTCCTCCTCCAAGAAGTCCTCCTTGAGCCCGCCCTGATCTCAACCTCCAGGTCCCTCCTACACTGACGCTCCTCTGTTCCTTCTTATCTCACCAGCTGCGCTGTAAGGTCCTTGGGGGCCGGGAGCCATGACTTGCCCGCTCCTCCCGACTTGGGCAATGAGCAAAATTTGTAGGCTTAACAGCAATACCACCCTCAGCCACAATTCGAGTAAGAAGTTACTTTCTTGCAGAGCAACAAGGCAGGAGACAACTTCTATTATCACTTGGAAAGTTCCAGACACGTGGCTGAATTCCCAAAGTTGGCCTTGCCAGCCCAGACCTCCCCCAGCCGCTGCCCGTGGTGTCTGAGAAGCCCATCATCTCCCCCTTCCTCCCTCACTTCCAGCCCAATCAGCTTGCTCCCTGGTTCTGGAGCAGATGAGGACACTTCTGGCTGACCCCTGCGGCTGCCCACCTGATGCAGCCACTAGCGCAGTCCCGCGGCTTCCGGGCCATCTCTCTCCTCTGTTCACACCTCCTCCCTCCCAGCCTCCTCAGCCCCAACCCAGCTGTCCCTGTCCAGGTGTGCTTGGAAACAAGAGTTCACACGTAACACGCAGACACACCACTGCCTACGCTACACGACGGCCTGAAAGTTCAAGGTGAACCAGAAGTGATCAGAGAGGGCACCCCATCCGTAGGAAGCCCGAAGGTGGGCAAACTGGCTTTTTGTTTTTGCGGCTGAAAAGGAACCGGACATAGGGACCCCCGGCTGAGGTAAGGACATGGGCAATGGCAGGGCACTGGTGGTGTCCTAGCTGAGCTCAGGCACCTCTTGCTACCACGCGGCTCTTCCTTAACATATTCTACCCCGCTGTCTCCAGGGGTCTTCATCCTTGCCAAATCAATGACACCAGTGTGGAGCGTAAAACACACGGCGGCCATCCATAGGGAGCTAGGCTGACGGAGTGACAGGTTGGGGGCCTCCTTCTTCCAGCTCTTCTCCCACGAGGCCCTAATGCCCCTATGCCCTCAGCCTAGGGACTCTGGGTCCCTTTGGAAGCTTCACTCGCCTGCCCTCACAGGCTCCCTTCAGAAGGGAGTCCCGCTTCTGCGTCCCACTGCCGCCCGGCCCCATCTGACTCTGTGTACCGTCTGGGCCAGCTCTGCCATCGCCAGGGTCCGCCGACACCCGCCCTGCCATGAATGGGCTGCCTGCCCCAAGGACAGGAAAGGAAGAAGTCAGGGAAGAAGGGGCTCCTCTGGTTTTTCTGGTTGACTGAAGTCCTCAGATTAGGAGGGAAGGGTTCTCACCATCCTGGAAGCTGCTGCAATTTCTGTTGTCATTCACTCATCCAGAGCAAATACTCCCTCTGCTCTGCCCCTCCCGCCACTAACAAATGTTCCTGGAACTCCCACCCCTAGCAGGGGGCATGGAGGGTCTATGAGGTAGGCAAGCCTTTGGGAGACACTCAGGCTAGACCCAGGGACTAGACCTGGACTGTCCACAGGGACAGTCCCATTGCCAAACACCCCTCCCTGACCTGGGCCTGGAGTTCCCTTATCCTGTGATGATGCCTCAGAGTGGACCCCAGCTGAAAGCAGGAATGGAGGGGAGGGAGCGGCGAGGGGAGCAGGGACAGAGGGGAGAGGCAGGAAGAGCCTGGGATGAGGCTGCGGAGGAGGGAATGGAACAGGGAGGCCTGAGGGAGAGGCCCAGGGCCCTCCGGAATGTAGAACCCAGGTGACCCCACCCCCAACAGCTTCTCACCAGGCTCCTGGCCTCTCCCACTCCCAGGCTGGGTTTCTGGCGCCTCTGTCACCAATCCCAGCACGATGGCGCCACCTGCTGTGGGGAGAGAGCAGCGCAGCTGAATTTCACGAAGGGGGTTGGGAATTTTGGGTGTGGGCAGGGGTGGGGGTAACTCTCCCTCAAGGATCACAGGCTATGTTTGAGGCTGTAGGACGTAGACTTCAGTATGGGGCTCTATCTCTCACTCCCAGGCCCCTCACAGGTGGCCACATTCTCTCTTTTTGCTCATTTCCCAGGTGCCCCCACTGCTAGGCAGGCCCACCCCCAGGGGCCCTGAACCCTGGCCAGCCAGGTCTCTTCTCTCCAATGCTACCTCCCTCTCGGAGCCTCCTTTCCTCAGGCTGCCATGTGGTCCCAGGCCCCCTGGACAGCCTCCCCACCGGCTGCCAGTTTTGCCCAGCGCTTCCCAATTCACAGGACTACATGGGGTCCTTGCCACCTTCAGGTAAAGGCCTGCTTCTTACCACACTGAGCATCCCCCTGGGATGAGGGCAGCAGCCTGGGGCAGGGGTTGGCTGGATCCGCGCAGGGCCAGGCTGCTGGAGCCAAGAGGTCTTTCAAAGCAGGGGGCTGGGCTCAGTGCAAGACCTGAAGTCGTCACTTTGCCTGAGACGGGCTGTGGGGGTTCATTCTGTGGTCTGGGTTATCACTCAGTCTCCAGGGCTTAGGTGGGAATGCTCGGCCTTCTACAGACTTCTCAGCGTGGTTCTCTCCTTTCCATTCCTGCCTCCAGTCATGCATGCCTAGCCTGGGTTAGTGCCCTCTTCTCCTGGGCTCCCCTGTCTGCAGCATCCTCTTTCTCAATTGCCATGAATTATCCCTTCGTGCCTCTGCTTCAGCTGCACACAATCTCCCTGTTGTGTTCCAGAGGAAACCCAAACCACCCCACCTGGATAGCAGGGCCACACCTCTCCTGGCCCCTCGACTCTCCCAGACGTCCCCACCACAGCCAGGGATACCTCGTGCTCAGTTGCACCTGGGCCTGTGCGTTCCCCGGTTTCCCAGCCTAGAATGTCTCCCCTTGCTTGGCTTCTTTCTCCTCCCCTTCAAGAAGCAGCTCAGACCTCACCTCCTGTGAGAAGCCTTTTCTGACCACCCCCTGCACTCTCCCAGGAAGGCGTGCTCCTCATGCGCACATGGCCCCTAAACTGCCAACTCACAGAGCACAGGGACCTGACCTTTGTTGCAGGAAGGCCCGCAGGTAAAAATGAATGAAGGAGTGACTCAGTCAATCCGTGACCAGGGATGACAGCCAGGAAGAGGACTGTGTGGCCCAGCCCTTGGGTTCCTGCCCTCTCCCCCACCCCTGCCCCTCACTTGACCACCCCGTTCCTTGCCTCACCTCTAAGTCCTTCAGGGGCCCTAGACTGCCTGCCCTGCGGGAGTGCCCTAGCAGCCTCTCCCCGGTCTCAGAGTGCCTCCTCCACATACCCCTGTTTGTGCAGTGGGCAGGACCCCCACTTGGCTGGGCCTCTGAAGACTTTCCCACCTGGCCAGTCCACAGGCACCAGGCCTCTCTCCGCAGGGAGGAGCCACTCGGGGCAGGGTTATTCTGCTCATCCACAGGAATCCTCCTGCTGCCAGACTAGGCCACTCACTCTGTCCTCGGAAAACCTGTATCATTTTGCTTAAACATTGTGTTTCGTGGTAGGGACGTTTCATCTACCCTGTGATACCGTACCTTTTTTTGAGAGCAGGGGCCACCCGGGAAAGTGTGATTTCTGAGACTAGGTCATCATAAAAACATTGCTGTTTCATGACTTACTCTGGAGGACACTCAAGTGGTAGAGAGATCTATGAAGTGATGGCCTCCTGCAAATAGCCAGCACCAACTGGCAGACATGTCTTGGGATCAGAACAGCCAGCCCCAGTCAAGTCTTCAGATGCCTGCGGCCCCATCTGACACTGACCTTATGAGCTTACCCAGAGCCAGAACCTCCCTGCTAAGCTGTTTCCAAATTTTTGACCCTTAGAAAGAGAGTGAAATGATATGTGTTTTCAGCTGCTAAGTTGTGGAGTAATTTATTATGCAGCAATAGATAATTAATATAGGTTCAATGATTTTTTTTTTTTTTTTTTTTGATTCTCAACTCCTGGCCAAAGTGAAACACACAGTGAGTCTCACAGCAAGGTCTGACAACTGGACTTGAAAGTACACAGCTGCCCAGGCAGACTTGTGCAGACACGAACGTGCCGGGGTTGAAAATCACACCTCCAAGCAGATGGATGAGACCAGCATCTTTCTGAATTGTTCTTGTCTTGTTCTCATCTAGGTCTGATGAGACTGCTTCTGCTATTAGCAGGACAGACAGAAAGAAGAGAGGAGAGGAGAGGAGGGGAGGGGAAGGGAGAGGAGAAAAGACAAACAAATCTTAACTCCCCCATTAGAGAGATCTCCATTTCTGTATGTTCAACTTCATCTCCCTAGAGCAAAATGCTTAGCTTTCCAGTGTTTTCTCACCCCCTGCCCCTCCTCCTCGTCAAGATAATCTCCTGGTGTGGTGACACATGCATGTGACCTTGTGGTAGTGGGAAGAGGGGGTCCAAGGTTTGTGTGGAAGTCCCTGCATTCTTTGACACACGTGGCTGGGACAGGCTGACAGCCCATCCCCTGAGGCTCCCTGGAGTGGGGGTGGCGGTGCTGCTGAAGTATGTGGTTCTCACCGTGGCTGCTGGGGCAGATCTTACCCCTGTGGTCCCTGGGACCACCCAGCCACATTCTCCCCGGGCACCCCAGAAGCGTCAGGGTTCCACGAAGCCACTTCCGGACCCCCTTCCTCAGGCACGCCAAACTACTCCTGGCCGGCACCTTATTGCATGGGGACCGCCCTGAATGGCTGCTTTGCTGAGGGGATTTGCTAAAATTTCCCGTAGCTGCAGTCTGAGAGTCAAGCCCCACTTGCCCCATCGCTGTGAGGTTTTCCCTCAGAACTGAGGGGGGCTTCCCCACACGGCCTGCCCAGGTTCCCCTCTGGGTGGAGGGTGGAGCTGCCTTTTTGGTTTTCGTCTAGCCTCTTCCGTGAGTTACCCGTTCTGGCCCCACTGCCCCAGCAGCAGGCTCTCTGCATCACATCCTGCTTCAGTCCCTACTTGATGCCCTGCTTGCACCCGCCCTTGGGCCATACGCTGCCCCTTAGACTTAATGGGAGAAGAACACTCCTTACCGTATACGTGCATGCATGAAGCATGCTTGTGCAGAGATGCACACACAGACTGACACCAAGACCCCTGCACGTCCGGGCACTCACCACAGATGCCCTGGGGGAGCACTGAGCTGGGCTCAGGGAGCACTGCTCTGTGATTTCCCAGCATTTACCTTGGGAGCCCACCCCTGCTGGCTCCTCCCTCTTCCCCCTGCAGGCTATTTTTCAACCCTATCCCCCCAAGGCCTTGGGAAAGGCGTCTTCCCTACTCAGGTCTTCCCCAGGATGCAAATCTGAAGACACACCTTGGCTGGTGGATTTCCACAGTTTAAATTGCCTCCTGCCCCTGGAGGGCTCTCAGATGGGCGTCTGGACTCAGTTCCCTCCAACCCCCCCCCCCCCCCATCAGCAGCTCTGGGGCTTCTCTGTGTGATTTCCCATACTACCTCCATACAGCTGGCCCTAGACTGACTCTTCCTCCTCCCAACTGCCTGCTTCCCCTTCCCTACACTGCCATCCATACTCCCTGAACATTTCTCACCCCTTCCTGCCTCTCCCATGGCATCAGGGCACCAGCCTCCACTTCCCACCTGGGCCTCCTCTCACCACCTCCCTCCAACCCCACCCGGTCACCATAGGACCCCTTGTAACCAGAAATTGGACCTTACGAACTCCCATCCCTGGCTGAAAAGCCTTCAGAGCCCCCCAGTGGCCCCAGGGTAACACCCTTTGGCAGAGTGCCAAGCTCCTTCCTGATCCAGCCTGGCCATCTTGGCCCTTCTGCTCCGCGGCCACTAGCTCCCTCCCAGCTCCCCAGACGGCCTGGACCGCTCACTTGGCCCCTGTCACACAGGGTGCTGGAATACTCCACCTCTCCAGGGCCTGCCGAACTGCTCATTTGTTTGAGATCCTGCCCGAGTCACTTCCCCTGGGAAGAGGCGTCCTTAGTCATAGTTAATCACTCCATGCTCCGCATCACCGTCGTTCCTTATGCAGGTTTCTCCCTGGGCGCTTCTCCCCGTGTCCACCGCCACTGCGTGGCCCCTCACCTGGACAGAGGTATGTGTCACCTGCCCGGTCCCCCTGCCCTTGCCCCTTTCAGGCCACTATGGACACAGTGGCCCAGCGGTCATCTGAAAATGCTGCTCATAACACATGTGTCTGCTCAAAACCTTCCAGCCCTGCCCATCTCACTCACAGGAAATGCTACAGACCTACAGAGGTCTCTGTGACCTTCTTAGCCCAGCCCCTTACCTCTGACCCCCCGCTCCCACTCTCCCCAGCCATACTGGCCTCCTTCCTGAGGACCCTGAACAACCCGGCTGCCCCCCCCCGCGCCCCCCCTCCCCGCCTCTGGGCCTCTGCATGTCCCCCAGACTCACATTCTCATCTCCCTCAACACCTTCAAGTCTCTCCTCCAGGCTCACCTCCTCAGGGAAACCCGCTACCTTGCTCTGGGCTCACAGTGGGCGGGCAAGAACCATTACGAATGAATGAATGAAGGAATGAATGGGGTCCTGCCCCTTTGGCTGAGGTACACTCAGGGACCTGAACAGATCAGAAACCCCACACACAATCATTACCACTTTCAAACTGTCCCTGGACCCCTCGTCTGTGCCTGGACCTCACTCCCTCCAGAGGCAGTCTGTTTAGAAGGAGTTGATGGACGAATCTCCACTCAGAGGAGGCTGTGTGAACACTGCCACTGTGTGAGAACTGGTGCTTTCCAAGACAAGGTGTGCATGGCCATCAGGGCCCAGTCCCCTAACGCAAAGGACCGAAGAAAAGTGATGAAAATCAGGTGCGGCCTGAGGCTGTAAAAGATATTTGCAGGCCTGGGCCGGGGCATCAAGCCAACCCTGGGCCAAAGTCTGCCGCAGCCTCCAAAAAAGGTACCTTGCCCTGCCTGGGCGTCCTCCTAAGAGCAGGGCTCTGAGCTGAGAGCAGAAACTAAATTCCACACACTTCTTGTGCAAGGGGGAAGGCATAGCAGCCGAGGACCTGCTCTCCCCCAGCTCCTCCCAGCTCACCCTGTCCCTTCCAGAATCTCAGGGGCCTCCCCAGGAGGTGAGGGGTGGGGGTAGAGCTTAGCTCCCCAGACCCGGGCTGGACCCCCGATGTAGGCCTTGGGTGTTACAGGCTGTTTTTGTAACCACAGTCACGTGTTCCTTCATGTAACCTGAGCCCCCTCACGCCGCAGGAGTCTGCACCCCAGCTCCTGAACCACATCTGCTTCTCATTTCCGGCCCAGGAAAATGGCCCAATTTCCATGAGCCGCTGGCCCAAGCCAAGCTTGGAGCCTCTCAGTGGCCAGCCCCACCCAGCCGGCTTCCATTACTTGGGTAGGTGTGGGGGCTGAGAGAGCGTTAGAGGCAACAGGGTATATTGTGGAGCTGGACCAGGGCCAAGAGGCCTGCGTGCTTGGGCTGGCCCTGGTCAAAAAACCTCGCTGTGTGTCCTTGGGGGAGTCCCTAACCTCTCTGAGCCTCAGCTTTCTCAGCTTTCTCAGCTTTCCTTCTTTCTTTCTTTCTTTCTTTCTTTCTTTCTTTCTTTCTTTCTTTCTTTCCTTAGCTTTCTCTTGAGTAATAAATGGAATGTATTACTCTATTGATGGAGACATTGTTAGGATTTGGGGACTAAGGTGGCTCTTTGGGGACAAAAACAACAGAATTTTCCTAAAAACAGAACTGAGAAGGAATTGGCCTATGTCAGCAAGCTGGTGGGGGCTCAGGGCCACTTTTCTCCTTGAGCAATGGGTGGAAACCTCCCCTCTTTAGTCTGGTAGAATTTAGGCCTCAGTCCTCATGTGGCTGGGTCTTAGCCTTGTTCTCAGTCCTTCATCTCCAAGCATTTATTAAGCACCTAGTGTGTGTCAGGACCCCAGCAGGGGTCAGGAGACCAAAGTGATAAACACGATTTAAGCTCCTTATCCCACAGGTAAATAAATAAATACAGTCCAGCCCAGCAGAGTGGAATGGGGTGTAGACAGAGTGAAGCCAGAGACTAGAAGTAACACATTCTATTTCTAGCCTTTTAGCAGAGACCCTTGATTTTTAAGGCATTCTTAAGGCTTTTTTTTCTTTTTAATGTTTACTTATTTTTGAGAGAGAGAGACAGAGACAGTGTGAGCAGGAGAGGGGCAGAGAGAGAGAGGAGACACAGAATCCGAGAACAGGCTCCAGGCTCTGAGCTGTCAGCACAGAGCCCAACGCGGGACTCGAACTCACAAACTGTGAGATCATGACCTGAGCTGAAGTCAGCCGCTTAACTGACTGAGCCACCCAGGTGCCCCAATTTTTAAGGCGTTCTTAACTTGATACTTTTTTCCTAACAAAATCTACAGCAAATTCCGTCTTCCTTCCAACAAAGGAAAGGACCTTCGCACACACCCTCTCGACATCGTCTCCCGTTTCCCCCATTTCTAAGTCCCCAGTCAGTTCCCTCTGTGGGAGCTCTTCAGTGACTCGCAGGGGCAGTACGACACCTCCCATGCCACGCCAACCCCCTGCTGCGTCCCTGCCACCTTCACCTTGCACATGCTCTGTACCATGCTCAAGACCAAGCCAAGTAGGTCTGAAACCTCACATTCCTGAGCCCATGATCCCTGCACCAGCATGGCACTGCTCTGGAATCCCTCGTGAAAAATTCTAGTTCTGTCACTTACTAGGAATGTGACCTTGGGCAAGTCTCAAAGTCTCTGTGCCTCAGTTTTTAAATGTTTTAAAAATTTTGTGGAGGGATAATTTACATGCAATAAATGCGCAGGTGAAGCGCTAAACTGATGAATTTGGGTAAAAGCATACATGCATGTAGCAAGCACACATTCAAGAGGATAGAACATTCCTTCGCCACAGGAAGCTCCTCCTTCTGTGCTTGGTTTTCCCACCTATATGAGGAGAAAACAAGAATTCCTGCCTCCTGGTGTGTTAGGAAAATCGAATGAGATAATACCAGCAAGAGACTCAGCAAGGCACCTGGCATGAAGTAAGCACTTGATAAAGAGGAGAAAATGCGTTGCTTTCATGACCTCCTGTAGCATCTTGGCTCCCTGTCCCCTCCTGGGGGCTGAGGATGGACCAGGACAGGTGGCGGTCAGGAGATGGTCTCTCTGAAGCCTGAGGACATCAGCCTGCCTAAGAGGAAACGAGAAAATGTGCTACTGCCCTAGAGGGGACTCAAAATCTTCCGTCTGCTTCCAGAAGCCCTGACAAGGCTGGGAACAGAGCAGTGGGTCAGCCCTTGCCTTCATCCTGGCCGAGAAGCTAGATCCCCTGTTCTTCTGAGAACGTTACAGATCTGTCTCAGGTGCTGGCGGCAAGGCCAGCTTCAGGAGTTTGCAACCTGTGCAGCCACTCAAGGCCCGGTGCTCTCAGAAAGGCCCTGCACTTGGTTGAACGCTCTGATGTCACCTCTTGCAGTCCTTAATAAATTTTGTTCAGGGGGCCCTGCATTTTCATTTTGCACAGGGCCCTGCAAATCATACAGCTAGGGCTGATGATGGGGAAGGTAGTGGGCTTCTCCCTAAAAAGGTTGGTACCCCCACCCCCGCCCCCACTCACTACCCACAGTCATACATACTTCAGGCTTATTCACTCCCTCCGTGGTTTCCTCTCTGTCGCTGCCCATAATGGGACATCCAGGATAGTGTGGGTCTGAAAGAGCCCTTGGCCACCAGGATGCATCAACAGAATCTGGAAGCCTGCTTGGGCTGGAAACCCCCTTGGGGACAGCTCCTGCTCACAGGGCCTGCTGGCTGGGCCACTCAAATTCCCATCCTCTGACAATCCTCTCCAGCCGCCTCCGCCCAACTGAGCAGCTCAAGTGTGAAACCACAGCTGGGTGCCCGCCAAGGGGGCTTAGGCTTCATCACATTCAACCTCCCACACCTCGGCCAGAGGCCAGGGTCCAGTGGGGCTGCTGGCCAAAGGCCTGGGCTGGAAGGCAGGCTAAGAATGGATTCCAGCCCCCCTAGCTTCCTATGCACCCCAGGGAGTAACCTCTCTTTCTCTCTCTCGGGCCTCGGTTTCCCCTCTGTGTAATGGGACAGGATTCTGTAAGGCTGGCACAGAGGACAAGAGTGCAGGGAAGGCAGATGTCAGAGACCGACTGAATCACTGAAAGAGATTGTAGAACTTCACTGACCAGTACAGTAGCCATGAGCTATGTGTGGATATTTAAATCTAAATTAATTTAAGAAATAAAATAAACATTTTGGTTCCTCAGCTACTCTAGCCACATCTCCCGTGCTCAACAACAACATGGGGCTTGTGGCTGCCATATTGGATAGCACCAATATAGAACATTTACATCAACACAGAAAGGTCTGTTGAGATGTGCCTGCCAGGTGGGAAAGCCACAGTTCGGGGAACACTGGTAACTTTATTGACCCCAGATAGGGAGGTGGGGGAGAGGGCCATGGACGAAGAACATTTGAGAAGCACTCTCAGTCTTCCCCAGGCCTCGTGAGTACGGTGGGCCCGCCATATAGGGGAGTCAGTAGCCAAACTCCACAGAGCAAGTAGCCCTCCTGGAGTGGAGCACGGGCTTCTGGTCCCCAGAGAGGGAGGCGGTGGTCAACACAGGTGCCCTTCCTAGCACAGGACTCCGGGATCCAAATGGGAAATGTCTCCCGTCCCGCCCACCCCACGTCCAGGGTTGGGGAGTTCTTGCATGCTCTAGAAGAATGGATCTCAAACGAGCCTGCCCCAGAATCACCTGGCGGCTTGCTAAAGCACAGCTAAGTGAAAACTCTAAACATGTACACGTTCACTTTGTTTGTAAGTCAGGTTGAAATACAGGTATTTGGGTTCTGTTCACCTGAGCGTTCGTTATCATTTGGGTCTGTCTGGGTCAGATCGTTGACAGATACTGGGTTGGTTTAAGGTGGGCACATGAGTAAAGGATGCAGCAGAAGGGTGGCAAAGCAAACCTCAAGAAAGAATGGATGGGGAGGGAGAGGAGGGAAAGGGGTGGGAGGGGAAGGAAGCAGAGGAGGGAGGGGCCCAGGGAGCATTTTTGGGGGGCTTCTCCTACTGAAGGTCTTTCTACGATTATCTCTTCTACTCCCCACAATGCCCTTATAGCCTGAAATGTGCGGCTCCAAGAGCTTACAGAACCCCACAGCGGACACAGGGCCACTAAAGAATCAGGCTGGACTCCACTTCCCTTTCCTTCCCTCTCTCCAACTTTGAATATTTTCAAATGAAATAAGCCTGGGAAGTGGGGAAGGCTCAGAGCTATGAATACATTTTTTTGTGTTCTGGGCTCCCTGGGCTTTGACAGGAAGCTGGGCTGAGTGCGGGAGGTTGCGCTCTGGCTTTCAATGGTGCTTTTTAGGCACGCCTTTACACAGAATGTAAAGAGTCGCGGTTATGAATATTGGCAAGCCCTGGCGGCCCTCTCGGTCCCGGAGCCCCACACCCAGCCGGGACGTGGTGGGACTTCCCACCTCCCCCCACCCCCAGCCAGCACCACCCTCGCTCATCTGGGAAGGGTGGGGAACTACGGACCCTGAATCGGGAAACGAAGGATCAGCGAAACCCAAAACCTGGCCTCTCCTATTTTCAGGAGAAGAACTGTTTTCAGCATCGGGTAACCATAATCACATAGCCAGCTGTGAAGATTCTAGAATGACCCTCGTTTCACAGACGAGGGAATAGAGGCCCCCTGTGGAAAACTTTCGAACATCCTCTTCCCACACCCTCCCCGCCCAGCTATGAACACAAGTCCCACCTCCTACTTGGTCACCACCCCCCCACTCCCCCAGCAAGCCTCCACGACGTAATGGCCCTTTTGATGGCCGCTTATATTTGGGTAGCACCTCAGTCTCTTCTCCACCCGCTCTTCCGCAAGTGCCTCGTGAGACAAGCAAAGCAAGACCTGCTCCCATTTCACAGATGGCCAAAGAGATGAAGGGACCACACAACTCCTCCCCATCTCCTGATGGCCAGCCTCTGCCACCACACCTCGCACAGGCAGGCTCTGGCAGCTGCCACCCACAGTCCTTCCCATGCACACCTCCTGTCTCCTCACCACGGCCCAGGAGCGCAGTTGATTTAGGATTTCCTGCCCTTCTGACAACCTGTGTGCACAAAACGGGCTTTATTTAAACCACTTCGGAGGGCATCTCCTCTACCCCTTCCTCTGGTTTCATTAATCTGAAGCGGGATAAATCTTTGGCCTTTGACTACCTGATTACAAACAGGTTCCTGGTTCCTGTCCCTGCCCTGATGGGAAACCCATTTCTCGAAGGGTTAATTAACAGCCTTCACACAGGCTGCATTTAGCAACGAGTACAAAGCCGCACACATAAATAACGTCTCCAGCGGAAGAAGAGGGTGCAGATGGTTTGTGACTTTGCCGTCCAGAGTTTTTTAAACCGGTGTGAACCACGTCCTGTCGGGACCCAGGGCTATGAGTCAGGGTCAGGCTTCGAGGTGGGCCCGGCCAGAGACACTGGTGGCCAACTCTGCGCTCTGTTGAAAGAAAGTCTCAAAGGAAAACAGAGTGCCGAGCCCAGCTGGGGGGGAGAAAGTAGGGCTGGGGAGGGGGATGGGCCTGCTGACCGACCGGGATTGAAAGGAGCCCAGGAGACCCAGAGAAACAAACTGGGAACAACCAAACTAGAGGCCCGAGGCCCACCTCCCCCAGCAGGGGGGCTGAATGTACCCAGAAGGCCAGCGCCTAGCGCCCAGGGTCCCTGCTCAGGCTCTGCACTGTGTGGTGCCAAGAAGGCTGAGGCTATGACACCCTTTGTTGTGGGGCTAGACAAAGGGTGGAGCGAAGGACAGCTCCGAGGAAGCCGGGAAAGTTCTGGAAATGGTACAAAGGCACTGGCAGTCTTCTGCCTCCTTCGAGGGTAAGCGCTGTTCCTCTACAAAGCCTTCGCCTCCCATCTGGGGCTTGTAGCCCACCTACCCCGGCCATGGGGTCACAGCTGCGGTTTTATAATGGATGACGGTGGCAGCCCAGGAGTCCCTTCATAGCAGCCAGCACTGTTGCAAGGTACCTGGAGCCAAAAATGAGGAAAACAAAAGCCAAGAGACAGAGGGGGCCGTGTAAATACACACTGGACCTCAGGGAAAATGAGGAACAGAAAGGGGAGAGATGAGAAAGATTAGAAAGCAAGCTGTTGGGCGTTCTGCCTTTTACCGTTCTCCCTGTTTCTCTGGTTCCTTCATGGCCACCCCCTCAGCCCCCAGCTTGGAGAGCCCCCCACCATCCTCATGCAGGCCCTCCCTCCCCCCAGGTTCTAGGGAGGGGGACAGGGCACCTAGGGCATTTCCACCTGGCGATGAGAACGCCCCCTGGTGGCAGAGGGGGGCCCTGTCTTCACAGCAACCCAAGCTGCCCCTCCTGACCCAGGGCTGAACCCGCAGGGCCCTGAGGCCGGGGGCTGGCTCTCCAGGCCAGGCTCAGCTGCTGGGGGTGAGGGAGCAAAGAAAGAGACAGGGGGCGGGAGACACAGGCCTAACAGCAGAGCTCTGTGTTCCAAGGGTGGCAGTTTCTCCCCAAGTAATTTTCCACAGTTTGCCTTTCCCTCTGCACAAAGTCGTGCTCACAGAGTTCAGATGGTGGCTGCCGTCCCCCAGAGGGCTTTTCCGGGCCAGTCACCTGCTCAGTGACCCTACCTGGTTTGACTTCTGCCCTCTTTGCTTCTCAAAACCTCTGCGCCCGTCTCCGGGATGAGGCCCTTTGGGACCCCTGAGGTCTCCATCCCACCCCCTCAAGGCCCAGCTCTGGGTACTTGTGGTAAAGCCAAGGCACCCTGGTTGCTGGGCTGCGCCAACATTTCTGTTTTCTCAGAAGGATCAAAGCCTCATCCCGACCCTGCCAGGAGGAAGCAGTTTTGACTCGTGCAAATATCTGCAGTCCACTTGGGATTTTACTTTGGTGAGAAATAAGTACACAGCCAGCTGCAGATGATGGAAATATGACTTAAGTAACTTTTTGGTCGAGGCTCTTGGGCCGGAGCCCAGATGGAAATAAGACCTTGTATCTCAGTCTCCCCTGCACACTTCTGAAAAAAAGCAAAAGCAGAGGGAGGAAGGGAAAAAAAGCTGGTGGAAACCAAAGTTCAAAATGGAGTGTGCTCTATTTCTTGGCCTGGGAAAGGAAAAATAAACACCAAACAGCTACTCCATTCAAGTGTGCGTTATCTTGCTCATCCCCGCCAAGAACTGCCTCTCCTCCCTGCTCTGACCGGGAATTACCTCCGGGACAAACAGCCCCCACGCCCACCCCTAACCCAGGGCAGGCAGACAATGGGCCTCTCCCTGCAGCCCCCAGAGGCTGTAAGATTGGGAAACACAAGGCTATTTTTAATGTCTTATTTGTCTACCAACGGCAGCTCCACGGGCCTGAGAAATGGTATCGTTTGTGGGAGGTGGCATTGATTTTTTTTTCTAACTTGCTCAGGCAAAGCCACATTTTTTAAACTTTCAGAAAAGCCAAAAAAGCAACACTCTCCAAGGGTGAACTCTTGCTCAGCTTGCCCTTCTGCCCTGCAGGGAATGCTCTCTCAGGTGTGTCTGGGAGAGCAGTCCCCCACGGCTCTGTGCTGGCCAGGAGCCAGCCCATGCCCCCAGGTCCCCCACCCCCCACCTCCAGGGCCCAGGGGAATGGAATTAAGCCCAGAGATCCCAAAGGAGAAAGGAGAACCATTGAAACAGAAAGCAGCAGGGGAGGGAGAGGGAAAGAGGGAGACGTAGGGTCAGAGAGGCGTAGGGGTCCCCACTGGTGAGGGAAGCAGGAAGCCTGCCCTAGGGGACTGGTGTGATGGGTGGGGGCCCCTTCTCTGGGCAGTCCCTAATACAAAAGGGTGAAAAGTCACACACAGAAGAACTGGCTTCCCAGTAGCCAGGCAACTCCCTAAATCCATGGGTTTGGAAGCGTGCAATGGATGTGACCAGGGGCTAGGAGGGAGCCCCCAGGTGGGTCTGCCCAGGCTGGGCAGATTTTGGACTCTGGGCTGCAAGAATATGTAAAAACAGGAGCTTTTCTGTTCTGGAGGCTTCTAAGGGCTTTTGGCTGTGAGGATGTGGCCACACCTGGGCTCCAGAGACCTCCTCCACCTCCTGCCAGGACAAAGAGATAAAGAAAGATGGCTGGCTGGCTGAATGGATGGAGAGAGAGATCTGCGCGAGACAGAGATGAAGGAGACCAAAGCATAAAGATGCAGAGAGATGGAAAGGTAAGTGAGGAAGAGGACTGAGAAGGTGTCGATCCGACCCCAGTCCACACCTCTCAGGAAAGAAGGAAGGCTAACTGCTCAGGAGGACCAGAATGGAAGAATGCCCTTTCTCCATTAGCCCATGGCCCAGGGCCTGGAGGTGGGGGAGAGAGCGCAGAGGTCATCCAGCTGCCCGGACACCAGCCCCAGCAACCCGTCTCCTTTCCCACACCTGAGGCTCCCAGCTCAGTCCACACCACGAGAGCCAGCCTCGAGCCACACAGTGCTTGCCTGCACTCGCTGGGCTGGCCCAGTGACCTTGGATGGGTCTCTTCCTCTGTTCTCTCATCTAAAGAAAATGGAGGGGCGCCTGGCTGGCTCAGACAGTGGAGTGCACGACTCTTGATCTTGGAGTCATGAGTTTGAGCCCAGTATCGGGTATAGACATTACTTAAAAAAATGAAATATTAATAAATAAATAAATAAGAGGTCATAATCGTACCTTCCTCACTTGGGTATTGGGGGGATTAATTGATTGTGTTGCAAAATGCTGTGCACATGGTTGGCACATGGTGAGGGCTTGATAAGTGGCAGCTCTGATGCATGTGGCATGCGGTTGAGAAGCAGGGTCTGTTGTTCACAGAACTGTAGTCCCACAGCGGGATGGGCCTCGAGACCCTGGCCCATCAGTGGCACCTTGTGGGATAGATCCCACCAAGGACACCATGAAGGGCCTGCAAGGGGGGCTGCTGATGGCTACATGTCCTTGCTTCCAGGGCTCCCCCTGTGAGTGCAGGTCGGCCTCCCACCAAGCCCTAACCTCCCTGCCCTGGGACGTCTTTGGTCGGGACATTTTGGAAAGCCCAGGGCCATGGAGCAGAAGCACCCAGATAGGCCAACGTGCTGGGAGTCGGGACTTAGCCTGCCCTCACCCCGCAACACATTTAGGGGGCAAGCAGGAAACCGAGGAGAGTCTATCATCCTGGGGGCCTCAGAGAAGCCGGTTCCTTGCAGAGTTGTTCTCTGCAGCCATGGGACGCCTGGCCGGGGGCTTGTCCTTCTGTCCCTAGAGTCTCAGGTTGGACAGAGGGGACAGGGGTTCATTCCTTTCACCAGCCTTCAAGAAGCATCTCCTTCCTGTCCTCTGGGCTGACCCACTGCTCTGCCTCAGCAGTTGCCATCTTGGGGGCCAGCCGTAGCCCCCATCTCCCCCCCAGCAAGGGGCCTTGGACCTTATGGGCTGTTGGGAGGAAGTCCAGAGACTGGAGCCGTAATCCTGGTTTACAAAAGTCACCCTCATTTTCCTCATCCAGAAAATGGGAATACTAATTGGTACCTGCGGGGGTTCAGCAAGACAACGGCACATATATAACCGCTTAGAAGACATTCGGCTCTGTTCCCTTCGTAGGTGGGAAAAGAACACAATTGAGTGTGTGTTTGTTGGCAGTCTAGCCTGTGGTTTTCAGCAGAACTGGTGAGTGTTTGCATTCCAACCACTCACCAGGAGGGGCGGGGGGGGGGTGGATAAAATCAAGAAGATGGCCCTTCTAGAAGCTCGAGTCAGCACAGTGAATGAGAGGGCTGTTTCTGGAACCAGATGGACTAGGTTAACTCCCCACACCCTCAATTTCTCATCTGTAACAGGGGATGATAAAAGGACACCAGGCACTTAGTGCAGCGCGATGATTGAATTAAGTGATCCACGCCGATCCTCTAGCACAACGCCTGGCTACAGTGAATGCTTGGTGCGGGGGGCTGGGTAATGGGAAAAGCATCCTGGGACTGAGGGGGAGGGATTGCCAAGATCCATGATCTGGGCAGGGAGTGGAGAAGTCAGACGAGGTGCTCTGTTGGCTTGGATTGACATAAGGATATTCTAGAAGGATACCTAAGAAACTGGTAAAAAAAAAAAAGGGTGATTTTGTAGGGGGAAGGTAAGAGGGGATGGGGTGGGGCAAGGCTTTTGACTGTACGCATTGCTTACAATTCTGATGTATCAACCAGGTGAGTGAACTACTTATTCCAAAAAATGATCAATCAACATAAGAAATGTGAGCCACTACTATTATCATTCTGAGCTTCCGTTTCTTTTCTAAATAAGAAATAGGGTCCATGTTCCACCTGCCTAACTAGGAGGTGTAGGGATTCAGAGGGAAAGTGAACATGCAAATATCTTGAAGCAGAAAGGGGATGGGATGAGGAGGAGGAGGAGGAGGAGGAGGAAGCAGAAGAAAGCGGGGAGGTGGACAGGGGTGTGCCCAGTGGGAAAACGGCGGAGCCATTGTCCCAGGAGCTGAGCCTCAGTAAAGGTGAGCACACCGGCTGGACCTCAGCCCGGGACTCTTTCCTCACACATCCATGGTGCAAAGGAGACCCCTCAGCCTGCTTAAGATTCCAGGGGGAGGTGGCTACAAATGGGTGGGGCCAAGAGTGGGGTCCACAGGGACCTGTATGCGACCTCTGACACCTGGCCAGAGCTACTGGGAGCAGGAAGGGGACCTGGGAACACAGGCCTGTGAGATGGATGACACGGGGCAGAGGAAAAGGAGAGAGTCTGCCCTGAAAAGGTAGGGGGTGGCTGGGCCAGGCTAAGGGTGTAGCAAGTGTGACCCGGTCCCAGGCTCTGTGAAAGGAAAAAGGGGGAGCTGTCTCATTTATTCCCCCAATAGTAACTCCATGACAGATTCGAATACCATCCAGATGAGGAAACTGAGGCCCAGAGAGTTTGGGATAATTCTCTAGCCAGCTCCTGAGCATCCAGGATCTAGACCCAGGCCGTGTGGCTCTATCGGGGTACAGTTCCACCCTGGATCACCACCCCACATCAGGGCTGGCCACCCAGCATGGACTCTGTTCATTCGTGGAACAGAAATGGCTGCAGCTCAGCTCTGAAAGCTCAGCGGCAGCATCGTTTGTGGATGAAGAAGATTTCCATGCTAATTAGAGGCCCAGAGCCCATGGGCAAAGCCTTCGAAGGGCCAGGTTTGGGAATCCCTCAGGACCCCATGCCCCTGGAACTTGAAGGGCATGAGGCTGGAAGAATGAAAGCGCATTTCATGGAATTCCAACAGGAAACCCACGAGAACATTCCCGCTCCATGGATTCCAACAGAAAAACCAAAAGAACATTTCTGCTTATGGGGTTCCGGCTGGGGGCCGGAGTCCATATTCCCTGCTCAGGAGGCTGCCAGTGGGTAGAGGGGTGGAATAGAGGGCTTGTCCCACCCTCAGGGCCCATCTCCAGTCCCCCAGATGGATTCAGACACTCTCTGGACTTTCTGGGACAGGGGATGGGCCATTTGGAAACTGACCTGCCCAGCACAGAGTCCCTCCGCCTGGGTTCACAGTGGCTCTCCTGCCAGCCAGCTTCCACTGAGAACCCTAACTCGATAACTTGCAGCCCCCCCCCCCCCGC
Source organism: Hyaena hyaena (assembly GCF_003009895.1). NCBI lineage: Eukaryota > Metazoa > Chordata > Mammalia > Carnivora > Hyaenidae > Hyaena > Hyaena hyaena. Next base: position 2,405,875 of record NW_024080698.1, read on the forward strand.
CCACCCCAAGGTCTTTGTAATCAGATAGGACTTGCAAACGTGTAAAAAATCTTTCTCTTAAACTGAATTGTCTCTGGAGACACATCAGTCAACAGGCGGGTGTGCCTGAGGCACACCCCTTGTTCTGCGGGCCATCCTCCTCTGCATATCCACTGCGCCCCGGCCCCAGGACCTGCTTGAAGCTCCAGTTGGGAGGGACCCCAAGACACAGGACAAGTTTCTGGCCTTAAGAAATTTCCTGTCTAGTAGAGGAGCTGAGAGACACCCCAACAGAAGTGCTTTTAAAACGCTACAGGAGAAATGGTCACAGAACTCATCAAAACAACCCAGGTTTATGGGTACCTGCCCCATGCCTGGCACTGTGTGAGGCTCCAGGGCAGAGTGACATCGTTCCTTCGCTCCCCAAAACCACTGCCCTAATGAAGTGACCAGCAAGTAAGCAGGTATATCACAGTGAGAGGAGAGTTACAATCCAACTTTGCTAGGGATGCGGAACAATAAGACAGCCAGCCCTGAGAGAAGGGGAGAGGAGATCAGGGAAGGCTTCTTGGAGGAAGTGATTCTTGCGCATGCTGAGGAGCACAGCTGGAAGTGCGGTGAGACTTTCCGGGGCGAGAGCGGAGGTGGTGGTGAGCCTTGACCTAGGCTGGGTAGCGGTGGTTAGGGTTGCGTCGCGGAATGGTGATGTTAATAAGAGGCAGAGAGAGGGCACGGAGGAGTAGGTTTTAGGCACAGATCAGCAGATGGACAGATCTCTAGGACAGACAGCTCAGATGGCCGGTCTCCAGGATCCAGGGGTATGGTTGGAAGGACAGAATTGGAGGAGTTGTGAACTTGTGATGTGTGGGATCGCTCCGTGAAGCAGATAAAATGAATGCAGGCAGGGGAGAAGGTTGGATTTAGGAGGACAGGAGGGAGTCCAGGCATCGAGGGGGTCTCTGTGAGGGCAAAGTGTGACGTTTGGAAAATGAAAGAAATTGAGTGAGCTTCCAGGGTCTTTCCATCTGCCACCATCCAGGCACCCACTTCCAACTCATGGGGTTGATCGTTATCCCCCGTATGAGGCCACAGGGCCAATCCAGGCAGGCTGGCAATGACAAGGGGGAGCCGGGGCTGAAGCAGGAGGGAAGGGTCCCCACGGCAAGCCATCCAGCAAGTCACCACAAGGGACCAGGGGCAGGAATTTGGGGTCAGGATTAGGGGGAAGTACAGGTGGTAAACCAGTGGTGAGGTCAGGGACACGCACATGGGTGGCATCGAGGACAGCACAGGGACCGGTCTGCCAGCAGAAAGAGGGGCCTGTGGGCCTGAACCAAGTCGGTGGGTGGGGAGCAGGGCCCGGGGGCTGTGGCAAAATCAGCCACAGTGGAAGCAGCCACACCTGGAAACCTGCAAATGCTACTTCTCTTTCCCCTCCTCACAGAGACCGCCGAGACCAGGGCCTCGGAGACTAGGGCTCTAGACTTCACTCCACAAATGGCTTTGCACCCTGGTTGCTTCCCCTGTCGATGAAATGTTCTCACCCCTGCCTATCACCAAGGACTGCGGGGGGGGGGGGGGAGGGGGTCAGCAAGAAGCTGTCACTGAAGGTGCTTCTGGAGGGCCGTGCCGCAGAGTGAGAGAAAATCTCGACGGGCTTTCTTAGCGTCTCTCCCTGGATATCTGATCTAAATTTAGGTTCTTTTAGTCTACGCTGAATCCCAGCCACTGCCTTTCCTTCCTTCCTGCAGGCTGTCCGGAGACAGCACAAGGCCCTGCTGGAAGGCGAGCTGCCTTTTGTCGTTGCACCTGTGAGTCTGCACGCGGGCTTCGTGGCAAACGTGCGCCCAACCTGCCCTGTGCTCCTCCGCCTACCCCCTCCCTCAAGCTTCCTGCTCCTCTCCGGGGGCTGCAGATGCCCTGCCCCCACCCCAGGTCATCCTCGGTCTCCCCCACAGCCATGCCCTTCCTTTGTTCAGCTGCCCCAGAAAGCACACCTTTCCACATCAGGACGCCTCAGGCGCGTCTCTAACCTCTCACGGCCTGTAGCAGCCCTTGTGTTTTTCTGCAAGAGATAGCAACTCTGACTAATAGGAACTTAAAACAGAAGAAGTATTGCTTACGAAGAAGCCTAGAGGTGGACAGTTATCGAACTGGCTTTGCGACTCCAAGATCCCGGGGCTCTGGGTCAGTGTCCAAAGTCTTTGTTTCCCTCCTTATGGCGGCAAGATGGCTGCCATAGCGCCAGCTAGCACACCTTCTTAAGTCTCCCTCCAAAGTCAGGATGTAGGGTGAAGGTCAAAGTGGAAGAATCTACCTTCATGTGCTTTTCTTTTCTTTCTTTCTTTCTTTTTTTTTTTTTTTTTTTTTTTTGCTTTCATGTGCTTTTCTTATTTGATCAGGGGTGAAAAAAAATCTTTCTCAGAAGCTTTCCCTGTTCCCTCAGACTCCCATAGTCCCCATAACTCCAGGCAAACTTTTCTTGTATCTAAAAAACTGAATTATAAGAATATTGTGAGTCACCAAGGAGGCTGGCGAAGTATCACTTTCTCAGCCTCTATGATCAGAAGAGGGCAAGAGAGAAGGGAGCTGAGAATGGCCGTTGAGTGGTAAATTAACATGGTGCTTTAGAGGGTAGCTGGAGATCAGACAAGATGGCCGTGTATGTTTTCTCTGTAGTTACGAGAGCTCACTATCTCCCAGACCCTTGTTCTGCCCTCTGACTGTTCACCCTGGGGTTGTGGGAACATCCCCCCTCCCTAGGGTCCGCTCACCCCCCTCTGGAATGACAAGGCTATCCCCATGCTGAGTGGGAACTGAACCCTCAGCCTCCTCAACTAAAGCAGTCGCAAGTCAGAGATTCCAGGATGAGAAGAGCTGAGCCTTGTCACAGACAATCAGCAAGTTTTACTGGTCTCTGTGCCCAGCCCTGGGGGAAGCAGGAGCCTGCCCCTTGTGAGCTAATCATCTGGGTAACTGGCAGCCTATTAGAATGGCCTGGAAAATGCTTTCAACATACCCCTGCTCAAAAGACCTAACCCCCCCTCCCCCATCTAATCTTGAGAGAACTGGTAGTCAACAAATTCCTGTAGAGAGGCATCCAGCAGTATAGCAGATCAACTGACCAGCAGAAGCAAGGAAAGTTGGAGAAACTGTCATGTCTCTACGGAGACACAATGACTAAAGGTAATGTGGTGCATCCTGGATGGATCTCTGGGACAGAAAGAGAATTTAGGTAAAAACAAAGAGATGCTGAATAAAGCATGGGCTTAGTCGTGATCTATCAATTTGGGTTTATTAATAGTAATTAATGTGCCTTATTAATGCACATGGCTAATGATAGTGGGACCGTATATGAGCAACAAGGGATGTATACTATATCCTCAATTTTATGTAAATCTGAAATTGCCCTAAAAACTAAAAACTAGCATCTCGGGGACTCTTGGACTCTGTTAGTCCAATGGCTGTCCTACCTTCTACTCCTCTCCAGCTGACAGAATTGTAACAACCTGTGTGGTTCCCGGCTCCTTCCTTCCACGGCACACTGGTGACAGCCCTTGGCTCCCAACTGGATCTTTCCTCCAAGGGCTTCTAGCAGGAATCTGGCCCCTGAGAGGGGATCATGGTGAGGGGCAGAGACTGGTTGGAGGAGAATAGAAGAGAAACGCAGCTCGCACTCAACGTGAAGCTTGCTGGCTGCTCCTGGAGGCAAGTCCCTTCCTTTTTTGCCTAACTTCACTTGATGGCAATGAGGGAAAACATGGCTACCCAGGAAGTATATGAAAGTTGAGGGAGATCCCTTGGAGATTAAAACTCACAGAGGTAGGGGCGCTTGGGTGGCTCAGTTGGTTGAGCGTCTGACTTTTTTTTTTATGTTTATTTATTTTTGAGAGAGAGAGAAAGAGACAGAGCATGAAGGGGCAGAGAGAGAGAGAGAGAGAGGGAGACACAGAATCTGAAGGAGGCTTCAGGCTCTGAGCTGTCAGCAGAAAGCTGGAAACGGCTCAAACCCACGAACAGTGAGATCATGACCTGATCTGAATTCGGACACTTAACCCACTGAGCCGCCCAGGCACCCCAAGTGTCTGACTCTGTGCAGCCGCCCTCTGTGAAGACTGGTGGTGTGCCCCCATATCGACACAGCCTTCCCTAGTCACTGTGGAGAGGGGAGAAAACTGAGGGAAAATGTCAGTAATTAAATGCTTCCACTGAAAAGTGACCTATATTGTGTCCACTCACATTTCATTGGTCACTGAAACTCACATGACCTCATCTAACTTCCAGATGGCTGGCAAGTACCATCCACCATATCCCCGTAAAGAAAGGGGAATGAGATTCTGGAACAATAATACTGTCCTCTACAACTTTAGAAAGTAACCCATTTCCATATCAATTTACTCATCTATAAAGTGGGGATCATGATATTCACTTTAAGAAGTTGTTGTAGGGATTGAACAGACAGGCTGTTCCAAGTACACAATTCTCTCTGTCAACTGATTGGTTCAGGGACGGATGCACAATCTGATGATACAGAATTTTGTTTAAGATTTGGTTGATGGAGCCTCTGTTCTTTTAAAATATTGAGCAATGGGAATCAAGAGAGCCTGAAGCTCTTGCACATAATAAGTGGTCATTATTTGTCTTGATGAAAAGTAAATTTCAGGAACTGTGAGAGTCCCCAGTTCCATCTGGCCTAAGACTAAACTGTATCTAAGGAGGTTTTCTAGAACAAGTTCCCCAATGAGCAAAAACACAGTATCATTGATCCCCGCTGAATTGATCAGATTCCCTATTATATGGATTCATGGGGTTCACTCATTTCCCTTCATAGTTTGTAACACTTTGTAATCAAATATATAGAGATACTACTTAGGCCACGAAATTTAGGATTCAAGACATGTTGCATTTAAAATTTTCCCAAATGAAATCTAGCTAAAACTGTATTTGTCAGGGTTATAGAAAGTTGGTGAAGAAGGTTATAGAAGGACTCTAGGATTTGCTCACCCATGAAAATAGATAGCAGGGCCTTCACTGTGAATCCATGGTTGACCTTGGTGCTGCCCACGTGCTGCATACTGAGGGGCAGCCTCCACTCTGAGCCAGACTCGACCTGAGGACCTGCCTCAAGCTTCCCTTGGGCACTTGGGGGCTCTCACAGGCACAGAGCTGTACCCGCCCTGTCCAGGGCTGCACCACCTCAGCAATTCTATGGGGGCCAACCTCTGGTGTCCATGCCCCTGGTCCCACAGAATCTCCCAACACTTCTCTTCTTTGGTCCAAGATATCCTATGACCCCTAAAGGCCATGCTCCTCTCCTGGCCCTCCTGACAGACTCTCCCTTTAACCACCAGATGAGTGCAGGCCCTACAAATCTCAGGGCAGCCCACCCCTGCCTGGCAACTTCTCCATTTGGCCGGAAACACAGACCAAAGACTGTTAACTTCCCTCACAGTGATAAGGAAAGCTCAAACCTCAAGAACTCAAAAGCAAGCTTTTCCAGAACGGTAAAGGAAAAGGTGCATATTTCCTCTTGTATCCTGATAAGCCAGCAACCTAAAAATGAGGAAAAATGAGACCCCACTTCTCAACAGCTTCTTCTACTTCACACTGGCATCGAGCCCTGCCACATGTATCTGTACATGGAAGCAGAAGGTCCTAATGGCTGATGTTTAATTTGCTTTGCCATAGAACCTGTCGGAACCAAGACATCTTAGTTCTAGAATGACTTATTGATCAGAACTCCTTTGGTGCTAAGCGACAGAAATCCAAACTGGATCAATTTTTTTTTTTTTTTTTTTTTTAAAGGTAATTGGCTCTTGTAACCAGAGGTTACAAGGTTGGTAGAGCCTCAGGAAGACTGGAATGATGTGGTAGAGTCAGTCAGATTTTCTCTCTGGCTCTTTGGCCTACTTTCCTCTCTGTGTAGGTTTCACTCTTTCATTGGCTTCTTTCTTGTGTCCTTGGGCAATGGCTCCAGCAGCATCAGGCTCCCTTGGTCCTCATCACTCAGTATCTTAGAGGGAGAGAGACTCTTTTTCCAGCATTCATAGCCTGAATCTCAAGCAAGACTCTTATCATATTGTGTATCTGCCCCTGAACCAATCCGTTGGTCAAGAGGATTTTGTACTTGGAATGGCCACTTGGGCCACATGTTGCCTTCTGGATGGTGGCAGGAGGCCCTATCAGAAACAGCTTCACCAAGGGGCGCCTAGGTGGCTCAGTTGGTTAAGTGTCCAACTTCAGCTCACGTCACGATCTCACAGTTTGTGAGTTTGAGCCTCGCATTGGGCTCTGTACTGACAGCTCAGAGCCTGGAGTCTGCTTTGGATTCTGTGTTTCCATCTCTCTCTGCCCTTCCCCTGCTCACACTCTGTCTCTCAAAAATTTTCTTTAAAATATTTTTAAAAAAAGAAAGAAAGAGCTTCACCAAGAAGAGGGATGACTCCTCTAATAAAAATGGAAGCTATGACCTAGCAGAGAGAAAAGAGTTCTGCACAGGCAGACAGAAACAGCAGGGTGTCCCTTATGGACAATGTAGGGAGCGAATGGCTGGTGGACATATATTCAGTTAGGTTCAGTGATGAAGGTGCAATAGTTAGGGTGAGCTAGCTGCTGTAACAAACGACCCCCAAATCTCAATGCCTTCATTGCCAATCCATGGTTGTCCCTGGCACTGTCCACATGGGACTCACTCATGTCACAGTCCAAAAGTCATCCAGCCATGGCTTTATGGAGTCATCCAGAGACCCTATCTCCCTCATTTTAGTGACTTCCTCATCCTCCAAGGCTCTGGAGTCCTGTGCATATACTTGCACATAGATGGGGAAAGGGGAAACACATGGAAAGTCATGCAGGAAGTCTGTAGGAAATTGATGTATATCACTCCTGCCCAACATCCATTGACCTGCACTTGCTAACAGCAAGGTGGCCTGGAAAATGTTCCCAGGAAGAAAAACAAACAGCGTTTGGTGAGTTCATGAGTTCATCATCTCTGCCAAATTGAAGGCAGGCCCCCACCGGACCAAGATGTGTTTTGAGAGGAGGTGGGGGAGGCAGGGAAGGGTGCTCTTGTGCCTGGAACTCAAGGATGCCAGCCTCTGCCCTTCAGATTGTTCACCTTGGGCAGGTCACTGTCCCTCTCTGAACCTCAGTCTACTCATCTGTCAAATATAACATACCCCCACTAAAGCCTCTTCCTATGCAACATTTTCTGCTTCTGTGCCTCACCCACTGCCTAAAGGCCCCATGGCCTTTCCAAGCTATCAGTTTCTATGCTCCATCATCTCTGACCTCCCCTTTAACTTCACAACATCCCACCATCCAAGCCCTCCTTTCTCCTTCTCTGCTTTGTCTTTCTTTGTAACACCTATGATATACCAATGCTTTTCTCATTTATTCATCTTCTCAGTATAAAGGAATCTAAGTGCCAAGAAGTCAAAGCTTTTTGTGTTTAGTTCACTGCTGTATCCCCAGGACCTAGAAAGTACTTGGCCTATTGTAAGCGCTCAGTAAATATATGTCAAATGAGTGAATGAATGAATGAATGAATGAATAAAATTTAAAACCTTTCTTAGAATAGCAAGGTGTCTAAAATTCATAGCAGAACAACACTGCCATCTGGTGCCAGACACTTGAATTGCAAGCACAAAATATGATTGGGCGGGGGAATCTCTGGAGGTAAGTCTTGTCAAATCAGCCCTACTTCATTGCTTAGAGCACCACGAGCTGACTTTGGCAGTTTGGATGGATGTCTCAACAGCCCGGTGGGATCTGACTTTCTGTTCATGGATCTGATCACTAGATAAGACCTGACTAACCATTTCCAACATCCTTAAATGCCCTGGAATTCAAAGCTCGTTCTGATGCTGCTGAAATCAATAAACACATGGAGAATGCTGTATCTTCAGAAGAGGAAGTATCAGAAAAAAGATCCCCGTCCTGAGAGAGGATGAAGGAGAGAATATATGAGGTGAGACAAGTAAAAAAGGACCAAGGGAAGAAGGAAAAGCATTTGGGGAGGAGCCAGGAGACTAGACTCCGCCTCCAACCTGATCTCTAGTTCACTCTGGTTTCCTCATCTGCAATATGAAAGCATTGACTAGATGGGCTCTAGCCCATAAATTTAGCCGAGCCCTAAAGTCCTGATGAAGAAACAGAAAGGTCATAGTTACTATGCTTCCAACATCTAGAGTTAATGTCTAGGAAGAGAAGTAAGTGGCTCATTTACTGGTCAGAAGCTGGTGTCCTCACTTGAGGGGTTTCCTCTTAAATAGGGAACTGTTCTAATGTGGTGCCGGCCTCTCCTAGAGGACGTGGCTGCTTACCGGAATTTCCCTCACAGAGCCTTACCCCCGCTTGGCGCAGCCTTGCTGGGTGCAGACTAGTGCCATTAGTGTCGTGGCAACCATGCCCCACCCCCAACACTCACAGGTTTTGTTTGCTTTACTCTTTTCGATAGCCTGAGGGTTGATTCCAGTTGATCTCTGATTTCCTTTAGTCTAGTTTGCTCCTCCAATTCCCTCATTGGGTTGCTTGCCCCGGGATGAGGGGAAGTGGCTCTCACTGGACTTTGCCCCTTCCTCCAGACCCTTGGCCATTGGTGACAGGAGCGGCTTTGGTGGCTCTGGCGATGCCAGAGTTCTTCCCTGATGGCCTCTGGCCCAGCTCAGTCCAGCCCAGCTGTGTGGAGCACATTCCAGGATTTTGGGGATATAAGGTGAGTCTCTGTCCCCACAGGGCTACGTGGAAGGACATAGCACATGCAAAATAGCAAACAAACCATCACAGTGTATGTGTGAGCCAAGCATCAAAATAAGGGGTTCGGGCTGAAGGGATCGTTGACTGGGAAGCCTTCCTGGAGGGGGTGGGATTCCTATGGCCTCTGAGTTCCTAGAGTATCTGAGGGGAGCACACCTTGTCCCAGCAGATCTTAGCACCCAGAGTCAGGGAGAGAGACAGCTATGAGCACTCTCCCGCGTGACGTCATTGAGATATAACCCTGACCACCTTGTGACACTGGAGCATCTGGGAGCCCAGAACATTTTACGGCCCCACGGAGTCCCGTTGTTCTCCTTCCATTGTTATCTTTCTCTGCTTCCCCTACCACTACCAGAGACTCCTCTCCTCTAGGCCTAGTCAGGGTCCCAGCTGTGCCTGCCACCTTCTCTCCCTGTATTTGCCCCTCCTGCCGCCGGGCAACTGCTCCTACATACTCCTAGGAGTGCTCATCCAAGGGAATAATGAGCCAGATTAACTTTGTCAGTCCAGTATCACCACCATCCCTTTCTACCTTCTCCTCTGTGGCACCAAGAGAGGCTGGGAATCACAATTCCCAGAATTCCCTTGGTCGGATGGTTCCATCTTGGAACTGCCAAGGAGGGGCTCTGGTTCCATATTGGGCAGATGGACGAGAAAGAGAGGTTATCGTTACATCTACATACAGATGAAGAGTTTTCTGTGAAAATTTAGCAGCTAAATGAACACGTACTACAAGTGTAAAATACATACATAGATTTTGGAGATTTTGTACCAGAAAAGGTAAAATATCTCATAAATATCTTTAAAATGTTGGTTACACTTATTTTTGATAAGTTGGGCTAAATAAAATACATTATTAAATGTATTTAATACATACATGTATTTAATGTATTAAATGTATTTAATAAATACATTATTAAAAACTGTTTTGCCTGTTTCTTGGTACTTTTTTAATGTGATTAGTGGAAAATTTAAAATTACATATGTAGCTCACATTATATTTCTGTTGGACAGAGCCGGTTCAAAGTGCGCAGAAAATGTATAGAAAATAAACACACAAAACACTCATGGCCACAGGAGACAATAGACAATGTCACAATGTTGAATGGCACTCGGGAGTCATGCAAATATCAAGAGGTCAAGACGTAAGAGCTCAAAGGAGAAAAAGAGGTCCCTCAGGGCTCCGGAGTGGGAAGAAAGGTGGTGAAGGCAGAACTGAATCACACCCTGAAGGATGGGGAGTCTGTGGCTGGGGTGAGGGCACAGAGACCATTCCAGGAGTGGGGACAATGTCCTAAGGGAGGAATAAGTCAGGCTTCGCTAAGGTCTGGGAGTCTCTAGCAGATGGGAAGGAACGGCTAGTTGTTTCCACTTGTGCCGTCAGTCACGACTCCATTCATTCTCCCCTGTGGCCCCATGTTGTGGGAGGGGAAGAGGCAGACAAGAAGGCACCGGGTAGGATGCCCGGAGCATGGGTGCCATGTCCAAGGGCGCCAGAGGGCCTTTGAAGACCAGGTCGCAGTGCAAACTCAAACCCAGGCCCGAACACCTCCTCTGGCTTCGTCTAGAACAGGCTCGTTGTGGGGCCACATTTCCAGGGGGGCTGGACTCAGGGGTCTAGGCTCCAGCAGGGTAGGACGTGCCCTCCCTTAGCCCCATTCCAAGTAGGTTCCTGGTGGCTATAGACCTGAGTCCTGGAAAATGTCACGGGGGAAAACACGTATTTCTGTCTGAGATGAACTCCCTCCATCTGGGCATCACGAAGTGTGGCAGAAGGAGTCATAGGGACAGGAAACACGAAGCCATGGCTTGAAAGTGCATGTGCTTGCATTATGCTAAATTTTTAGCATGGCTCTGTCTGATTGGCAGTGGGTTCTTTCTGAGAAAACCTGGGACCTCCAGTGATCCTGGCCTGGTCCTTTGGGACTGACTGCCTGGAGTCGGCAGGGAGGGCGCTGGAGCTGAGTCCAAGATGGATGCTTTCCGTCATTTCAGAAAGAGCCAGCCCAGAGACTGGACCAGAGGGGTGTTGGTCCAGGTCAGTCAGGCCAGAGGGGGTGCCAGAGCACCCACTGGAGCACAACCCAGCTGGTAGAGGTGATCTCAAAAAAAAAAGCACTGATTCCCCAAACTCTAAAGTGCAAAGCCTCCTTGTTGGGAGATCTTTGAAAACAGGAGAGCTGGGGCGGCTGGGTGGCTCAGTCAGTTAAGCATCCAACTTTGGCTCAGGTCATGATCTCACGGTTTGTGGGTTTGAGCCCCACGTTGGGCTCTGTGCTGACAGCTCAGAGCCTGGAGCCTGCTTTAGATTCTGTGTCTCCCTCTCTCTCTGACCCTCCCCTACTCTCGCTCTCTCGCTCAGAAATAAATTAAAAACATTAAGAAAGAAAAAAGAAAACAGGAGAGCTTTTCTACCATTGCTCAATGGCCCTTCATGTTAGCTTCCAGGAAAGGGGAAGACTTAGCTCAATAAATCCTTCCTAAGCACCTGTTACCCACCACTGAACCAGGCACATGGGGGAAATGCAAGGAAGAGTAGGGAATCTTTAAAATCCAGAGCAGGAAGAAATTGAAGAGGTCATGGAGGCCAAAAAAGATTCCCCAAAGTAGAAATTCTTGCAGCAACATTTCTGGCAATTTGATGTGGACTTGGTCCTCTGCGAAAAGACATAGCAGCCTTTGGCAGTCTGGCCCCGTGCATGAAGAAGTGCTGAAGTGTGCAGCCCAGACTGTAAGTGATGGGGGAACCTGAGCCAGGAATGGACTGTGGGCAAGGGAACAGGGAGAGAGGTCCTCCTAGACAAGGGGCCTGAAGTGTCCAAGTGTCCATGAAGGACACGGGGGCTCTGGGGTCACGAAAAAGAGAAGGGGATGTGAAAATGGTTAGAAGAGGGAGATGGAGGAGAAGAAGGAGGAGGAAAGGAGAGGAGGGGAATGGAGGACTAGGAAGGGGAAGAAGAAGAAGGAAGAGTAGAAGAAATAAAAGGAGAAGAAGGGGGCTCCTGGGCAGCTCAGTCTATTAAGCATCCGTTGACTTTGGCTCAGGTCATGATCTCACAGTTTGTGAGTTCAAGCCCCACGTCAGGCTCTGTGCTGACAATTCAGAGCCTGGAGCCTGCTTTGGATTCTTGGTCTCCTCCTCTCTCTGCCCCTCCCCTACTTATGCTCTGTCTCTCAAAAATAGATAAACATTTAAAAACTCTTTAAAAAGAAGGCAAAGTGAAAGAGGAGCGATTCAAGAGGGAGCAGGAAGCTCTCCAACCCCAGAATCTCTGTTGCCTAAAATCTCACTAGGAAATCTTCATTTGGAAGGACCGTCTTTCATTCTTTATTTTCATCTTTCAAAATGAAGCCCTTCTGGGGGCGCCTGGGTGGCTGAGTCATCTAAGCGTCCGACTTCGCTCAGGTCATGATCTCACAGTTCATGGGTTCGAGCCCCACGTCGGGCTCTGTGCTGACAGCTAGCTCAGAGCCTGGAGCCTGTTTCAGATTCTGTGTCTCCCTCTCTCTCTGACCCTCCCCTGCTCACACTGTCTCTCTCAGAAATAAAACATTAAAAAATATTTAAGCCCTTCTTGCTGACACAACATACGAAGGCCCTACTAGGAATTAAGATGCTGAAAGCCAAGCAACAGGAGCTGCCAAATATTAGCCAGTCGGACCAGCTGCTGGTCATGTCCACAAAAATGTGACGCCAGTACAGGGAAGAGAGAGGTTGGGTTCTTGCAGGGCATCAGAATCTCCACCCCCACTGACCTTAGGAAAACCCTGACATTTTCCTTTCAGTCTCCTTGAAGTTCATCCCTCCAGACAAACCTCCAAAGTAGAAAGAGAAGCAAGGGCTTCTTTATGATCTCAACCTTCTTTCCAAAGGGCTCACAGGAGAAAAGCCCTGGAGAAGCTTTCATAGCAAAATTGTTAAGATCCCAGGCTCTGGAGTCAGATTCCCTGAGTTTGCATCTGGCTCTACCGTTGGATCTAAGACCTTGACCCCCATGTCTCTGAAGCCCATTTTCCTTGTTTGTAAAATGAGGTTGATGGGAATACTTATTCCATAGGATAGTTGTGTGGGTTAAGCAATATAATGCACTTGAATTTAGAACACCAGGCATTATGCTGGGTAGATGCTGTTCTTTATTATCACCAATCTTCCTACAACGAGCCAACAAGGAATCTCTTGGCTGTTTCAGACAATGACAGGGTCTGACTAGCCAGAATGATACTTTTTAGCGTCATTTCCCCCATCATTCAATACTTCCTTAGTGAGCACCTATTGTGAGCAGGATTTTATAAGAAATATAAACAACGCAAGGGTCAGTGCAGAAATCTACCCTGTCTTGAAGGAATGTACAAACTTAGCACAATGAGTCACAGTGTCAAGGGACTTCAACACAATGCAGTGGACAGGTGTGTAGGCCCCATATCACTTAAGATTCAGTTAGGCTATGAGTAATCAAATTATCCCAAATGACAGTGGCTTCACCAAGGCACAAGTTTATCTTTCTCTTCTGTAAACCTGGTCAGAAGGCAAGCAGTCCAGGCAGGTTTTGCAACTCCACGAGTGTTAAGGGCACCCTCGGTGTAGGGATCTACCTCAACCCGCCCTCCTGGTACTTGAGCACCAGCCTGGCCATCTTCTTCTTCATCAACATCACCCTTCTTCACCAGAGCCACACTTAGAGAGCACACACCAGGTGCCAGGAACTGTTCTAATCACTCCTCAAATATTATTTCATAGAATCCTCACAATAGCCCTATTATGTCAATATTAATTTCCCTCCTATTTTATTGCTAAGAAACCTATGGCACAAGAGGATTAAGTAACTTGCCCAACTAGGTGGCAGGGCCAGGATTTCAACTCAGTCTGGCTCCAGAGTCAGACGAAGAAGCAAGGAAGGGCATTCCCCGACCCTTTAATGACCCTTGTGCCAGGGCTTGGTCACATGGTCATATCCAGCTGCAAGGGAGGCTGGGAAATGTATTCTTTATTCAGGACAGCAAAAACTGCGAGTTCTATTACTAAGAAAGATGGAGAGATGGATTGGGGGGACCAATTTGCTGTCTGTGGTATGGACCTCCCCCATTTCATCCCCTCTCCCAAAGTGGGGCGCTCCAGCAGTAATGCTGTATAACATGACCTGTCCCCTGCCCCCAGCCTCCCACGCAGAGCTCCTGACTGGGACTAAGAGAGAGACCCTTCTCTTCATGTTGGACAGTGGCATACACTCTCGAGTGCTGAGGGCAGCAGATTTCAGTCAGGTCTTCCGGGCTGTAGTCTACAAAGAAAATAATTAAGTGGATGTTCTGAGTGAAAACGCTGCCCAAGCCGTGCTTCCGGCGGCCGGTGCCAGGGTTACCTAAGGTCCTGCTGCATTCCTGCCCTTGGGTGCTATAACACCCACCCATAAGCTTGTGATAAAAATCCTCTTGTTTGCCTCAGTGGGTCCCTGACTGTTACCCAACTGCCATCAAAGGATTCTTACCCCACAACCAGGCAAATGTGGTAAGCGTGCTATCAGTGCCAAAGAAATGTTATGGACATATGGAAGTCTGGCCTAGGGGGTTAGAGGAAGCTTCGTAATCCGGGGTAGTACAGCTATGATTAGACACAGAAAGTGCTGACCACATGAGAGACACTCTTCCACTTTGTACATAGGCTCACGTAATCCTCAAATACCCAATGAGGCAGGTCCTACTGTTACTAAACTCATTTTACAGATGAGTAAACCAAGGCACAGAAATGTTAAGTAACAAAAGGTCACACAATAGAATAAATAGAAATGGGTCTTTTTTCCCCCCCCAGTCAGTGTGGGTCTGGTTTCCATGGTCTTAACCATCATTTGGGTTTGGGTGTTTGGTGTCTGGGCTGAGTCTTGAACAAAGGGTAAGACTGTGCTGGACAGAGGCAGCAGGACTGTCCACACCGAGCAAAAGGCATGTGGGAGGCACCTCATGGATTCAGTAAGTGCAAGGCTGATTTGAGAGGTCTGGCACAGCTGCAGCACACAGGTTCTGAGGAGAAAGAGCAGGCAACCAGACTGGAAATCAGGATTGGGAGTCAATTCAAGGTGGGGGCTGGGAATCTATGCTAAAGAGTTGGGGATAACTTTGGAGGCCCTGGGGAGCCATCGAGAGGGCTGGGGTCAGGAAGTAACACGCTCTGGGCCTGGCTTTGGGATGAGTGCTCAGGACTATGAGCTACGTGATGAAAGGGGAACGACAGTCAGGAGGCTCCGATAATAAATAATCCAGTATATGGGATTCCAAGAGGGATGGAGAAGAGAAGATGAAGATGTAATCTCTTGGGGTCAAGGAGCAGAACTTGGGGGTGCCTGGGATACTAGGGAGAGAGAGGCACCAAAGGCAATTCCATAGGGATTCTATGCCCACCGGCAAGGTGGAGTGGGGATCGTGGGGATGGTGAATACTCATTGAATGGCATGAGTTTGAGGTGCCAGTGGGAGACCCTGGTGGGGCATCTTTCAGGCACAAACGCAGAAAAGAAGTATGGACTAGAAACGCGGCTCTGAGCTCAGATACACAGCATGTTCCCTGAAGCTGTGGGCACAGATAATGCCCCGAGGGGAGACCCTTGACCAGAACCTGCTAGCACAGCGGGCAGCTAGGAGATAGGAAGCAGTTAGCTTAATGAGCTGAGGATGACCAGGCAGCGGCACACCCTAGAAGACCAGAGCAAGCTCTCAAAAGGAAGGAAGGACCCCCGGTGTCAAAAATGGTGGGGGGAGGAGGGCAGGAGTTAGGTGAAGGCTTGTGGCCTCCACTGAGGGTTCGGCTCGCTGCTGGCCCTGCCCCATTAGAGCCCCCACAAGCCTTTCTGTTGCCCTGGAAATGGCTCTGGCACTGGGGATCTGCAGAGTCAGATCATTCGGATTTATGATGGAAAATGGCCCCAGGGACTCAGGCAGTTTATTGCTCACAAACGGATTCCAACTTGTCCGTTAAAGTGCTTCATTCTGGTCCCAACACCTGGCATGTTCACACCTCGGATGAGGAGTCGGGCCTGCCCAAATGATTAGTGTGTGGGCTCGGCCTTGTGGGGAGCAGCACTGCCCTCCTAAAGGAGGCTAGGCGGACTTCGGAGCCAGGGCCACCCCATCTGCACTGCCCCAGGAGATGCAAGCAAGGCCTCGAGCATTCCCATGCCCCAGCCTGTCCTGAGCTCCGTGGGGCAGGCCACATTCCCCAGGAGGGCTGTGGCCAAGTGGGGTAACAGAGGACTGGGGAGCAAGGAGTTGGCATCAAGCCCCAGATCTGCCAAATAAGAACCGTGTGACCTTGACCAAGCTCCTTGGTCTGGGATTGTTTCCTCTTCCACAGGTGGGGAAAAAATCCTCCCCTTGCCAGGCGGTCGTGGTGATTCAATCACTTGTGTGAAGCATGCAGCCCAGAGCCTGGGAAGTGTCCCTTACTCAGTAAATAAGAGTGATTGTTCTCACCAACTGTCTTGCAGTCTGTCCCTTGCCCCAAAGCATGAAGAGGGCAAAGGAATGTCCTTGGAAGGTGAAGTCACAGGACCGGAACCGCTAAGCCACCTACCCCACTTTGTCTCCTTCCTCAGACGCCTGGCCCTCCTTCCCCAGCCTCGAAGCTGCAGCCTCCACTCTCAGGCAGGCCTCCCCCACTTCCCCAGCCCCTCCAACTAGCAACTTAGAAAGCTGCCCCGGCATCTCCAGGAAATGGGGCGTGGCGAGGGCCCGGCCTTCACAGTCAGAATCTTCCAGCTCTCCAGGGAGAGGTGGAGGCAGGTGGGCTGGACCAGCAGGCCTGCAAGGGAACAGGCTGTTGAGCTGTTGGCCCGGCAGGCTGACAGGTAACTCACGGTGTCCTTCCCAGATTCACACTGTGTTTTGCTGCACTTCTGTATCGTGATAACCCCACGTCATCCTTCCCAGTCTGTACCAATATGGCAGCAATGGACCAATTGTGAAGCAATGCAGAATTCTTCATGCTCTTGCCTAATTTTTACCTCCCCAAACTGCCCACCTCTCCCATCTGAGCTCAGCCCCAGGCAGGTTTATTTTCTTCGCTGTACTCCTTTTAAAAAAAAAAAATCAGGATGCAGCCAGGTTGGAGAAAGAGATTGGGTACTTGACTGTTTCCATTGGCACTCTGGTCCTCTACCCCCTTTGCTGAAATCCACGCTAGGCAGAGTGTGAGAAGGCACTTCCCAAGGGGAGACCCTCTTGCCTCCCAGGCATTTGGCCTTTGCATCCCATTTCCAGTGCGTGTTGGGGCGGGGGGGGGCGCACTGAGGTTAGGGGTGCATCCCAAGGTAGCTGGTAAGGCAGATAAAGAGAGGTCAGATATGTCCCAGTGCCCCTCATCCCCCAGCCCTCACACACACACACACACACACACACACACACACACACACCGTGACAAAGTCATTAGCCAAGGCAGTAAATGCCAAATTCACTCATCAGCTGCAACCCAGACCCCTGGTGGGTCATAGGGGCAGGGGTGGGGGTGGGAGGCTGGTGATTGGCAGGAGTCTCAGTTCCTACCCCAAGAAGTTTCTACCGTAGCTAGGGTGTGTAGCTAGGGAGACAAGATTGCCAATGGGAATTAACTAGAAACAAAATAAGATGTCAAATTTTTAAATCTGAGGTTCTAGAAAATTAGTCTTATCATTGTTTGCAGGGACCCAGTGGGTGCCTGGTAGAGCCCTGGAACATTTGAGTGCCGTGGGAGGGAGCGGCTGAGGGAGAGCAGCTTGATGAGGAGAGAAGCCACCTTGGTTACCCTGCACAGAGCCCCAAAGCACCCAGTCACGAGAATATGTCTCAACACAGTGACCAACATGACCAGCTGTGGCCAAGTGGACTGCCTCCTCTTGGAGCTACTTGAAGAGGTTGAGACTTGGGGTTTTGTTTTGCAAGGAGGGTTACAAGAAAACACCTGACTTATGGACCCTCACCGTGGTGGAGGCCGAGGAACAATGGTGGGGGTGGGAGGGAAGGGAGGTGAGGACTGAAGACAGATGGGGGGCACCAGAGCCAGGCCCCCTCACACCTCCAGTGTGCTGGAGTGGGGTGGGTGATGTCAACCCACCCATGTCTTGGCTCGAGGAGGACAAAGAGGGAATTTGGGACAGTGATCACTGGGGTAGCAGAAGAATATCCAGAAGATCTGTCTCAGCCAATTGTGGAAGAAGCCCCACTCTCACCGCAAGAGACTTCAGATACCCTAGGGTCTCTGATTAAAAAGTCTGGGTCCCCTCCTACTACCCCCATTCCCCTCATCAGCACAGAGGCGACCGAGACCTGTTCCCGGTACACCTGACTGATCTCTCCAGGGCAGAGGCCAGAGCCACTGAAATCATTCGCAGATGCCCCTTGTCCCGTGTGGCCCCACTCGGCAAGCAACCCAGAGCGTGCCACCCAAGATAAAGGTTTCCGTCTGATTCTGTGGTTCAGCCGAAGCCGTGTTCTTAATAGTCCAAATAAACAGTGTTCGGCCTGGAGGCCAGGACACGCCCAAACATGCCACTTCCAATTCCAGCACCAACTGGGTGCCACAGGCACAAACCCATCTTCTAAGTCACAGCCAGCACTAAATCATGCCTAGTGGGCCACGGCAGCCAGCTGGGAGGGCTGGCTACCAGTTGTGTGACTCTGGGCTTACAATCATGAGGCGGCAGGGCTGGGCAGGGAAGTTTTCCCACCAGGGAGACAGGAGACCCTCACTCCCCGCCTGCACCCCTGGTGACCTCCCTCAAGCTGATTCTTCCCACGGGCCTTGGTTTCTCCATCTGTAAAATGGAAGAGAAGGACTAATACCACAGTTCTAAAAGTGTGTTCCCTCCAGCAACAGCATCGCTTCAGAAGCTGCTGGAAATACAAATTGTCAGGCCCCACCCCGCTGGGTCAGAACCTCTCAGGTAGGACCCAGAAATCTGTGTTTAGCAAACCCCCTGGGTAATTCTGTTCCCAGATAACGTTAGGAGATCTACAGATGTCTGTCTGGCTCTAATTTTTTTTTTTAATGTTTTATTTGTTTTTAGCAGAGAGAGAGAGAGAGAGAGAGAGAGACAGCGTGAGCAGGGGAGGGTCAGAGAGAGAGTCACAGACTCTGAAACAGTCTCCAGGCTCTGAGCTGGCAGCACAGCACCCGACGCGGGGCTCGAACCCACAAACCGCGAGATCATGACCTGAGCGAAAGTCGGACGCTCAACCGACTAAGCCACCCGGGCGCCCCTCTAATTTTTTTTTTTTAATGTTTATTTCTTTTCGAGAGAGAGAGAGACAAAGACAGAGCATGAGGGGATAGGCAGAGAGGGAGAGAGACACAGAATCTGAAGCAGGCTCCAGACTCTGAGCTATCAGCACAGAGCCCAACGCGGGGCTCGAACCCCCGAACCGCAAGATCATGACCTGAGCCGAAGTCGGACGCTTAACCGACTGAACCACCCAGGCGCCCCTGGTTTTAGCATTTTAATGAGCCTTACTTCTTTTACTCGTAAGAACTATTTACCTCACAGATTATATTATACCCTTAAAAGAAGGGCCAGCCTTTCCTTCGAGAAAGATTGAGAGCCGGAACTTGTCTCCCATTCTCATCTGGTAGAGGGTGGGCATCACCCAAGCTCTGAGCTCCATTGGAACTCTGCCCTTGGTCCTTTTGTATTCTGGAATCTGCCCCAGGCTCAGAACTCTGGATTCTGGGTGTGGCCTGGAAGATGGCAGCGCAGAGGGGCCAAGCCCAGGCAGCCTCACCTCCACCCCTGTGGCCGGCACATGGCCAGAAAACCTCACTTCCAGATCACCAGGTTGATGCCACCAGGAGATTTTTGAGGAGCCGAAAAGCTAAAAAGAGGACCATGCTGGCTCCAGAGATTGTCGGCATCAGTGAAAGAACCAAAATTGTATTTCCTTACTTCCAGCCTTTACAGAGATAAAAGCCCCCAAGGAGAGCACCCCTTTTAGGAACACCAGCTGTGAGTGTATAGTTTCTCTGGAAGGAATTTCTACATGCAAGCAAGGCCACTGGGCCCATGTGGAGAGTTATGAGCATCCCTCCCTGCTTAGACCCAGGCCCTGCTTCTGCCACAGGAACACCCTTCTTTGGACATCCCCTTATCCCAGCATGGTGGCCTCCCCTGACTGGTCTTGAGGAGCTTGTTTCCGGGGAAACACCAGCTCCGGAACTAGCACTGGCCAGCTCACAGGCTGCAGGGCAGGCCTAGGTCAAGGAGGGCCCGGGGTGG
Organism: Hyaena hyaena; assembly: GCF_003009895.1. NCBI lineage: Eukaryota > Metazoa > Chordata > Mammalia > Carnivora > Hyaenidae > Hyaena > Hyaena hyaena. The sequence continues at coordinate 2,425,838 of NW_024080698.1, forward strand.
CCAGCCTGTCTCCACCCCAGAGACCTGCTGGGGACAGAGGGCTGGCAGGAATCAGAGGGAGGGGCTGGACAGGCTACAAGCCATCATGGCCCAAGCAGGCCCCCTTGGCTCTTCTAGCAACAGGGTGGCTTCAGGACGGCCGCTCGCCAGCGGGGATTGGCAAAAACAGACCATGGGTCCAATCAGAGAGCCTTTCCTCCCTGGGCCCCGGAGCCACAGAGCCATGGGGCTCATTTTCACTGGAACCTGCTTTCCCCAAATTTCTGGAGCCCGTGATTAGGGTAACACAGTTAGTTACTAGCACTCAGGGAAGAAGCGAGGCTGGGAGAGGAGGAGGGAGGGCCCACTGACACATCTGTCACTAATCACAGGGAAAGGCTCAGACCAAAACTCATTTCGGACCCAGAGCCTCTGGGCCTGTTTTGGGAAAGTTGACTAATCCCATAATCCTGCCCACCAGGCAATTTTTCTGCCTGGCTTCCAAGTGGGAGTGGGAGAGAGCCCTGGGGGCAACTGTCCCGCTGAGGAATGTATTCTCTTAAAGGGGAAAAGCCACCTCAGTCAGGCTTTGTTCCACAGCAGTCTGTGGTTTAGGGGTGTCAGCAGAGGTGCCTGCGCCGGGTGGAGGCCAGCCCTCTAAGCAGGGCACAAGGAAGGGGCTCAAGGGGCCCTGTCTTCATGGTGGCAGCAGGACCACAGCCCCCTCCCGTGGGCTGGGACCCGCAGCTCAGCCTTGCCAGGCAGGGAGCAGAATCTCGGTGCCTGGGATCCTGGCCTGGACATCTTCCCTGCTGGCCTGGGCCGCTTGGTGGATGGAAATGAGCATAGCCCTCTCCCCCAACCGGCCGTCCTGCCCCCGCCACTGCGATGGGTGTCACTCTTTCCTATCCAGACGACTCAGTGGGAAGTGACGGGTGTCCTCATCTTGTCCAGGTACTCAGTGCTGTGGGGACCCCTGTTCACGGCAGAGAACCCCCAAGGCAGCAGCCCGGCACACCAGCAGACTCGCACACACGCCCATGCGCACACAGGCACGCTCTTCCCCCCACCCCACGGTGACTTCAGCACGCCATCCCAGCAGGGCACAAACAACACAAATGAAGACCAGAGCCTTTCCAAGACGCGAGTCGCCAAGTTCCAGGAAAGTCGTGTGCAAACTCGATCTGTCTCATATTTTCCCTTTGTTCGAGATTATCACTTCAGAGATGTGTTTGCTTAGTAGTGGGGAAGGGGGGGTGGGCAGCAGGAAGTTTGACAGGAAAATGCTTTTTTTGAATCACAGTTGGAAAGAGAGAATCTGTTCGGATTATACAGACAAAAGAAAATAATCGTCTCATAGGCAAACCTCACCGGTACCACTCAGAGATCTCTGCTATAGTGAAACCTCACAGTGTTCCCTCCTAATGGGAAGGAGGTGTTTTCTAATGAGGTGTGGGAAAGGAGACACGTCTCCTAAAGAAATTTTTTGGTAAACTGTGTTAAGCCAACATCAGGCTGTGAGTGCCCCATAATGATCTTTGACACCCCCAAGCCCAGGCAAGCAAGAATGGGCATCCAGCTGACAATAAGCATGCACTGTCTCTTTAAGAGCCTGGCCAGAGAGTTTGTTTACCGGGAGGTTTGTTTGGGTCGTGGTGGGAGGAAAAGAAGAAGATAAAAGTGGGTTGGGATACTAGAAAGACCAAAAAAAAAAAAAAAAAAAAAAAAAGCCAGAATGCAAGAGAAAGCAAGATTACAAAAGTAGCTAGGTCCAGGGGGAAATTTTATTTTTGCAACAAGGATTCCAGTCCCCTGGGGACTGTTTCCACCAAGCAAGTTAATCACCCAGTGCTTAGGTTTGATCAGACACAATTCCCTGAGTCCACCAGGAGGGAGCCCAGGCCCGGTGAGGGCCACCTGCCGGCTCAGGCCTCTGGGGCAGGAGGGTTAGACTGAGTTTGGAAGGAGGGCAGCGTGGGAGTGACCTGGAGACAAACCAGAAGCTTGGCCTGGGGGACAGAAGCTCCCCAGCTGGGCTCTGGGTGGGGGCTTCCAGGGCCCCAGGACCCCGGCGCTGCTTGCACCTTTGTGTGACCGGCCCCGTGTGCACACAAGTTGACCGCACTCCTGGAAGACAATCCCCAGCTTTCAAGGCTTCGCACAGGCCTCCTGTGGTTTTCGGGACTAGCAGGAAGAGTCCAGATGGGGCCAAGCCGGAGTCAAAGTCCCCAGATGGGAGGTGGGCCGCAGTGTGTGCTTTAGGTGTGCCAGTGAGTGTGTTTCCAGGAGTGAGGAGGGAGAGAAGTGGCCCAAATGACAGCTGTCACTTTAAGAGCCCAGGCAAGGCTGGGAAAGAGCAAGGTTTGGGGATGGCTTTGCCAGAGTCCAGAGTCCAAAGATGGTTGACTCCGAGTGAGCCTGTGGACGGGAGAACCCCGTAGGCTTCACCCTGGTCTCGGATGAGGCTGCTCTGGGTGCAAAGTAAGCCCATCTACAGACAGGCCAGGCACGTGTCCCTCTTCCTCACCCAGCGCTTCTCAACAGTAGCCTTCCTACAGAAACCCATCTGCCCACGCTGGCTCTTTGAAGCTGCAGCTCTGCAGGGAGGACAGCTGAGGGCTCTGGGTCACGCTGAGGACACCGTCCAGCCTGGCCTGGGCGGGCAGAGGCAAGCAGGCCCTTCTCGGGGGACAGCTGGGCCATGGTGTTCCTGGAACTGTTTCCCAGAATTTTCCTTCATGTCATATTCTGAGGATTTGGGAACAGCCTCTAAATGGGATTATCCCATTGAGATCGCTTCAAGCTCTCCCTCCACCAGCTCCAAAGCATGTCCTGTCTCCTGCTAGTGGGGACGGGGAGGGGGGCGATCAGGTCACCCCCAGGCCATGCGAATGGGCATTTGTGCTTCTGCCCCTTCACACCTCCCACTCTTAAAAGACCCCAGCCCCTAGAGTCCTGGCCTTGGAATGTCAGGGCACCTCTGTCCCGGCTGGAAAGGGTCACTCCCCGAGGAACTTCCTAGTTAGGGAAAAGCTGCAGTTTGTGAGACTCAACCCCATTCACCAGGAAACTGGGTGGTCATACTTGCCTCAAAGTGAAATACCGCGCCTGCATTCTGTTTGATTCTCCCGGGGAAGCCCAGGGAGTTCGTTCAACAGGTTGTGGGACTGCGTTTCTGCAGGGCGGGGAACGTACCACACGCACCCAGAATGCCCTTCAGCACCGACAAAGCACTGCCGTGTCAAACACACAGGCTCGTGCACAATCGCAACTTAATACGTGTGTGTTGGGGAAAAGGACGACAAGATGGGCAGCAGGACAGACTGTATCTGAGCTTCCAACAGGCTCTTCGTTTGAAGTTCCGTGCCAGCCGGGTCAGAGGGCAAGGCCTAAAGAGAGCAGGCTGTCCCAGCAAAGCAGGCCCCTGCGGGAAGGCAAAGGAGCAACAGCAAAGAAAGCATCGATTGGTCAAATCAAAATCCCGGCAGCCCCAGAAACCCTCTCTCCAGGGCCTGCCGGGGACTGGGCTGGAGTGTCCACTTGCCCGGAATCACACTGCCACCCTCCCGCCCAGCTTTCAGGGTGCCCGTCAGTCAAGCTGCCTCTTGCTAAATAAACCAGCCTTTGTGTGTGTGTGTGTGTCCCAGAGGAGAGAGAATGGACTGGGGGAGGGGAGGCTCTGTTTGTCAAAATAGACCTCCTGAATGCTTTGAAGGGCCTGCAGTTTGGATGAGTAAATATTTTCCCCGTTCAGATGAAAGGTGCAATCATCGCCGGTTTTTAATTACTTTAATTAGAAAAGATTGCCTGAATCTTGTACTTATCTGTACTATTGTGGGAACTGCCAGAAAATGAAGTGCAGGGAAAACAGGTGGAGTTTGACCTTTGCTCTGAGCATCTTGAATTTCTTCTAGGCTGGTAATTAAGAAGAATCAGGGGAAGTTCCTAGCAGAATCTAGGAAACGCAAACACACACACAACCGTAGACATGAGGGCACGCCGACGCGCACTCTCTCTCCCCCACACACACACTCACACACGCACAGACGCACATTCTCATGCACGTGTGCGCGCATGGGTGGAGGGGAAAATGGACCCCAGTGTGGCAGACCAGAAAGTTCCAACTTTGAGAGCAGCATCCTGCTCCCAGCCCCAGAGAGGTGGCTTAATGAGTTTCCCAGGGTGGCCTGAAATGATTAATTAAGCAGACAGCCCCTCATGCCTTCCCCACACAACGGAAACCCAGTAACGGTCCGTTTGGGGAGGGGAACAGCAGAAGCCCCAATTCCAGGGGCCGTTGGGGACGTGGTGTAAGAGCCAGGAGCCCCAGATAAGGGATGATAGCAACGGCCTAAAACAGCCACCAAAGCACACCCTGCCCAAGCTGCGGCTAGAAGGCCTGTCTCTGCCCCTGGCCTCTGGGCCTCTCCTCCTGTCCCACGTCTGGGCAGGGACAGACCCAGGGGACCCTTGGCAAAATGGCCGAGCAGGCATAGTTGCCTCTGGCCTCCCTCCTTGTCCACTTCCACTGTGCAACATTTCTGGGATCACAGATGGACACCAGGGAGGGATTCTGGACACCGTGGGTCAGGACCCCCAGGCACAGAGCGAGAGGGGAAGAGAAAGAGGAAAAGATGGTGGGGGGGCTCCTCTGGGGCTTCTCTCCCAGGTCACCCTTGTCAGGGGAAACTACAGTCTTTCAGAAGTGTCAGGGGACCCCCAGAGCCCAGCATTAACCATTCACTGATTCAACAAACATGTCCTGAGCACTTCTGGTGTTCAAAATACAGCGGTGAGCCGTGGTGTGAAATACAGACTCCCAGGCCCAAGCCAGGGAGATACAGATTTTGTCACTCTGAGGACCTCCTGGAATCCAGGTGATTCTCACGTACCGTCAGGGCTCAGGGCTCGAGTGTCCAGAGACTTCTCAGGTTTCTGCATCTGTACCCTAGACGGGCTGCTCGCCAGAACCCTATGGATGTTTCTTTTGGAAAGCGCCCCAAGGATTCGGCTAGGGTGCTGACATCGTGTCCTGTTTCTCCACAGACAAGAGCATGGCCTTCTTCCCTGGAGAGTCACGTCTCGGAGGGATTAGGACAAGAACGGAACAAAGGTTTCTGGCATAAGGAACACCCTGCTGGAGGTTTGAAATCTGTCCTGGGCCTTGTAAACAGGCCTCGCGAAGGGGACAGGGGCTCCGAAGCAGGCCCAGGCCCAGCCAGTCTGCAGGGGCAGCGGCCGTGGAGGTGTGGAAAGGCAGAGCCAGGAACAATGTTTTTCTTTCTGAAACACTCCAGGCGCTTTGGGATGGATTTCCAGCCTGGTGTTTACAGCATCTGCAGCCGCGTCCACGACCACGTCTGATTGTACATGTGTCTTTCTCTAAAGCTGTCTGTCTGTGTGTTTGCGTGTTCGAGCTGAGTGTCTGATCACATCTGTGTCTGTGGGAGGCCCTCGGAGGAAAATGGCTCCGGCCTCCACCGTGAGCTCTTCCACCCCAAAACATGGCTAAAATAAACCTTGCTGAAAAGGCTTTAACAACATTTTTTTTTCCCTGTCCCTGGCACGGGTAATAACACCAGCAGGTCTCCACGGTCAATTTAGGAAGCTTGGGAAAACACTGCTTGTAATTAAAAGTCTAGAAGGGCCTCAATTAGGGCAGTGTTTGCGCTGCCAGGCCCCTTCCCAAACCCCACTCGGCAGCATTCCTCTCCTGGCTGGAAAAGCCTTTGATTCACACCAAATGTTTAGTGGCCACGCTGGACTGGGCCTTGGCACTGCCTTCTCTGCCAGCTGCTCGGGGCCCGGGCGGGCCTCTGCCCCATGGCCTGGGACCCGAGGCTTTGTCCTCCCAGGCTGGTGCAGCGGGCCGGGCTCTCCCTGCCTCCTGACTTCCTGGCCCTTCCCTCAGAGACGGGGGGCCCCCGGCCCACCCAGCACCCACTCTCTGATCAGGGTGGCAGTGCTCACTCTAAGAACTAAAGGCCGTATATCAGGCCTCTATCTGAGGATGAGGCAGCTGCGGTCAACGTGGAGGGAGGGTGGTGCTGAGGGACAGCGAGGGACACTCCCAGTGCTTCTTCTTACTCTGCTGAAGTCACCGCCTTCTGAGCCAAAGCCTGCCCTGGAGCTGCAGTCACCTCAGGAATTGTAGCCAGAGGGCTCCAGACTATTCCCCTAAAACCAGAGAATACAGGGCCTAGCTGGGAGGGTCAGGAAATGGCACAAACCTCTGACCTCTTGAATCCCGATGGATTAAAGACAAGAGCTTTAACTGGCTTGGGGCCCAGGGTGCCATGCTGGCCCCTCCTGTTGCTGGGGATGGAGCAGCCAATGACAGAAACAGGGGGGCAGAGGGTGCTGCCTCCTCACTGGAGCAAAGGCTTAAGCCCTCAGCTGGGTGGGTGGAAGAGAGAGGTGCTGAGTCAGCTCAGGATCAAGCCATTCCCTCCCAGGACACACTTTAGTGTATGTGTGCCCGTGCATGCACACACACACACACACACACACACAAACACAAACACTCTGAGGCCGCAAACGGGTCCTCAGTGTCCCCACCCAAGCTCACATTCCGCTAATGTCCACTGGTGCTGACACCCATTCACAATCACAGACACAGTCAGTCAGACATGGACATCCTAACAAAGACCTATAGGTCCCATGCAAGACCAGGATGCCTTTTGGGGTCCCCGAGTCCTCGGCGGCCTCCAGTGCCTCTCGTGGCAGCAGAGGCAGACAGCCGAGTGGGGTAAGAATCATGATTCAGGCAGACTGTGATGCAAAGCCAAGGTCAGACCCTGAAGCCCACTGGCCATGCCCTGCCAGAGTCGTGTGGGAACATTTGGGGAGACCTTGGGGAGGGCAGTCTAGGTGTCGATCCCAGCCCTGCTGAGGCTCTCCAGGGCCCCGCCCCAGCAGCAGGGGAATGGCAGGGGAAGGGTTACAGGCTAACCAGAAAAAACAATCACTAACGGGAAAGGCAGCACATTCCAGCCCTGCTTAGCAGGGCCGCCAGGCCCGTGGGTGGTTCTTGGATTATTCGTTTCCTTGAAAACAAAAAGGAAAGTTCAGGGCAGTTCAGCTGTGCCCTGAATCTCACTCCAAGGCCTTTGTCTCCAGCCCCCTCCCAGCCCGCGTGCCCCCACACACGCACACGCGGTCCCACTGGCTCTGCCAAATGTCCACTGGGAAAGTGAGAACATTAATACCCCCCAAAGCCTGCAAGACAAGCAAGGGAAGCTGGAAAGAAGAATCAGAGAAAGCAAGGGGAACGGGATAGAGAATGCCGCCCAGAGAACTCGTTCCCCGGGAGGCTCCATTCTGCAGATGGGGTTGTGGAGACATTTGTTGATTCACTCAGCAAACCCGGATGGAGTCCCTGCTCCGTTCCAAGCACCATGCCAGGCACTGGGCTTGTACTTGAGGGATTCGTCGTCAGGAAGCCCTCGTCTCCCATGGACATTTCAGTCTCCAATCCCAGCCCCCTCTTCTGTCTATAAAAACGCTGTCTCCTGATAGACTCTGATTATCTTATTCATACTGAGACGTAGGCAGCTGATAAGGCTGGAAGGAGATCTTGCCAGTGTGATGTGCTTTGTAAGGAGGGCGAAGGAGGTGGAGCCTCCCTGAGGAAGAACAGGAGGAGGCAGCCATCTTGTCATAAACACAGGAACAGAATCAAATGGCCTCTGACTCTGTCTGAACACGTCCTTCTCCTTTGATTCCCACCTAAGCCCTGTGAGGAGGCAGGTTCCCCCCACCGCCAAACTGAGGCTTGAAGAAGGCTTCAGGGCCTCACTGAAGCCATTACATTGACTGCCTCCTCCCTACATCTCTCTCTCCTCAGCTCTCTGAGTTACTCATTTCCACTGAGGTTTCTGCTTAAATGTTGCCCCTCTGAGAGGGCCTGTCTCACCCCCTGTCTGAAGTCGTTTGCTTCTCATCACTGTGCTGGTCTCTTCCTCCTGGGGAACTTGTCAGTTTCACGTGTGTCTACTTGAAGTCTCCCTTACTGGACTGTCAACCCCTGGAGGGAGGGCCTGGGTCTATTTTGTTTACCGTGCATTCCCAGCACCCAGGAAAGTGCTGCGCACACAGTAAGTACTCAGTAAATGGTTGTAGAATGAATACAGAAATGAGTAGCAGCATAGCTCAGATAGGTGGAACCAGATCAACTTCGAGGCCCGCATTCAGATTGGTGCTGCTCTCTTCTTCTCCAACTCCCTCAAGGTTGGAGGTGAGCAGGATGCACAAACCTCTCCACTCCACATCGGGGCTAAGCTAGAACAGCCTAAAGCTAAAAAAAAAAAAAAAAAAATCAGATTCCATAGCTGGGCTACATGTTGCTTCTGCAGATGTAGATATCTGGCACATAGAGTGTCCCAGAAGCCTGTCCCCCATGGGGCCTCTCCTGGAGGGAGGGCCAGACAGGGGTTGGCTGTGGCATTCCATTTGGACATGCTCGTTCACTCATTTGGTCCATGGACTTCTAACAGGCACTAAGCTGGGTTCGTACACATGTATCAGAGTATCTAGAATTTTCAGACTGTCAAAGAACAATACTGGTGTGTGGTACTCAGACCCAGCATAGTGTGAGATGTCCTGGGAGCCACAATTGTGCTGGAGAGTCAGGCACAAGGTTATAAGGAGGTCAGCTGGAGGCTGAGAGACAGGCTGACCAGGATGTGCATACCAGACACAGGGAACAGCATCTGCAAAGGCACAGAGGTAAGGGAGTGCCTAGTGGACCCAGGACAAGCAAGGAGTTCCCTAGGCCTGGATCAGAAGGTTCAGGCAGGGAGAAGCCAGAGAAGGGGCTGGGGGAGGAATGGGCCAGGTCACCGAGGGCAAAGTCTACTGGCCCAAGAAGCCAAAGCTTCACTGGGTAGGCAATGGGTAGCCCCTCAGTTCTTCTAAGAGGGGAAAGACATGAGAGGCCTTGCATTTTAGAAAGCTCGCTCTACTGGACAGGTGGAAAGGGCTGGTGGGAAGTAAGCCTGAACAGGTCGAGGGGCTGTGACCACCATCCAGGTGAACAATAGTGGCTTGGACTTGTGGCTTCAGGGATGGAGGTAAGGGGACAGATATGAGAGGTATTTGGGTGGGAGTAGGAGAGGATTATGATGAACTGACTTGGGGGGATGAGGGTGAGGGTTGCCAAGGGTGAGCCCCAGGGTTCTGGTCTGCTCAGCTGAGTGGAAGGGGCAGGCAGTGATCCAAGGAGAGGATGGTGTATTGGCCTTGGCCACATGTCCGGTTGGCCACTAGAAGGGACTGGTTCTGCGGGGGAAGGTGTTGGCCTAGAGCTCTGGAGCTTTCTGAACTCAGACATCAGTGTAGTCCAGGGAGAGGATGAGGCAAGGAGATTGAGTTAAATAAGAAAAGAAGACCAAAGAGAGATTTACCGCTGCCTCTGTGCCAGATCAGACCTCAGTGTCCTTCTAGACCTACTTCCTATCTTCCCACCCATCCAGTGTGTGAGAGAGCTGGTGGGGAATTGGCTGAGAGAGAAGGCGGAGATTAGGAAAGATGGATGGTAGGGAAGCCAAGGTGCGGAGGCAGGGTGAGGGCCATGTTCCAGAGCTGCAGGGGTCGCCCTAGCCCAGCCAAGGGCTAGCAGCCCACTGGGAGTCCTGGGTGCATGGGCTGGATGCTTAGAATGGTCTCCCTTGGTTCTGGGGGTGACAGACCCCAGCCCAACCTGACACAGTGGTCAGGTGCCGTGGAGGGCAGGCAGCCCCCAGCCAGAGTGCTGTTAGCCCAGGGCCTGCCTGCTCCAACCCAGGGAGCTGATCTCCAGTCTCTTGCTTCTGTCTGCATGGTGTCTCCAGGGGCCAAACGCTGAGGTGACAGGGAGAAGCGTGTCCGGAAATAGGAACCTTGAGCTGGGCGTCATTTTCCGCTCCCTTTCCTTTCTGTGGCGTTGAAGAGAGGGTTTTACTTCCCCTCTCATTTTCCGCTTTGCATTTCACAGGCTGCCTGCCAGCTGATCCCAGCCAAGGTGGCTGTGGTCCTCAGGAATCCATCATTAGCTCTCAACCCCTTGCCCTGACGTCAGGTGACACCTTGGGACCCCAGCTCACTCCCTACTTCCTCCCCCTACCCAGGTCCAAGTGCATCCCCACTTTTTACCTGGTCTCCCCACTCTGGCCCAGACTCTCACAGAAGAAGGCCCAGAGGACAGGGCTGTGAAGAATATCTAAGACCAACAGACATGCCAGTGTATTTCCTTTGGCTCTCCTAATGACGGTGACATTGCCAGTGGCCAGCTGCTAGTGGTCCACTCTGTCCCTTGGGGCCCAATCTCCGGTGCCAGCAGATGGCCCCATTCCCTCTGAGACCTTTGCCCACCCCATCCATCCTGCCCTCATTCCTGTTTCTGACACTCCTTCCCCTGCCCCTGTGTATGGGGGTGGGGGAGGGGAGGGGGAGGGCCCTGAGCTTGATTCTGGCCAATGAGACTTGCCCATTGAGGTGGAAATCATTGTGATAATTAACAAGCCTCCTTAGAGGACACTGGAGGGCATGAAGAGGTGCAGGAGACAGACAACAGAGCCTGCCCAATGGACCAGTGAGGCCCCCGGAGAACAGTGAGCCCCAAGCTGTTCTTGGGGCTGAAACAGAGAACTAGCCCCTTGTCCTTCAGAGGTGACGGGGACCCAACATGTTCCTTGGAGAGAGAGAAACGAGGGCATGGGGTGGGGGGGTCAACTCCCAGCCCAGAATTGGGTCTAGTCAAGGAGGTGAAGTCCCCAAGGGATGCCCCTAGGGGCCTGCTGAGTCACAACCATCCCTTCCAAAGCCCTGATCTCTCACCCTGCCCTACACACAGCAAACCCAGATCCTGCCACAGACAGTGTTGTGGGGGAGGGGCTGGGGGGCAGTGGCTAAAGGGCCTAAAGCTAAATAGAGGCTGGAGGGGCTAGAGGTGGGGAACCAGCTGGCCCCATCCTATCCCTTGGGAGCCACACTGTCCTCATCCCAGGCCTCCAGGTGTGGCCCATCTCCTTCTCAAAGCTCCATCCACAGAGGTCAAGTGTGGGGGCTGCCCACTCTGAAATGCACTGCCTTCTCCCAGAGGTGGGGCCGAGCACAGCGGGGGCCCTGCACAGCCAGAGCCATCTGGGAAGCCGAGGCCCCAAGGGCTCTGCCACCCACCTCCCCAAGCAGGACCTCGTGCGGGACTGGAGAAGGGGTGGGTGCAGTAAATGTTTACTGGTTTCAATTGGGATAAACTAAACTGATGTGGGTGACAGCGTTTCCTCTGCTCCTGCTGGGGCACCAGCCCTACTGCTTTGGGCCTCAGTTTCCATCTCTGCAAAATGAGAGGTTGGGATGGGGTGTGTGGTCTTCAAACTCTGCTCTCAGAGCTCCAGGCATCCTCTGGGGGAGAATCAGGGCCAGAGAAGCTTTGGTCTTACCAGCTACACTGGGCTTTATTCCTAAGATTTCACCTGCAGACCAAGCCCACAGCCCAGAAAAGCGTGATCGCCTCTGGGCTGGGGGATGCCTGGGTCCCTCCCAGCTCCAACTTTCCAGAGATGGGCAGCCCTGTATTCGAAGCAGGAGGGCCCAGGCTGCTGGGGGAGAGAGGACAGGCCAAGGAAGGACTAACCAAAAGGACACCCACCTCAAACCTTAAGTTGAGTACAGTGCTGGACACACTAATACATGTGTCCAGGGCACAGAGGGACAAGGCTGGCTGTGGGAAGCGGGCTCAGGAAGGCCCAGGCAGACCCAGAATGTGCACCCGTGTTCACCCTTACATGCCTATGGGCCCCTGCATGCACGCCTACACATGGGCACGCACACACAGGCATGCACACACAGTTGCCCGCACCTCCCCCCACCTCCCCGCAGGAAGACTCCAGCTACAGAAGTGTCCCTCCGTCCGCCTCTGAGCCCTGCCCCATTCCCTCTTACCTCCTCTTGGGACTCTTCAAGCTGACCTAGCAGAGCTCTGTCTGAAGATGAGGAAAACATCTCTATCTGTTTTTCAAATATTTGGGGCTTGCTAAAGACCAACACTTTTTTTTTTTTAAGTGTGTATAATTTGAGGGCAATTTAATCCATATGTTTCTGATTCTCTTGCACTTAAATCACCAAAATATTGATTTTTAAGAGCCATTTGATGTCTAAGGAACCTTTTTAATAAGCTTTTAAAGCTCTTTAAACCCAGATCCTGGAGCCAGGGCCAGGGCCCAGGCAGGCCACTGGCTGGCCACAGCCCCTCCCCTGGGTCAGCATTACTTGGAGCCAAGTCTCACTTCCCCCCTGCAAGCCTCACCTCACCCTGGCCTCCCAGCCTCCTCCACAGCTACCCGGGGGTCCCAGCTACGGAGGGGCCCACCCCATCTTTCTTTTGGCAGACTTCTATCCTGCTGCTTCCTCAAAGCACCCTGAAGACACAGAACATGAGGAACAAGACAATTTTTAATTTTCGAAGGCTGTGTAATATGTTGTTCCATAACCGCGCTATAATTTATTTAACTGATCTCTATTGAAGAACATTTCGGTCATTTCCCCTTGGTGTACCTTTATGCACAGTCCTGATTATTTCCTTTGAATAAGTTTCTAGAAGACAAAGTGCAGAGACACTCACACCCTTAACACTCTTTACACACATGTTGCCACATCATTTTGCTGAGATTATACTCATTTACACTTCCAAAGGTCTCCCCTCCCATACTCTTGAGAAGTAGTTATTTTTATTCAAACGATGCCAGCCCATTTAAGCACACACAAGCTCTCTCGCTTAATGGTTCAGAGTGTAGGCTCTGGAGCCAGAATGCCTGGGTTTGAAACCCCATTTTGCTATTTACTAATTGGGAAATCTACTTATTCTGCCTGTTTTCACATCTATACTTTGGGGATAACAATGGCACCTACCACATATCTTTGTGGGAGGAATTAAATGAGAAAATCTATATAAACTACTTTGAATAATGCCTGATGAATAGTCAGTGCTCAATAAATGATGGCTAATATTATTATCCTTTATGCTGTTCCTTCAGCCTGGGATGCTACTCCTTTTTCCCCCCACCCGTCTTTTTGATGCACTCACTGTCCTTAAATTTAGTGTCTATCTTGCCCACGAAGGGCAGGGTAGAGGAGAACAGAGTTGAGATTTGTCTAATTCCCAGAGCCTAGTACAGAGCCTTGCAGACTGCAGACACTCAAGAAACATTTGTTGAATTGAACGAAACTGAGTCGAATGGCCTGCCTTTGGCTATGAACGGCTTTTTTCTTTTTAATTGGTTTTATTTGCATTGACACATAACGGTTATAGCTGACATTAATTCCAGGTGTACAACGCGGGGGTTCCACTTCTCTCTATGTTATGTTGTGAATGACGTTTGGTTATTTCCCAAACTCCCACTCATCCACAAAAGGTCGAGTTTTGCCCCTTGGGGCTAATTAAGAGAATGTGCTGAGCCTCAAAAGGCAAGTCTCCAAGATGGGTCCCAAAATGTTTAGAGAGATGGCAGCGCCACACGTGGCTCCCCCACGGCCAGTCTAAACAGATGACTTGTTGGGGCAGAAAAGTCCAGCTGTGGCTGACCTTCGGCCCAGCCCCTGCCCTGAGCCAAAGCTCATTTCACGATCGATCTCTCACCTGTTCTCTCCCTGCCAGATACTACTTCCTTGTCTTTTCAACTGAGAAAGAGCTGTGCCTTGTCCATTCATGGCTCTGTGCCTGACCCGGCGCTCAGGAAGGATTTGGCAGGGGAGGGACGAAGGGTGCTCCTCCTCTCTTGACGCAGGAACCTTGTAGGTGGCTGGGAAGTATCTTCCCATTGCTTCCACTGCTCTGCTCTGGAGCAGCCCATCGTGAGACACCCGCCATCACGGGGGCGGTCCAGAAACTGGCGGTGTTGTGTCTGTATCCTTTGGGGCCTCCAGAAGCTCACCAGTGGGTGGAAGTCCTGGAGGAAGTCCTAGGCCTTCCGGGCAGACCTGAATTCCAGGACACAAGGCAGAGAGGGCCCCTGAGTTTCCTCCTTCAGCCCCTATTGCCATCACCCCCTACTTACAAGGGAACAAGTTCTGCCCAAAATAAGATCCATTTCAATTCAATTCAAATCATTTCAATTCCATCCCAGCAACTGTGGCACTGTGAATGCCAGGGCAAGATGGGCACCCAGTCACAGAGGTACAGGGTAAGAAGTGCTCTTTAAGTTTTGAGGGGCGCCTGGGTGGCTCAGTCGGTTGAGCTTCTGGCTTTGGCTCAGGCCATGATCTCGCGGTTCATGGGTTCGAGCCCTGCGTTGGGCTCTGTGCTGACAGCTCAGAGCCTGGAGCCTGCTTCAGATTCTGTTCTCCCTCTCTCTCTGACCCTCACCTGCTCATGCTGTCTCTCTCTCTCTCAAACATAAATAAAAAGAAAATAAAAGAATTAGAGTGGCCTCAGGGTACCTGAGTAGCTTGGTTAGTTAGGCATCCAACTCTTGATTTCAGCTCAGGTCATGATCCCAGGGCCGTGGGATCAAGCCCCGAATCGGGTTCTGTGCTGACAGCACAGCTTCTCTCTTTCCCCCTCTCTCTGCCCTTCCTCTGCTGGTACTCTCTCTCTCTCAAAAAAAATTAAATAAATAAACATTTAAAAAAATAAGAATTAGAGTGACCTCACCTCGGCACACACTGATTCCTCATGCTTTGATCTCCTATAACTCTGTCCATATGGTTCATTACGGAAGAGACTATGTACTGCTCTCTTCACCATTTAATTGTTCTTGTGTTTGCATGTGCATGCATGTGCACATGTATGCACGAATGTGTATGTGCACGTGTGTTTATAGTTCAAGTTCCTGGGGTGCAAAAATAACGTGGTGAGTTTCCTCTGACTCTTCCATAGATCTTACACAGGGCAAGGCACAAAACTGAATGAATGAATGAGTAAATGAATAAATGAATGAATGAACAAATGAACAAGCAAATCAATCCTAAACTCCCATTCAGGCTGGGGATCTGGGAAGAGGGTTAATCTAGGAGTCTGGAGTTCTGCATTTGAAATGTGGCAGGTCTTGCTCTCTCTCTGTTACTTATTGTCCATCCCCCAAAAGAAGAGGTTGAATTAGATGGTCTCTAAGAGTCTCCCCAGCTCTGAAAACACTAAAGTCTCCCTCCCACACTCCCACACTGTTCCCAATTGCCAGCCCCACTCAGTCCCTGCAGACACAGACCTCATCAGACCCACGGAGGCCCCAATCCAGCTCAGGGAGGGCCTTTGCTGCCCTGCCTCATGGCGCTCAGGGCTATTTTGTCTAAATTCTGCAGGAACAAAAAAAAAAAAAAAAAAAAAAAGCACAGAGGTTTTTGCTAAAGCCCAGTGGGCAGGTCTCTCTGAGGACAGGGATTAAGCTTGTCTCTGTTGATCCCCCTTCGGTCAACTCTCCTGTCTGGGAACCAGCTTCAGACCCCCTAGGGTTTATCCCCTCGCTCCCTGCCATTCCCTTTGCGCTCCCCGCTCCCGGCGCACCATGCTCAGCAACCCCTTCGGAGCGTCTTTGCGGAGCACAGTGGACCCCAGAAGAAAACAAAGCAAATCTTGGTCCAGTCTGGTTCTAAATTTACTCCCTCTTCCTGCAACGATCCTGCTTGGGAAGGAAAGGATCTGGCCCCAGGCACCGCTGCCGGACCCTCACACCGGACCTAAGAGACCATCTCTACTGGCAAGGAGTGGGGACAGTTTCAAAGGGCCCCGGCTTCCCCTCATCCCAGCCCAGGACGTTTTCAGGCTGCGATGGAGCTGCTGGTGATGGGTTTGCGGGCTGACCTTTCCAGGATTATGTGGATTTGGAAGGGTCACTCTGAGGTCAGCACGTCTGGCAGAACAGGGCCCAACTCCACACAGAAGAGGTGGCCGAGGGGCCTGGGTCTCTGAGTGACCCTCTGGCTCAGAACTGCCTGACTTCCCGGGAAAATAGCCCTGCCGTCTCTCAAAAGGGCCTTACTCCCCTAACCCCAGAAATCAGATTTGGGCTGAAAGGTACCATTTCTAGTGATACCACAGTGACAGGACTGTTTATGTAAAGAGTGGATGAGCCATTTTTGAGCAATGTATTTTTAAATTGAAGTTTTAAAAATCTTAATGTTCCAAAGCAAAGGAAACACTGATGCTTCAATATTCAAACAGAATGATCTTTTATTGAATTTTTTTTTACATTTATTTATTTTGAGAGAGAGAGAGCATGAGCAGGGGAGGGACAGCTCAGAGAGAGAGAGAGAGAGAGAGAGAGAATCCCAAGCAAGCTCCGAGCTGTCAGCGTGGAACCCAACTCGAGGTTCAAACCCACAAACTGCAAGATCATGACCTGAGCAGAAACCAAGAGTCAGACACTTAACCAGCTGAGCCACCTAGGCGCCCCAGAACAATCTTTTACTTTTAAAATTAAGTTCTTAGAGTTCATAACCAATTAAGTTTCTCTCAGAAAGCTCCCCTCCCTTTTTTTTTAAATGTTTATTTATTTTTGAGAGACACACACACACACACACAGTGAGCAGGGGAAGGTCAGAGAGAAAGGGAGACACAGAATCTGAAGCAGGATTCAGGCTCTGAGCTGTCAGCACAGAGCCCAAGCAGGGCTCGAACCCATGAACTGTGAGATCATGACCCGAGCCGAAGTCAGCCGCTCAACCGACTGAGCCACCCAGGCGCCCTGCAGAAAGCCCTGCTGCTTTTTTTTTTTTTCTTAATGTTTTATTTATTTCTGAGAGAGAGAGAGACAGCATGAGCAGGGGAGGGTCAGAGAGAGAGGGAGACACAGAATCTGAAGCAAGTTCCAGGCTCTGAGCTGTCACCACAGAGCCCAAGCAGGGCTCGAACCCACAAACTGTGAGATCATGACGTGAGCCGAAGTCGGCCGTTTAACTGACTGAGGCGCCCCAGAAAGCCCATTTTTAAATCATCTTGATTCTGACTCATTTTATTTAAACATATGATGTTTATGTAAATTTTTAAGACAATAACACACACACACACACATACACACACACTGTAATCCTGGACAAGTTTCTCAGTATCTCTGGGCCTCAGCTTACTAATTTATGTAGTAAATATAATTATATAATTTACATAATAAAAGGTCAGAGAACCATGTCCAAGGTCCCTTCCAGCTCTTTAGTTATATAACATGAAAGGCATTCTGGGCACCCAAACTCGCTGCAGCTACTCTATAGCAAGGAAACTGTCCTGCCTTGGGTAATCCTTGGGGCTCCCCTCAACCTTGGGCCATGAGCGGGGCAGAGCCGGCTGAACCGGTGAAGGAAGCCAAATACTGCCTGTGCCTTCAAGAAACACCTCTGCGAGCTCCCCAAAAGTGGCCTCACATCTGTCCTACTCCCTGCTGGCATTCCTGCCACCTAGCATGGGGTCTTGCACATCACAAGTACCCAAAATGGTTGTCGAATAACTAGATGGATCATTTAATGAGTGAACAAGGGCATGCATGCTGGGTCTCTATCAGGATACAAGTAACTCTTTTCCAAAGGAAATTCAAATGTGTTTCTGCTCTAAGAAAACCTAATGTGAATTTTCTCAGAGGACTCTAGGCCCGATATTGGTAATATGTGTAAGATATTAAAACAGATCCAACATAGCTCATGAGAAGCTTCCTCACTGAAAAGTAACCTATAATGACACGAGCAAACTGAGTCTCCTGCAGCGAGGGAGAACACTACACGGAGGACTCTGAAATGACGTCATATTAGGAGAAATGAGCCCGTGGTTTTTATGGTTCTCATAGAAGGTAGACATCAGAAATGGAACCAATCCTTGGAGTGATTTTTTTTTATAAATGTGTATGAGCATTTTTTTAAAAAAAAGTTTATTTATATATTTTTTTGAGACAGAGAGAGAGCGAGCATGAGAAGGGGAGGGGCAGAGAGAGACACAGAATCCAAACCAGACTCCGGGCTCTGAGCTGTCAGCACAGAGCCTGACATGGGGCTCAAACTCACAAACTGTGAGATCACGACCTGAGCTGAAGTCGGAGCTTAACCGACTGAGCCACCCAGGCGCCCCTGGACTGATTATTTTCTTAAAGAGCAAAGGTGGATTTGACCAAGGTGAGGTGATGAGTGAATGACAAAATGCTATGAAGCCATAGATATTCTGCAATGGTGACTGCATCACTGATGAGCCCTCCCCACTAGCTGGCCAGACCAGAGGCCACAAAGTCAGCCTCCATATAATTGTCAGAATTCTGGATGAATTATCATCTCAGAAATGATTGTTTGGAGAAACTGTTTTGGACTAACTTGGTCTTCCTATTCCATCTGTCAAGTGATAAGTTGCTGGATCATATGATGTGACAGCACGTGTGCACCCACACTCTCGCTCTGGACAGCCGATTCTTGGCAACCACTATGCACTTGACAAAAATTACAGTGGTGGTAGCACCCTACACTACTGAACCCAAGTTAAAAATCACGTTCCAGGGGCTCCTGGGTGGCTCAGTCAGTTAAGCGTCCGATTCTTGGTTTTGGCTCGGTTCATGATCTCACAGTTTTGTGAGTTCGAGCCCCGCGTGGGGCTCTGCGCTGACGATACAAAGCCTGCTTGGGATTCTTTCTCTCTCCCTTTCTCTCTGCCCCTCCCCCACTCATGCTGTCTTTCTCTGTCAAAATAAACTTTAAAAAAAATCATGTCCCAGAGTCCATTTGGATTTACCTCAGAGAGAAAGGTGGCCATCTCCTTCAGCTTCTTTAAAATAGGTTGTCATACCTGCTCATAAAAATTTATCCAAGTGTAACACAAAAATGTTGGCAACAGCACAGGTAACTCCCTGAATAGCTAACAGAAAATCCAAAGCTATCTGATTGTCAATTTCCAACTGGGCCAAAGAGTTTAGATTTGTCTGATAAACCTCAAAAGCTTTGGAAGATTATTTATAACTTCAGCTAAGATGAATAATACATTTCTCTCATCCTTTTCCAATGGTATAGCCCTCATTATAGAAATCACCATTTAGACGTTCCACATAAAAAGTGAAAGAATATTTCCTCCAGGTAATTTTCTAGAATAGCCTATGTGGTTTCATTTTGTAAGTTCCTGGAGGCATGTTTCAGTGAGATATGTTTCACAGAGTGTGTTGAGATCTTAAGTACCTAAACAGTTTGAACAAGTTAAGGCTTGATGTCCACATTAAAAAAAAAAAATAGTACCCTAGTGGAGTACACACTGTCTTGAAGGTGTAGGTGCTTAGCAATAGACTTGGATAATCTCTTGACATCTCATTTGGGAAGAACAACAACAAAATCACATGCCGATGTCCAAAGACATTTCTCGGTAAGACCTATGTTTGCAGAGCTACAGCTATGCTATCAGCAAACCATCACTACAAAATTGCAAAGTGGGAAGACATAGACAAGAATTAAAGTCAGAGGGCGAGACGAAGGAGAGCATGTTGATCTGTGGCTCCATGTACCTGGACGGCCTTGTTCTGAAGACATGGAAGAACAAATTGTCTCTGCCGTGCTGTCTTCTGCTTATGAAGGTCTCAGGCTAGAGTCTCCTGAATATCTTCTGCTTCTGAAGGATTCTTAATTAGGATTCCCTCACTGGGAAATTTTGGTTTGGAATGACCTTCCAGTTGCCAGGGATAGTTTGTGTTTCTTTCATTGAGAAGCACAGACCCAAAAATCAAACCCCTGAGGTTTTACTGCTTTACTAAGTGTCAGAAATAACTGATAAAGTCTTTTTCCATTACGGATCACAGGCTGCCTTTCTGTGATGGCTTCTTCTAGAAAACCAAGTTGTAGGTTGTGCAAGGATGGGTTAGGAGTATGTTAATCATAAAACTAGAAGATCGGGGGCACCTGGGTGGCCCAGTCAGCGAAGCATCCAACTCTCCATCTTGTCTCAGGTCTTGAGTCATGGGTTCAGACCCTGTGTTGGGCTTCGTGCTGGTTGTGAAGGCTACTTTAAAAACAAAAAAGCAAATTAGTAGATGTATGGATCCCTTATAGTATTTGCTTATTGTTGCTTTTAACAGGGAAGAGTCTAGGATTAGAGATAAAGTCCTAGGTGCCTGGGTGGGCTCGTTACCTTAAAGAGTAGAGAACGGATATACTCTCAAAAGAGTTGATCTTATTGGCAGGAAGGCCAGGGAAGGATTTGGGTCCAGGGAAATTGAAGTGTTTCTGAAAGCTAAGCTAACTTTAATTTGAAAATTCTACCCATCCTTTCTACTTTGTCTGAAGGTTGGGGGTGGAGGGAGTATGAACAGAGGAAATTTTGAGTAAGCACCGACGTCTAGAAGAGGCCCTGATGATCTTCTCAGTAAAATAAGGATACTCGTCACTACAGCAGTAGCTTGGGACTCTTCTAGTAAGAAATGCAAAATTGAAAAGCTTGTTTTGATGCTCTTCAACAAGGAAAGGCTTCAACAAATCTGGGGGGGAAACATGCAAAAAAAAAAAAGCCAACAGCAAACAAAAACAAAAACAGCCAAATATATTCATATCCCATCACAGGGGATAATTGTATAACATTCATTTGGAGGTTTCCAAAAGGGCCTTGAGGTCTTGATGTCCATCCATGACCCATCTTTACTGTTTTGCCAAGATGGTGGTGTTGGCAGGTGAGGTATGCGCCAGAGCAGGGTTCAGTGAACTACAGCCCACAGGCCAGTTCTGCCCCATGGGCTTTTTTTGTAAATAAGTTTTTGCTGGAACACAGTCATGCCCATTTGTTTATGTACTGTCTATCACTGTTTTTGCACAGTTGAAGGGTTGCAACAGAGACTGTAAGACCCACAGAGCCTAGAACATTGGCTATCTGGTCCTTTACAGAAAAGGGATGGACTTCCAGTCTGGCGGAGAGGTAGATTTGGACTGAGATGACCCATGCAAGTTGACACCAGTTGGCCATATGTGTTGCTCTGTGCCTCCTGTCTTGGACTCCCAACCAGAGGGTGGCTGTCTATAACTATAGTCCTCCGCAAAAGAGATTTTTGGAGACTGTGTTTCTCAAGTTAACTCTGGGACACAAAGGCAGGACAGAGGAAGAACAGAACTTATAACATTTTCAGAGGCAACCCAAGATAAGGTTCCTTCTTTGAAGGCCACCAGCCAAGCAAGACCTTAAGCTTATTGGTCCTTGGGGCTGGTTTTGGCCATGAACTTACTGGTATTCACTTGCTTATGGTTCTACCGTTTTTACCTGTTATGGACAAATCAAGTTCATGGCAATGCAGAAGACAATGTGAGATTAGATGAATAACATCTAAGTTGTGGAAAAGCCACCTCTCAATTAGAAAAAGCTGTTATGATAAAAGTAAAACTGACTTTTATTGACTTAGTGAAGCAAGGAAGACTATGAAACTGACAAAGCTTTTAAATAGCATCTTGTTAGGAGAAGTGGGTGCTTTTCATTTTATTGCTCCATGTGGGACTCAAAAGTTCTTAGGGCAGGATATCAGAACAGGACTAACACCTAGACTGGCTGATTTCTTAAGGCGATGGTTGGTGTATGAGATGCAAAATTCTAAGCCACAAAGGAAGTCTTGTACAACTCACAAGGTATTCTGCTGTTGTTCCCACAACTGATGGGGCACCTGTTCTGGCCCTCAGTCCCCAGTCATTCCAGAGGAATGATGGCTGTCATTTACTAGGCCAGGCACTGTAGAAATTTATCTTTGCATATCTCTGTGCCAGACACTGTCCACATTTCATCTCACTTAATCCTTACAGCAACACTATCCAGTTGGTATTATTCTTCTTTCCACTTGACAGAGGTGGAAATTGCATTAAATATAGTAGCTAGTTAATGCCTGAGCCAAAGGTGGCCTTTTTCCACGTCAGCATCTCACTGCCTCTCCTGTAAGTGTGACTCCATGGATGTGGCAGCCCTCATTACCAGGCCTCCCCTTCTGCTTGGTCTGCAAGCAACAGAGATAAGCCATTCAAGCGTCCTCTCACCCAGTACTCACACACCTTCATACTCAGGAGGCCTCTCCCCATTTCTCTCCCTCCTCGCTCAAAGTTAAAAGATAAAGCCATGTAAGTGACCAATAATCACACTAAAGGGTGCTCAATTTTATCAATCAAGCAGGAAATGCAGGTGCATATCAAGCCATCATGAGATGCCATTACACACCCACCAGACAGAAGAGCTCAAATTAAAAGCACTGATAATATCAAATGTTGGCAAGAATATGGAGCAACTGGAACTCATATAACGGTGGGAATGTGAGTTGGTATAACCACTGTGGATACTCTTCAGCAATGTCTGCTACAATTAAATATATTCCTTCCCAGATGTATTTCCAACAGAATTGGCCATGTGTCCAAAATGCAGCACTATTTGTGATAGCTAAAAACTAAAAGTTACCCAAAATACCCATCAACAGTAAAAATGGAGAAATGCATTGCCATATATTCACAAAATGGAATATTACACAGTAATGAGAATGAACCACAACTCACATAAGAGCACAGATGAATCTCAAACATAATTTTGAACAAAGCATTCACACACAAGAGTATGCACTGCAGGGTTTCATTTATAAGAAGTACCAAAACAGTCAACATTGTTTTGATCAAGATAATGTTTATCCTCAGCAGGGGGGTATAAAGACTGGGAAGGACAAAAAGAGGTCTTTTGAAGTATTGGTAATGCTCTGTTTCTTGATCAGGGTGCTGAACACAGGTGTGCTCCCTTTATGAAAACTAATTGAGCTGTACTCATAATTTATGCACTATTCTGAATTTATATTAAACTTAAAAATAAAAGTTTAGGCATGCCTGGGTGGCTCAGTCAGTTGAACATCTAACTCTTGATTTCAGCTCAGGTCATGATCCAAGGGTTATGGGATCAAGCTCTGCATTAGGCTCCATGTGGAGCATGGACATGCTTAAGATTCTCTCTTTTCCGCTGCCCCTCCCCCCCCTCCACCGCTCACATGCTCCCTCTCTCTAAAATAAAAATAAACAAACAAAATAGAAGTTCAGAAAAAGTAAAGGCATATAGCCCCTCCTTACCATCCCACCCTTTCCTTCTCTACCCAGTAAGGTCCATTCTCAAAGAGAACATGCTACATACCCAGAGGGCCCGTGTCTGAAATGCCTTACTCATTGGTGCCTGTGGTAGAGGTTCCTAGAGTCTGACCAACCTTCACAGCCTCACACGCACTCTGCAGTGCACACCTTTGTCTTGCACCATGAAAAACAAAAATAGCTCATTCGAATGGCTTCAACAAGAAGGAAGTTTATCACCTGATAAAGTCCAGAAACAAGACCCCTCGAGGGACGATATGGCGGGCTGCTCACCAATGTTAATAGATACTCTGCAATTCTCCATGGATTAGCTTTATCTTCCTTCTGACCTCCTTTGGGGGCACAGGGATGACTGCCACAGTACAAGGCATTACAACCAGGCACATCTCAGCCAAGAAAAAAAAGAATCCATCTCTCTTGTGCTTCATTTTTAGGATCAAGAAACTTCCCCTACATTTCCCTATCAGACTTCCCTTTACCTCTTATTGGCCAGAAGTGTCTCGTTCCAACCAATCACTGAAAAGGAAAGTGGGATCGCCATCTGCTGTGAAGTACGCTGCAGAGCCTACCATGACCAATACAGAAAGGGAGCCCATCTTTCTACAGAAATACCACATGACCCCATGATACAGAGCAGTTAAAAGCAGAGGTCTTTGGACTGAGGTTAGGATGGGGACAAGGCTAGAGCCCACCTCTCCTGTCTTCAGAGTCCCAGTCCCAGAATCCTAGAGCTCTTTCCACCAGTATGAAACTACTGGGCTTGAGCTCTAAGGCAGCTTTCCCCATTCAACATCCCATGGGTCTCTGATTCTAAGATGAATGGCAGGATGGGGTCAATGTGAAAGGGAAAGCTATCCACGTCCATAGAGGTCGCCCTGAAGATGTGGCCAGTCAAAGGGCCTGAGGGCTTCCTCTGGGCTTGCTACAGCTCAGGAAACTATATGGATTATCCTGCAGTCTATACTCATAATGGCAACACACATTTATATGATGTTTTCCCGTCTGCCAGTCTCTTGAGCACACATGATCTCATTCAGTCTAAGAAACAGTCCCATAAGTGGTGTAAGGCCCAGATGGCTCTATAGTAGAGCCATAGAGATGGGGAAACCAAGGCACAAATCAAGAAGGCATTTGTCCCACAAAACCTGGGCCTGGGGGAGACCAGTCTGGGCCCTGGCTGCCAACCGGGCCTGAGGGATAGGGACACCGTAGGGAAACTGAGGGTCCAAGGCAAAAAGACATAGGCACGATGGACAGGTGACTCAGGGTTCTCAATCTCTCTGAGGCCCTCTTCCCTCGTCTGTAGAATGCACCCCCTCAGGGCCATTGGGAGGGCTGGGAGAGCCCTCTGAAGGCCCCTGGCTTGTTGAGGAGGGCCCTGGGGTCCCCCTGGCTGAGGCTGCAGACAGCTTGGGGACGACGAGCTCCGCCTCCTCATCACTGGACCCCACCTGAACGAAGCCAGGGTCCTGAGCACTCACTGCCACCCCATGCCTGGCCACGGCCTCCCCCACTCCCTGGAGGCAGGCAGCTGCTAATGGCTCTCCCCACAAGCTGGTTCATTAAAGATTTGTTCTGTGAGTTGCAATCAAAATAAACAGACCGGCCTGAAAGCCAGGGAACTAAAAACCAATTAAGAGGGAATGGAGATGGAAGGAGGGGTGGGGGCAGGAGGGGAAAAGAGGCCGGGGCTTTCCAAAGACTCAGTTCCCATGGCAGCCAGCTTCCAAAATAGTCTGGGAATGAAAAATAATGAAAACCACTGTGGAGAGCAAAGCGATCCTGGCAGGAGAGTCCCGACCTCGGGATTGGCTAAGTCCCCTTGCTCGTGGCTCCCAGGGGGCACCCCGGTGGGTCAGAGCACTGACTTCCCCAGCTCTGTGCCCATTCCTCTTTCCCTCCTGAGGTGGTGAATGGTTCAGACCCTCCGCAGGGCCCACTGCCAGGCCATCAAGGTGAGGGGGCCACCCTCGACCCTGCCCCATGCGGAAAACAGAGAAATAGGATGGAGGTGGGAAGGGCCAGGGACGAGACTGGAGGGGGAAGTTCAGGCACCAAGAGGCCCCCAACCCCGTTTCAGAGGGCTACCTAGAGGAGGTGATATTCGGGCTGATATCTGAAGTAGGAGCTGGCCAGGAAATGAACAGATGGAAGGCCGCTTCAGGGAGAAAGAAGGAGAATCGCAAAGGCCCAGAGAGCAGGGGAGTGGAAAAAAGAAAAACCGGAAGTTCAGTGGGGCTGACAATTCTTGAGTTAGGCGTACTCTGCGCTTTTTTACGCACTGGATCCTGAGATGCTGGGACCTTGACAGGCTGAGACTCAAAGATATAAAAGGGGTGGGGCCAGAGCCCCGGGATCAAATCTGTGGACCCTGCACCCACCTTCCTTCCCCTCTGCCTGGAGCCAGGCCTTCTGGGGAGCCCCCAGTTCCCTGTCCCTTCCCTCACCCTGGCGACGGGGAGCCCAGGGTGGGGTTTCTGGCAGTCATTTCCTAGTGATCTCTCCGAGGAGGGCCTCCGGCCCACCAGGAGGCATCACCATTTAACCATCTCCAGACCCCCTTGTGGTCTGGTTTCTGTTTCACTGGTGAGGCAACAAGAAAGCTGAGATCCTATTAAGCTGACTTGCAGATGCCAAAAAGGAATAACAGCCAAAACTGAGTTAACCCTTGCAGACTCCTTTGTCCACCCCTGCTTCCCGGACCACAGGAACAAGCACTGAACCACATCACCGGCAAGGGAGGCAACACCCCAGCCCCCGGAGAATGGGCGCCCAGGGTCTGAAGGACACCCGGCCTCCCCGGGCGGGTCTGACAGGCCGGGGGGCCTCCTGTGTGGGTATAAGTAACAGTGTGATAAGGGGGGGGTACCCCGACACCCTTTACCAGGTGGAGGGGCTCCTGGGTGGGAAGCAGGACTGTGCTAACTAGACCCTGTTCTTCTAAACAGGAAGGGGCAAGTTCTCAGGCACCGACTTTTCACTAGTCTCTCTTTCCAAGAAGCCAAGCCAGCGCCTGGTGGGAACCCACTGGAAATGGGATGCCCCCGAGGAGGCAAAAGCAGAGCTTGGCTCCCAACTTAGCATCTCCCGAAGGCTCAGAGCAGAGCAAGGGGAATGTGGGCCAAGGAAAGAGCACTGGGCTGGGAGTCCAGAGGCTGGACTTAAGCAGGAGCTCATCCTGCCCTCTGGGTGAATAAAGCATAGGTTTTGCAATCAGCCCAGCTCCACCTCCTGGGAGCTATGTGACTGTGAGCTAGGGAGCTCCTCTCTGAGCCTCAGTGACCTCAGCAGCAAATGGGCACAGTAATGCTGACCCCATAGGGTCTGTATTGGGGTGAAACAAGGTGCCAGGGTACCCTGAACAAGCTGGGCGGGCACTAGGAATTCACTAGCTTTCCTTTCTCCTCCAGACCTCAGCCAGCTGCAAAATGGGATGCCAACTCTCCTAGGTTAGGTGTATGGAGCACTCGGAAAACCCACAAAGGCCTATAGAGGGGTGCAAGAGGTCTCTGGCTACGGAAACTGCCGAGAAACCACTCCCCTTCCAGCCCCCAACCCCCCAACCCTACACATGTCTCTCACTTGTCATCGGCCATAAGGCCTCCCTCACCCTGCACGGCCTCTTCCTGGGTGGTCTTGAGGCATTTCTGTGGCCACAGAGATAGAAGAACATCTATGGGGCAAATGTAAGAAACTCACAGCAAAAATACGAAATGAGAATTAGTTTGGCTGTCCCCCACCTGTTCCGCTGCTTACAGCTGATGGAAATGAAGCCCAGGCTCACCTTCTGGACCTTCTGAAGTCACAGCTTGTAAGCACCTGGGCTTGGAACCGCAGGGCTATCAACTCCTGTGCTCTGGCCTCTGTCCCATTGTACTTCCCAGTTCACAGGCAGAATGACTCCTGGGCCCAAGGGGCCTATCCAGGGCCTGAGTGAGGAATTTTTCAGAGATCTGGGGTGGCGTTTCCTCCTGCAGGTGCTCAGAACACGGTCCCCTATCCACTAGCGGGAGAAAGTGACACACTGAGTTACCACCAGCTTCCTAGATGAATCACAATGCGGTGAAAAGGGCAGCCTGCCCGGAGGTGGCGACACTCAGGCCTGGGTTTGAATCTGAGTTCAGCTGTGTAAACCCATTCCCCAACCTCTCTGCCTTTGAGTCCCCTTATCCGTCAATTCATAAATACAGGAGGAACGCTTGTCGGGAGATCCGAAGAAGATAACTGATACGTGTTGAAAACTGTCAAACCTTGTTATCATTCGTAATTAGCACAGTCATTATAATTTGTTTGTGTTTCTAAGCAGCAGATTCGCTAAGTGGGTGAAGCAGTTTCTTCCTCCCCACTCCTCAGGCCTCCCCATCCTGTTGACACTAGCCCTGCTTTGTTCACAGACAGCGAAAAGGTGACTCCGTCCCCACCCATCAGAACAGCCCCCCTTCCTGGGTGAGCACCCACAGAGAAAGAGAGCGTGACGGCGGGGAAGCAAGTGTGGCAGATATTGTACCCCTGTTGACTCTCACGAATGAAGAAAACAAAAACCCAACACATTGGATCGATAGCCACCTGACACATTTTTGTGGAGCGCTTACCACACGCCAAGCACTGTGCTCTATGCGTCAAGTGTGATGCTGGCCTATCATGGATATGGAATCCTGGGAGCCTCACATCACAGCCTGTGATGGAGCAGGGACTTCCTTCTTCCTCCCTTCCTTCCCTCACATTTCCACCTTTGATCTGCAAGCCCACATTTCCACGCAATCCCAGGGAGCAGGGAGGCTTGGGCAGGAGCAAAGGCCCCAGCCATCTGAGAGAGGACCCAGGGCCCCCGACCCAGTCAGAGCAGCCAAAGGGAATGAGGCAGGTACAGAGACCCTGGGCCCAGAGAAGGGCGTTGGCTTGGAGATGTGGGTAACTGGCCCAAACAGGGAAGCCCTTCCGCCTGGGTGTCCCAGAAAGAATGTTTCCCAACCCCCCCCAAACCCCCCAGCAAGGCCTGGGGCTCCATGGGCACACAAGGAGTATTGAATCAAACTAACCAGGAAATCCGATGAAATGGAGGCTTCCTCAGACATCTGAGGAAAACAGAGCCCCCTGAGAGAGGAGCCAGGCCTTGAGGGCACAGCAGGGAGTCAGAGAGAGCCCACAACAACTGAGAGGAGGCCGTAGCCCCAGAGAAGCTGAGGAAGAACCCCTAATCTTGGTGGGGGAAGGGCTCTGAGGGAGTCGAGTCTCCTAAACTGTAGGCACTGCTCTCCCATGTCCCCAGGGGTCCACAGAGAGATGTGGTTAGTCACTGGGTTCAAAGGGACACTGCGTTTCTCACAGGTCACCCATTCAGCTCTTTTAGCCACCCCCATGAAGCAGAAATCATCACGCCCAGTTAAATCTAAAGAACCTGCAGCTCAGAGAAGTTAAGTAACTCAGTCTGGGTCACACAGTGTCCTCGCCGGGGTCATTTGGCTATAAAGAACCTACCTACTCCTTGTTTAACAGGATAAAACAACTAGCCAGTGATTGTTCCAAGCCTCCCACCCCCCCATCCCCCTTCCTGCCGGGGAAATTCCTGCTCGCCCACTTCTCTGCTTTCCCTTCCCACCCTTGAAGACACCCCTGCCTGCAAAGTGGTTCTTTGGGACTTTGACAAGCAGAATTGCAAGTAAAAGGGACAAGAGAGGAGGGTCCAAGAGGTGCTGGGGTAGCACTGGGGTAGCTGTGAGGTGGAATTACTGGAAAGGAGAAAGGATTGTGCCCTGGGGAGGCACAGAGGCTGCTAGAGAAGTGGAGGGAGGCTAGGCAACATCCCCTTTCGTAATTGAGAAATAAGAACTGAGGTTATAATGACGTAGCATTTGGCTTCCAAACTCTGTTCTTTTTTTTTTTTTTAAGTTTATTCATTTATTCTGTGAGAGAAAGAAGAGCGAGTGGGGGAGTAGCAAAAAGAGAGGGAGAAAGAATCTCAAGCAAGCTGTGCATCATCAGCTCGAAACCCGGCTGGAGGCCGGTTCTCACAAATCCTGAGATCATGACCCGAGCCAAAATCAGGAGTGGGACATCTAACCAACTGAGCCATCCAGGCGCCCACCAAACTCTGTTCTTTGGAACCGGTACCACTGAGACTGGACCCCACGAGTCACAACTTTGTAGACGTTGCATTTGCGGGCTGTGGGGGGTGGGAAGAAACGGAAATGGGAACTGAGGCAAAGCAGAAATCAGCCTCCTTCTCGAAGTAGCTTTGTCTTCCTTGGTGTGATGCTCTCTTCTTTCCACTCCCCCCATCTCGCTTTGTTCACGCTTAGGAATTTCTGCTCCTTTATAACTTTGGCCAGCACATGGCCTTCCGTGGCCACCTACAGCATCTCTTTGGCCCTTTTCTACAGTGATGGCAATTCTGCTTGAGTTCCCACTGCAAACGGTCTCATTACACTCATTTTTCCTGGTTCAAAAGTCTTTTCCCTATAATTAAGTCTCTTTTTGGAAGCTTTCTCTTCAAAGGTTAGCCCTAAGGTGTTCCTGACTCTCCATTGTGTTTTACCTTTGTGGCTCCATTATCAAGTCAAGGGCTTATGAATCTATAGAACTGTGTGGGGATCTTTAAAGAATTCACAAAGATAAATGGTCTCTTTTTTATTTTTTTAAATTAACTTAAAATTTCTGTAATGTTTATTCATTTTTGAGAGAAAGAGAGAGAGCGTGCACAAACAGGGGAGGGACAGAGAGAGAGGGAGACACAGAATCCAAAGCAGGCTCCAGGCTCTGAGCTGTTGGCACAGAACCCAACGCAGGGCTTGAACTCGTGAATCCGGAGATCATGACCTGAGCCAAAGTCAGATGCTTAACTGGCTAAGCCACCCAGGTGCCCCAGAAGACTATTGACTTTAGAGACTTTTGCTGCTGGTGCTTCTCACTCAATGGGAAGCAGGCTGGTATGTGGAGGGATAGGAGGGAGGGAGGAAGGGTAACAGCAAGGGACTCAAGTCCAGCCACCTTATCTGGCATCCACTCGAGCCACACAGAACACTCAGGAACCCTGGCCTTACCAAACTGTGGGAGAGCTTTTGCTCTGTCTCCATTCTGCCCGCTTGCTCTAAACCTCTCTCCGCAATGCCTTCCCCATTTCATAGGCCCCTTCAAAATTTAAAAAGAAGTTTGCAATCACCTTCAAAAGATCTAAAAAGTTTCTGAAAAGAGATTCAAATGTGAGCAAATGATTTCTGAACAGGGAAACATGGATAATGGGGCCTTTAAGAATACATCGCTTGGTGTCCCCCTGTTTAGGCTTTAAGGAAGAGAAAGAGCTGCCTTCTCTTCTCCATCAGGAGGAAAAGAATAGCCCCTCTCTTTGTAAGAGCTGCACACTCCCCCAAAAGCCACCGACTCCCAGCTCTCCCCAGCAGTGGGTCTTCCATCCAGGAGTCCAAGCAAGGGCAGGGTTCATTTGTACCCAGGGTGAACGTGTCTGCATACAGAGCATGGTGCACAAGACAAGACCACAAGCAAGTGTGCAGGAGAGATGGGTGTGCCCAAGGGGGTACACGCTGAATTCCGCTGGCATTTTAAACTGGCGGGGCAGGGGCGCCTGGGTGGCTGCATCGGTTAAACGTCCGGCTTTGGCTCAGGTCATGATCTCACAGTTGTGGGTTCGAAACCCACGTCGGGCTCTGGGCTGACAGCCAGCTCAGAGCCTGGAGCCTGTTTCAGATTCTGTGTCTCCCTCTCTCTCTGACCCTCCCCTGCTCACATTCTCTCTCGCTCTCTCTCTCTCAGAAATAAATTTAAAAATTTTAAACTGGCAGGGCAACTATTTGTTTCCATCTGGATGACAGAATGTGCCTTCATGAGGAGCTGTGGGTACCGTGATCATGTGAGCATGTCAGCCGAGCTGCTATGTACAGGCCAAGGGCAGGTCAGAGTGAATTACCGTGCTTCACAGTACTTCTGAAGAAAGGCAGCTTTCCCGTTTTCAAGTAGATACAGTAATGGGAACCAGGTGTGACCAGGAGCGGTCCTTGAGGAACCGCTTCGAGGACCAGCTAAGGAGGAGTTGTAACCAAAAGAGGGGCTGTTTATCTGTGAATGGGTGAGCGTATGTGATTTGAAATGTCCTGTTTGAGTGTCTCACCCAACATTATTTTCACACTATCTTCCTGTACTTCTTTGAGGAAAGATGGGCTAAGCAAAGTCTAACTACCTCCCAGCCGTGTCCAAATTACTCCAAACCTCAAATGAGCACCTCCCCCTCATCAAAGATGTTTGCCTGAGTGGCAGCTCATGAGGAAGCCTGTGTTTCACAGCAGGAAGAGGAGTTTAGCCAAAATTTTCACGTGGAGACAACCCTGATCCCAGCCCCAACCCAACTTGGAGTGAAGGTCTATGGATTTAGGTGCTCAGCGATAGTGGATGAACTTAGCTGAGTTGAAATACTAAGAGGAGAAGGAGGAAAAAGTGAAGGCTCCCTGGTGGGACTGGTCCTGTGTCAGATCCAGCAAACAGGTATTAAAATTGTGAATAATTCAGTTCGGTGACTACTGTGTACCTCATTCTATGGCAGAGGCTTTGAGGAACAGCCACAGTCCATGTGGTCCAGGAAAAGCGAATCTTGCAGTTAAGAGGGGACATCCATACAACAATGGCACAAGGCAAATCAAAGGTGACGCAACAGGTTAGAAAAGAACAGGTTTTCACAGTGATGCAGAAAAACAAGATTACTTCTAGTCAGAAAACCATAAGAGGCTCTCTGAAGGAGAAGGTTTTTGAGGTAAGCTTTAAAGCTAATTAAAACAAAATAAAACATCAAATAGGCTACACTGACAATGGATACATGAATGAGTACAGTTATTTGGAGAACAGTTTGGAAGTATTTCCTATGGTTGAAGATACGCATTTCATCATCCAGCAATTACACATCTAGGTATATATGGTTTAAAAAAAACTCACACACATGAACTAGACATTCAATGGCACTTTCTATGTAATGTCAAAAAATTAGTAATGACCTAAATGTCCACTAATAGATAAAAGGATGAATAAGTTGAGGTATATCCATACAATGGAATATTATGCATAGGTTGAAGTGAATGTACTAGAGCTTCGTTTATCAGTGCACAACAATTCAAAAAGCTTTGTTCAAAGCATTTAAGGTGACCTCTGACCAATCGTTAGTTGAGTACAGGGCTGACCAAGCAAAGACTTCAATCGTTGAATCCAGGGAATACAGACTTTACAGAATTAGTCAAGCAAAGTCACTAAACAAATAAACAGTGGCCAACAATAAGAACAAAAACTCCTTTAAGGAGAGGAGAATCTGAGAGAGTCTGGAGAGACTTACCCGCATTAATTATCTACATCATAGTCAAACTGTCAAAATGCAAGGAGAGGAGCATCTGGGTTGCTCAGTCGGTTAAGCATCTGACTCTTGATTTTGGCTCAGGTCATGATCTCACGGTTTTGTGAGTTTGGGCCCCATACCCAGCTCCATGCTGATGGTGCAGAGCCTGCTTGGGATTCTCTTTCTCCCGCTCTCTGTGCCCCTTCCCCACATGCACTCTGTGTCTCTCTCAAAATAATAAACTTTAAAAAGTTTTTTTAAAAATGCAAGGAGAGAATCTTGAAAGCGGCAAGAGAAAAATAACTCATCATAAACAAGAAACTGTCAATCAACAATTCTGTATCCAGTAGGACTATCCTTCAAAACTGAAGGAGAAATGAAGATATTCCCAGATAAACAAGCATAACAGAAATCACAATAAGTGTATGAGCCAATATAGCAAGAGATTGTAAAACTGGATGTTTTTAATCTAGCTATATGCTATTTATAAGAGATACACTAAAATGGATGGACCCAGAAAAAGTTAAGAGATGGAGTTTGATATAACAGAAAAAATAACAATTGAAGGAAAAGTGGTAGATTAATATTAGTATCAGACAAAATAGACTTTAAGGCAAAGGCATCATTAGAGATAGAGGATCAATACATACTAGTGAAAGGAAATTTACCAGGAAGATATGAAAATGTAACATGGTAGACACCTAATAACATGACTTCAAAGTGTTTGACAGAATTACAAAAGAGAAAATGACAGTTTCACAATCAAAACAGATTTCTCTGTAACTGAGAGACATTATTAGTAATGGTTTAACTTAATTAGAGGTGCCTGGGTGGCTCAGTCAATTCAGTGTCTGTCTCTCCATTTTGGTTTAGGTCATGATCCCAGGATCATGGGATCGAGCCCTGCATCAGGCTCTGTGCTGAGTGTGGAACCTACTTGGGATTCTCTCTACCCACCCCCCACCCCCCCCGCCCCTCTCCCTGGCTCTCACACACTCTCTCTCTCTAAAATAAAAAAAATAATTTAAAATTTTAATTAGTTAACAATGTTAGTCTAACGGACAAAAACAGAACCCTTCACTCAGTCATTGTATTATTCATATTTTTCCCTTGGAACATTTATAAAAACTGACCAGGTATTATGTACAAATTAGAAATTAATAGCAAAAATAACTTTCAAAATATTATTTTGTACATTTATAGACACATTCCTAAACAACTCCCGTCTTAAAGAAGAAATTATAATAAAATGAAGAATGAGAAAATATTTAGAACCTAACAATAATTAAAATAACAACATTTCTAAGTTTCTTGATGTGATTACAAGAATGATAAAGAGAAAAATGTGTTTTCATTTGTGGCTCATGCAAGAAAAGATGTAAAGGTCACAACCTATAAAGAATTCTGTGACCGGTTCAAGAAGCTAGGGAGGAGAGGAACAAAACAAAAGTCAACCCAAATAAAGTAGAAGGAAAGAAATAAAGATGAGGACAGAGACTAATGATATAGAAAATGGGCATAACAAGCATCAATAAAACCAAAAATTGGTTCTTCGAGAAGACTGATAAAGCAGACAAATCTCGGGCAAAGTTGATCAATACACAAGTCAATGGACAAATGGACAATGGTGGAACCAAGTTGCACACCAGTGGCGGACCCCGTATCCGGGATGTTATGTGTGAAACGAATAGCCTCCTATCGCGTTTAAGCCATTGTCCCTTTCAGTGTCTGTTTCTCGCAATCAAAATTATTCCTAACCTAGGCATCCCAGCTAGGCCAGGCAGGATGAAGATGGTGGGGGACAGTGAGGAGAGCCACTACCATGGGTGATCAGGCGAAGTTGTCTCTGAGAAGCAGAGGTGACAGAGGAGGTCATAGTCAGCTGGGCTGAGGTGGCAGCTCTGGCAGTGGCTACCAGGACAAGCAGTAACCACAGTAAGTGCCATGATTGTGTTCAACAGCCTCCCGACTTCAGCAGGTGGGCTTACCACAGGGCTACCTTGTGGAGGCCAGACCCACTGGGCAGGTCTGTTTCCTCTGGGATCCAGGTTATGGTCTCTGGCTTAGGTTTCCAAGCCCACCTCAAACTGGTTTAAACAATAAAGACAATGTATTCCCTCATTTAGCTTAGTTTGATCCCAAAACTCAAAGTATGGTTCCAAAGATGCACAAAACTGGCCCCACATGGTCTTGTGCTACCCATCCCTCCAACAGCTCCAGATTCTTCTCTGGTGAGAGAAATGGCTTCGGCAGTTCCAAACTTCCCAGCTTCACCCCACACCATCCAGGGAGGAAAAAAGCTCCTTCCTGCTTCACAAGTCTAGGGTTTAGTGTTCTCTTATTGGCCAAAATTAGGTCATGTGCTTGTCTCTAGGCCAATCAACATGCTGATTGACTTCAGCCAATCAGGACTCTCCTGGAGTCTGCTGGAGCTGCTGTTACACTGGACAAATTGTAGAGCCTCTCTCTCCTCATGTGCTGTCGAAGCTGTTAATATACCTAACTTGTAATACTTTCAGGTGATAAATAAAATTAGTATTTAGTCACTTAGCACAGTGCCTGACACTGCATTTGGTAACTGGTAGCCCTGAAGCCATTAACACTGACACTGAGAAGCAGGGCTCCATTCCTACCCTTGAGGTGAGAAACTTGGGCTGCGGCTCTTGGTGTGGGGCTAGTTCCTGAGTAAAGGGAGTGGTATCAACACAAAACTCAACCCCCAGCCTTGGGAGGTAAACTGAGGCTGTATGTTTCTAATACAGCTGAAAGCACAGGGGTCCAGGGAGGTCCACTTCTTCCTAATCTTCCCAAATTTTTATACCCAGAAACCCCCAAGGACAAAGAAGCAGAGGTGACTGTACCCAAACATGACTTTCAAAGGGGGACCCCTCCCCATTTTGTGACCTCCCCAGGGATCATAACTAGGCCTCTGGGGTAGGACTGTCCCATTAAATGTCCACATTCAAAGTAAGAGGAGTGAGGAGGCTACAGCGCTTCCCTCAGGCTTGGCTC
Organism: Hyaena hyaena; assembly: GCF_003009895.1. Classification (NCBI taxonomy): domain Eukaryota; kingdom Metazoa; phylum Chordata; class Mammalia; order Carnivora; family Hyaenidae; genus Hyaena; species Hyaena hyaena. Next base: position 2,461,155 of record NW_024080698.1, read on the forward strand.
ACGGTGGGTGACGGGGTCATATGCCCTGACAGGCCTTTACCCAAGGAGAAAAATCTTTCTAATAGCCCAAAAGAATGCCCTAATCTGACATCTCGTTTAGCAGATTATTGGGCCTGGCTTTGATCTCTACTGGGCATAATGAGTGCGCCTCTCAGGCCAATCAGCAGTCATTAATTAGCAGACCGGCCAGCAGCTGGGCTTGCCCAGGAGCGGGGCCCTTGCCCTGGAATTGGGAAAGTGAGATGTTTGTGAGCAAGTCAGACGCAGTGTAAAGCTATGGGATATACCAGGGTCACCAGGACCCGTCAGCCCTGAAGTCTCTCTGGGAAAGTGCCCTAAGCTGGGCCTTCACATGACACATGTGACACACAATGCCACCCAGGGACTGGGCAGGGAGCGATGGCCTCCACTCCCTGCGGCGCATCACCCGATAGTGAGAATACAGCACGGCAGAGTGGGTGACGCCGCAGCACACGCACCGCGATGTGCAGGCAGACTGTGCATCTGACCCTCGCCCCCAAGGCCGAAGCCTGACTCTCTGACTTACTGGCTCTCGCCCTTCTTTTCTCCCTGTTCTTGGGAGAACTCCCTGCCATCCCCCCATGTGGTCCTTTGGGGCCCTGGGAGCTGGTGAGCAAAAGAGGTATTGGGTCCTATAGTTTCATCATCTCTAACAGCAGTGGGACCAGCCTCACGTTCCTCCGTTACGGTTGGGGTTTCAGCAGAGACTCGACCAAGGATACAGAGGAGGAGAAACTGTGCTGGTGTCCCTGGCTCAGAGGGGTCGGAGGTAGTGTAACGTGGACAGAAGCCAGAGACTTGGTGTGGGAAGAGCTGGATTCATACGCCATCCTCTGCCACTCACTGAGTAGCCATGTGACCTTGAAGTAAGTCCCCTTAATTTCTCTGAATAGTAATGCCGTCCTTTGCATGAAACAGGGTTATTTTCCACCAAGTGATTGCGATATGAACTGTTTTTTGTTTTTGTAAAACACCAAAATAGTGAATTGATATGTGTGTGTGTTTTTAATTTTTTTTTAATGTTTTTTATTTATTTCTGAGAGAGAGAGAGACAGCGTGAGCAGGGGAAGGTCAGAGAGAGAGGGAGACACAGACTCTGAAACAGGCTCCAGGCTCTGAGCTGGCTGTCAGCCCAGAGCCCAATGCGGGGCTCAAACCCACAAACCGTGAGATCATGACCTGAGCCGAAATCAGACGCTTAACCGACTGAGCCACCCAGGTGCCCCTGATATGTGTGTTTTAAGTGTTCAAAATTACTAATAAATTTCTTTAATCAGTGAAACTAAACATTAAATTTATCTTCATTTCAAAAATTAATGAACAAGTAAAACATTCATAGAAATGTAAACATTGAACTTAATACAACAGGTGCATCATTAGGAGACAAAAATTTTTTAATGATTCAAATAATTATTCACATGAATTATTGAAGGGACGCCTGGGTGGCTTAGTGGGTTAAGCATCCAACTTTGGCTCAGGTCTTGATCTTGCAGTTCATGAGTTCAAGCCCTGCATCAGGCTCTGTGCTAACAGCTCAGAGCCTGGAGCCTGCTTTGGATTCTGTGTCTACCTTTCTTTCTGCCCCTTCACCATACATGCTCTCTCTCTCTCTCTCTCTCTCTCTCTCAAAAATAAATAAACATTAAAAAAATTTTAAGGTAACAATAAAATGTAAATAACTGTAAAAAATAAATATTACTTGATCTTATTTAGTACTACCCTAAAAATATTAAAGATGTCCTTGTTATGTCATTAACAATTGCACATTAACAGTTTGTGTACAGACATTTCCCATTGCTTTGGAAGATCTTTCTGGCTGTATACCATTTGGGGCAACAGCATGGAGAGAGTTATAAACTAACACCAAATACGTTCTTTCTGCACCATCATTACAGGGGAAAAAAATCTATCTCATGTTTTACAAGTTTGAGAAAGATTTTCAAATTTTGCTCTGGCAGAAGTGTGCAGAGAATGAGACCCTTTAATCGATAGTAAGCATTCATTTGTTCGTGTGAATAAAAGCCGCCTTTACTCTCACCAGGTATGGATGGAGACTGCCACCCCTTGGTTGTGTCTCTTTCAATGCTCTTGTGTTCTTTGACTAGAACTAGAGCATATAAGTCTCTGGGTGATTTCAAGACATAACTTACTTTGATTTTAGATTTTTAAAAATATGAACTAAGTATTACACTAAAAACTATGGATGTGTGATACTTTAGAAACACAGAGAGACTAATAAAAACTGGGTTTGCAATAACTTGTTCTAGATAGGTAGTTTCCAAACCTTTTCTGCTGTCAGGAACCTCTACTGAGGGACTGGAATGTAAAAACCCAGAAAAAGCAGGGGTTTTGAACCAAATGAGTGGAAGGGCCCAGAGCGCCCTGCTCTCCTCCTCCCTTCCATGCCACACACACACACACACACACACACACACACACACACACACACACTCATGCACATTAACATAGAGAGCAGGGGATGCTTGAGGGGCTCTGGTGGAGAGGAACTCAACGTTTCAGGTGAACTCTGGGAGCTTTCCAGCTCTGAACTTCGAGATCGGGCATGTCCTGGCTCGTTCACTCCGGCCAGAGGGCTGATGCCAACCTCATCAAGACCTCACAGTTCTTCCTGGTTTCCAGGTTAGGGTTCCGATTTCATGAGAATCGCTACATTTGTCATCCATCCCCATCACCTCACCCCTCCTCCTTCCTAATCAGAGCTGATCACCCCTCACCCCTCGAGCCCACCTGCTACAGCCCCCCAGTCTCCCTGAGTGACACAGACGTCCCTAAGAAGGATGCACCCATGGACACACAGCACCATCTACAAGTCTGTGAAGAACCTTCCTGGAGCTCATGACTTAGAGATGAAAGATGGTTCTGCCTGGCTCTGTGCCTCTGCCCTGGTGCTTTTATTAATTCATTCGATTCATCCATTTGATAAAGGTTTATTAAGCTCTACTCCATGCCACTGTGCTGAGTTCCAGGGAGACAGTGGTGAGCAAGACAAACAAGACCCCTGTTCTCAAGGAGCTTACAGAGTAGGAGGAGAAAAGATTATAAGAAAATCGCTCAATTGAACTTGATGACGATGGTGTAAAACCGCCCTTCCTTTCTCTGTGACCCTCCGGTACTGTCCGTGGACACACAAGAAGTGAGATCTAAGGGCCTTTAGGGTACCAGCTTACAGCTCTTCTGGAAGGCTCTAGGGGCCTTGCAAAGGAGCCCAGCTGTCTGAGCAGGTCCTCCCTGGCCACAGCAAGCATGCGGTCAATGGCTAAGTTCGGTAGGTCCTCCCCCAGCCCTGTCTCTCTGACTGAGGTCACCCACGGGGGAATCTCAAGGCAACCCCTTTTCCCTCACCCCATCCCCACAGACAAATGGCAGTAGCACTGGGTGGATCCAGGGTTTGTGGGGGCCGATTTAGGGGGCCCTCCTTAAGAAGCAAACACAAAATTACAAAACTAGGTTAAAAAGTGAACATTTGGGGCGCCTGGGTGTCTCGGTCAGTTAAGCATCCAACTTTAGCTCCGGGTTTGAGCCCCGCATCGGGCTCTATGCTGACAGCTCAAAGCCTGAAGCCTGCTTGGGATTCTGTGTCTCCCTCTCTCTCTGCCCTTCCCTCATTAATGCTCTGTCTCTCTCTGTCTCTCAAAAATAAAAATAAACATTAAAAAAAAATTTAAGTGAACATTTATTTCTTTAAAATGCTTCTCATTCTTTTCTAGAAATCACATCAACGCATTCATTTTTAAAAGGTGGCATATACAAAAACCAGAAAAATAATATTTTAATAAACGAACTCACTGACACACCTTTACAGTACAGTCCTTACATTTTTGGCTGCGTGTTCTCTGACTGCCTCGCCATATGCCAATGATTTCATGCCATTTTCTGCGGAGAGTGTAGAACAGCCTTTCCTCCACCACGGTTGAGTGAAATATGTGCTTTGTCATTTAGAGTTTTGAAACATTTGTTTCAACTTCACGACCGATGTCGTGTGAATTTTTCAGATTGTTGTCAGTTGGGGGTAAGCCCCTAACAAGTTTCATACGAGTCGCAAGATTAAAAGAACTTCCCACGGACTAGCTTCTGGCTCGGGACGCTTCAAATCTAGTTTCTCAAGCACTATCCACACGCTTCCCATCCCGAAAACCCGGGGACCCTCTCAAGCTGCATCCCGTCAGGCGGGTCAACACCACGGGTCAAATGAGAGTTCCTAGGAACCATTCCGCCTCAACTAACCCTAACGTCACACAGAAGTGACCAAGGCAGGGGCGCCTGGGTGGCTTAGTCGGTTAAGCGTCCGACTTTCACTTGGGTCATGATCTCGCGGTTCGTGGGTTCGAGCCCCGCGTCGGGCTCTGGGCTGACTGCCAGCTCAGAGCCTGGAGCCTGTTTCAGTCTGTGACTCCCTCTCTCTCTCTCTGACCCTCCCTTGCTCACGCTGTCTCTCTCTCTCTCCTAGAAATAAAAAATAAAAAAAATAAAAAAAAAAGAAGTGACCAAGGCCTCCCTCACAAAACATCACACACGTGGGCTGCAGCCACACAAACGCATGCCACTCACGGGCTCCAAACGCATCCCCGACTCACGCTTCCCTAAGCCCGATCCCAAACTGCCACCAGTGATTCCACTACCGCCCGACAGGAGGGCAAATGTGACGGAGGGTAAGTCGGGATGAAAAGAAACCGTAGCCTCAGAGGATCGTGGTCGAAGTAACGTGCTTTTGCGAGTTTTACAAAAACACGAGACCATGCGAAAGCATTGCCAGGGCCCCTGCCGAAGCCCTGGAAGGACCCAAGCAATGGAGGGCCCAGTAAGCGCTGCAAAGGGGCACAGCCCTTAGAGATGAAAAGAGTGAGAGGAGAGTAATTACTAGGGGGGGGGGCCTGGGGCTGCAGCCTCTGGCACAATTATCTTAACAAGTTAAATTAGCCCCAGAGAAACCTGTACCTAATAAACCAGGCTGCCCGCACCTAATGCCCTCACCCCAAGGCTGGGTCATCAGAGGTGGTTTTCTCCACTCTGGGGCCGCAGGCCTATCTGCAAGGGCCCAAATGTCGCGTCTCACAAGCCCCCAAGAGTGAGCGCCCACACGGACTCATGCACCCAGACCCGCCTTTGTCCCCCAAAGCCCTCTCATGCCCAGCACCTCATCTGACAGAAACACACACCGCCCCCAAACACAGGACCGGGCTCTCCAAGGGCCTGAGCAGGAGAGCTGCCCTCTTTGCAGGGGTGAGGTGGAGCAGGTGAGGAAACGGAAGGGCCCTCTCCCTCTGTTCCCCACTGGCAGGGTGGGAGTCAGGCTGGGAGACACAGGCCAATACTATTGTGTGATTTGTTTGGGTTTGTTTTTTTTTTAACTTTATTGAGGAATAAATGACAAACAAAATTGTGTATATTTAAGGTGTACGATGTGATGATTGACTCACATATACCTTCTAGAGTTGTTACCAAGATCAAGGTCATTAACACACCCGTGGCCTCCCACAGTTAACATAGTGAACGTTGGGCTTGTGGGGCACTTAGATCTACTCTCAGCAACTTTCAGCCTGAAATACCGTATTTTAACTACATCACTTTGCTGTACATTGGATCCTCAGAACTCGTTCTTATAACTGAAAATGCGTTCCTTTTGACCTCTATCTCCCCTCCCCATTTCCCCCTCCTCCCAACAGAATGGCAGCTACCATTGTATTCTCTGATGTTATGAAATCCTGCCTTTCTTCTTCATGACTCATGCCCGCACTAGGGTCCAAGGCTCTGCAGACCTAGAATGCTCTCTTGCCCTCTCTCTCTTTTAATCACCTATCTCTTCCATCCAAGGAGCAAGGGTGAGCCCTAGACCCAACAGTGGGACAAGGTACTGACTCTGATTCAGAGCAGAGTGACGCCCTAAGGCCCGGGTCTCACCGGCCTCATGTGATGCAAGCTGGATGGCTGGGTGACGTCACCTACTGGCCCCAGCCTCTGCCCTGGGAAACAGGGTGGGGGTGAGGAGTTGAGGGAGGTCTCAGGGCTCTGAACTTCCAATGGCTGCAAGACTGGCCAAAGTCCTGGCTTGGTGCACAACTCCCAGGGCCGAGACCTGCCCCACAGCCCTGGCTCCTATGTTCCGGGGAAACACAAGCCCCCAGGTTTTGCCAAGGAGCTTGACTGACAAGCGAAAGGTCTTCAAAGAATACCAAGATGGGAGTCATAGACCTGGATTTGAATTCCAGGTCTCATGAGTCTAGGAGAGGGAGGTAATGGCCATAAAGACTCTTGGGAGGGAGGGTGAGGGAGTTCATCATTCTGAGTAACAAGAACCATGAGCAAGCAGATTAGCCAGAGCTAGCTGGTAGTGGGCCAGGTCTTTGAGGCTCTTCCGCTCAGGAAAACTCTGTTCTCTGTCCTAAGCTGGGGGGGAAGGAAAACAGGAAACACATGTTGTACAGGGGAGGTGGAGCACCCAGCCCTGAGAAGTCCCCCAGGAGGACCTGCTCCCTGGATGGGTTTCCCAGCCACACCTGAGGACCTAGCCCTGACCAGTCTTTTTTTTTTTTTTTTTTTAATTTTTTATGTTTTATTTATTTCTAGGAGAGAGAGACAGCATGAGCAGGGGAGGCTCAGAGAGAGAGGGAGTCACAGACCGAAACAGGCTCCAGGCTCTGAGCTGGCAGTCAGCACAGAGCCCGACGCGGGGCTCGAACCCACGAACCGCGAGATCATGACCTAAGCGAAAGTCGGACGCTTAACCGACTAAGCCACCCAGGCGCCCCTAGCCCTGACCAGTCTTGAGGGAGAAACGTGCTTACCAAGCTTATATGAAGAACTCAGACCTGCTAGGCCCACATCGGCATTCATAAACTCCTGTGCAACCTTGGGCCAAGAGCTTAGCCTCTCTGGGCCGCTGCTTCTCCCCTGACAAGTGGCGGTTATTGTCCCTGCCACCCTCTCTACCGTGCCTGCCTCGCTGGCTTTGGAAATAATAAACCACTACACACGTGGGAATACTATTTCTTCCCTCTTCGTCCTTCAAGCCTCAGCCTCTGGGCCTTAGCCTCCAGAAAGCCTTCTGTGATTGCACCAAAGGGAGAGTCTGACTTATTCACGTCATCCCCTCCCTCTGGCCTTCACCATCTACCCCTCTTTGAAGGGACTGACGCATATTCTACATCAGACAGAAGTACTGATGTTTGATCATTTTCCCTACAAAATCACAAGCAAACTGGGGCCCAGCTGGCCTTGTCATCCTTCATGCCTTCCTCAGCAGCTGGCGGGTGTGTGAGAAGCTCTGGTGGAGGTTCAAGGCCTGGGTTAGATAAGACATATCCTGTGCTCAATCTCACCCATCTCTCTCTCCCTCGGTCCAGCCTGACCACTGGGCACTCGGGATTTTGCCGGCACAGTAACCGGGCCACATGGGGAGAGCCACCCAGAAGACCCCAGGAGACCCCTCTGAGACCACTCCCAGCTGCCACTGGCCGGGACGGCGGGAGCTCCAGGAAGCCTTAGCTGGTCCATCCCCCCACCTTCTCTTCAGATCCAAACTGCAGGCCTGGCTCACTCACTGAGCTCTGCTTCTACAAGCCAGGCTTGGCTGGTTTGAGGAGGCCGAAGTATAAGCGCATGGTGTTCACTCTCTCTTTGAGTGTGTCTGCCTGTGTCGTTCCTAGGGATAGGGAGTGTTGTGGGGTTTTGGGGAATGGGTTGTTTTGTTTTCCTCTATTCTCTTTCAGAACCCTCTCAGAACCTGGCCTGGCTTCCATGCCGGGCTTGTGGCGGGAGGATGCAGCCTGGTGGGGAAAAGGCCATGTGACGTGGCTGGCTCAGCTCTCCCTACAGAATGGGGGCTGGCAGAGACGGCCACCAGAAATCAGTGCTTTCCCTCCTGTCTCTGTACAGTCTTCATTTTCCAGCCACTCTCGCATCTGGGAGGGGCCGTGCGACTAGTTCTCGTGGCCGGGGTGTGAGCATACGTGGTCATATCAGGCCAAGGTGGTTAAAAGAGGTTGTACCTTCTCCACCTACTCTTCCCTTGTCTCCCCCTTGGTTACAGAGAACTCTGAGGCTGTAAAGAAGGGCAGAGACACTAAGAGCCTGGATCCCCGAATCACCACATGGAAGGCCTCTTGCTGGCCACCAGGAACGCCCACCTCAGACTGCTGTGAGGGAGAATTACAGTCTATTGCATTCAGCCACTGGCGTTTTGGGATTTGTTTCATCAACAAGTGTTACCCAAATTAAGTTACCTTACAGGAGCAAGTCTGCAAGGAAAAGGTCAGTTCCCCACCCACATCTGCCAAGTAAGGACTTGGGATGTGATCTGGGCCCATCCCCTTAGCCCTGCCCATCAGCTTGGCTCTAGTTAGGGGGATGATCTGTATTCAGAACTGTCCACCCTCATTCACGTTCTGGCTTCCCCGTCATAAACCCAGCGATCCCCCAAGCCTGCCTATCCCAGGCCCTCTATGCGGGCACCCTGAGAAGATGCCTTCCTGGATTCCAACCTTTGGCACTATGTCCTGGCCAGTGCCAGGGTCTCTCTGCTCTGCCTCGGAGCCTCCCCAGGATTGTAGGCCCCACACTTACCTGGTGCCCTCAGTCCTGCCCCATCCTTCCTCAGAGGCTGCTGAGCCCTGTGAAAGTCCAGATCAGGCCATGGCTGTCTATGGCAGGCTCGTGGTAGAGCGAAGGTCTCTGTGCCTTGTCCTACTTCATCTTCACAATGAGCCTGTGAGGTAGACACCTGGGTCACCATCCTGATTCTGTGCGGATGCTACAGTTCCCATTTTACAGGTGAGAAGACCGAGGTATGAAGTGGCAAGTAGTTCACTCAAGGACACATAGCTCATAAGTGGTAGAGCCAGGCCTAGAATCTGGCTCATGTAGGCCCCAGAGCCCGCTCTCTCAGGTCACTGCACTATGGTGCCTCACAACTGTAGGTGTTCAATGGATAGATGATGGATGATAAAAACAAGGCAGACAGATCACCAGTGATCCAAAAACGGCCCCTGGGTTGTTAGTGCTAGGTGGCCCTAAGACACTCCAAGAGGCCATCCTGGAGGAGCCAGCGTTTGGGGTCAAGTCATACAATCACACTGGGCCTGGTTTTCCTTCCAAGATTCTGTCAGTTGCTCAGGGGTGTATGTCTGTGTGTGCAAAATCCACATGGCTTGGACACAGAAACGCAAGAAGATTCAGAACAGCACTGTCTAATGGAAGTGTGATGTGAGCCACAAACGCAAGCCATGTATATCACTTTTAAATCTCTAGAAGCTCCCTTAGAAAAGGAAAAAAGAAACACACAAAATTAATAGTATATTTTGTGTTATCCATTTTATAAATATTACCATTTCAACATGTGATCGTGGAAAAAAATTTCTAATGAGATATCTTACATTGTTTTCTTGTACTAAGCCTTCAGGCTAGTCACATTTTAAGTGGCCAAGGGCCACCAGTGGCTAATGGCCACTGTACTGGACAGGGAAGTTCTGGTGAGGGTCTGGGCTTGTGAGGTCAGGCCAACCTGGGAACAAAGCTAGAGGACACGGTGGGCCTCCCAGACCCAGGAAGGCACAGTGCTTAGGGCTGACTTTGTAGAGAGCTACACAAGTCTGCAAGTAGCATGCAAGGTAATAAATGCAGCATAAACACAAACCACTATGTGTTAAAATTCAAGGAAAGCAGCGGATGGTTTTAATTCGCCGCGCAGTCAGCATGTGTTTGTATTTTCCTATTTACAGTAGGCCCTATAAGGAGGCTTGCAAACAGTTCAAGGAGCATCAAGGAGCCAGCACTCGATGCAGCTGCTCTGTGTTCCCTGATTACCCCAGACCCCCGGGTTACAAGCAAGCATAGATTAAACCCAGAATGTTTTCACGACCGAGGAGCACAGTCAATGAAATGCAAAAGAAATCTGAGCAAAGACCCTGGTTGGGAAATTGTTGCCAGCTGTGGTATGTGGGAGCAGGAGGGGGTAGAGGGAGCTGAGGGTGGGACCCCAGAAGGAAGCTCTGAGTCCTGCCCTGTATCCTCTGGCATCCCTGTCTAGCTCTGAAGGTACCACCTAAGAGAGCGGCTTCAAAACCTCAAGTTGGCCTGCAGAACGAGAGTGGCATTACCCATCAGAATCAGGAGGAGGCCAGGCTCGTGACCTGCATGGTCACACAGGGTCCTCCGCTTAGAAGGGTCTGTGCCCCGAGAGGCCCGCACGTGGCTTAATGTTCTGCTGTCATCAGCTTGAAGGTCTCAATAGGTTTTGAACCAGGGGCCCTGCGTTTACATTTTGCACTGGGCCCACGTTATTACACAGCTGGTCCTGTGGGCCAGTGCAGGAAACAAGAAGCCCCTTCTGCGAGGGGTGCCCTGCTGGGGAGGGGCTCAGCATTCCAGCGGCCTTTCCAGGGACCAGCCCGCTGGTCCTGCCCCTTCAAACAGCACAAGGAGAGACCATCTGAAGGAAAGGCCAGAGCCGGCCCGACACAGATTGCCTGAGACCGCCCTGGAGAACAGCACCAGGATGCTGTGTATTTTCCAAAGTCCCACTTACAATGGTCTCTTTTCATTTAAAGAAAATACCGCAACCATTTCCTAGCAAAGGTTAAGTCTTTACACTTAAAAAAAAAAAAATGTTTTTTAACCTGCCAAGGAATGTGCTTTTTTAAGCTGGCTTCCTGCCCTTCCTGAAGCCAAGGCTCCCTCCCCCTGCTCACAGGGAGAGCCCTGGGGTCCTATAAGAGCCACGAGTGACCACGCAGCCACTGCCCCAAGCAGGTCAGGGACGGGACAGAGGGCAGAGGAGCAGGCAGCCGGTGCCGGGTGGCCAGCCCCAAATTTACTCAGAACCAACCCATGAGGACACGAGCCCCTGATGTCAGAAATCCACAGACTACCCCTCAAAGCCCCTTCCAGGCTGGGACCTCCACCTCTCTCTGCCATAAGCATCTCCAGCACCTTGTCCAAAGGGTGCAGGCTGCTAGCCTCTGCCTTCTGGTCCCTGTCTACCTTTCAGGAAGCAGAGTTTCAATTAATGTTGAGCGAGATTGGGTATGAGAGAGCATGGGTTTGGGGTTCAGGTACCTCATGGAGGAGGAGGCCTGAGCAACAGGAAAAGAGGTGCCTTGGGAGGAGGGGGCCTGTTGTGAGCCCCCCCGCACACCTCGCTGGGTGATCTGCGGGCCTGGGCCGACTATACCTGGGCCCGGCGCTCCATTCCCGCACCCTCGCTGCTCGTGGATGCCACTCCTGGGGTCCTCGTCTCTCTCTAGCTTCATCGACACCCCCCCCATCATTGCTTTATTCTCATCAGTGTACAAACATGTCTTCATTCCAAAACCAAATTGAATAGAAAAAAGAAAATCACTCTTGCCAATTAGCCTCCCATTTTCTCCCGAAAGCAACCTTTCTGGAAAGCGTTGTCTCTCCGTGCTATCTCCAGATCGCTTTCCTCTGCTCTTTCTCACTTCTTAGTTTTTTTAATGTAAATTTAATGACTTTCCCAACGTGGCTGCACCGTGTGACCTCCCGTGAAGAAGTAATGCACGTGCAATACCCCAGAAGCCCTCTGCAGGGCTTATGCAATCACTACCCCTTTCCTTCTGCCCCAATGTCACCACCGTTCTGACCTCTAACGCTGTGTATTAGTTCATCTGAGTTTCCAACATTATATAATCAGAGTCACGCAGCGTGTACCCTTTGATGTCTGGCTTCTTTGCTCAATACGATGTTTGTGGGTTTTACCCAAGTTGTGTGATGTGGCTAAATATCCATTCTCATTGCTGACTGGCATCCATTGTGTGAATATTCCAGTATTTGTTTATCCATTCTACTGATGATGGACCTTTAATTTCAGGCCACTATAGAAAGCTCCTAAGGCCATTCTTATACATGAGTTTTTGGAGTCATATGAATGCACTCTAGGGGGGTGCCCCTAAGAGTGGGCTTGCTGGATCATATCCATGTGTTCATGGATTTTTCCACTTATGCTGCCACCAGCAATGCTGAGCATTACCAGTCATGATGCAACAGCGGCTCCTCCCTGGCTCTCCAGCTGCTCGGCCACTCTACACACTTTGGACCCACCAGCCTTCCTGACTGCATGAACCAATGAGCCGGTTTCTTAAAATCTCTCGCTCTTGATACACACGCGCGTGCACAAACATCCTGTTAGTTCTGTTTCTTCTTGTGTAAGAGTTCTGTCAATGAATGTAGGTTACATTTTATTAAATAATGTTCCTCCCCAGTGAGGACGAGCTTATGCTTTTTCCCTTTATCTCATTAATGTGATACACTGACCCGATTGTTTTCCAATGCTACACCAAACTTGCATTTTCTGTAATAAGCCGCATTTGGTTATGATTTATTATCTCTTTTGTGTATCTCTGGATTTGCTTTGTTAATATTTCACTAGGGAATATTGCATCTATATTCATGAGACCAATAGGCCTGGAATTTTTCTTTTTTGTAATGTCCTTATCGGGTATCAAGGGCTTGTCAGACTCTGAAAGCATATTGCAAAATGTCTCCTCTTTTCCTAGTCTCTGCAAAAGATCATGTAATGTTGCCATTATTTTTTTTTTTCCTTTAATGCCCTGTGAAATTCCCTACTGAAGGCATCTGGGCCTAGTTCCTGCAAAGAGAACTCTAGGCCCATATGAAGTGACGATTCACCCACTTTGAGAGTTTTGTGTTTCCAGAGTTTCTACTTGTGTCAAATTCCGGCTGGGTTTTTTCAAACAATCGGTTCATTTCATCTAAGTTATCAAACACATCAGCATAAGTTGTTTTAATATCTTACCATCTTTTTAATAATAGAATTAGTATTCTATTATTGTAGTCTGTGCTAAAGTCCCCTACCTCATTGCTGGTATCGATTAATTACTCATTCTTTCTCCCCCCCTCTCTTTCTGTCTCTCTCTCTATGCTTGAACTTACCAGGGGCTTGTTAATTTTACTAGTATTTTCATAAAACCAACTTTGTGGTTCCTTGCTACTCCTTGTCTGTTGTCTATTTTATGAATCTGTGCTCACATCTTCATTATTTTTATCATCCTACTTTCTTTGGGTTTAGTTTGCTTTGGGTTGAGTTTATTTTTCTAACCCCTCGAGCTGGAAGTTTATATTACTGGTTTGCAGCCATTCTTTTCTATAAGCACGTAAGGCTGTAAATTTTCTTCTGAGTCTGGCATTAACTACATCTTAAATGTTCTGCAATGTACTCTTTTACTGTCGTTTAATTAAAAATATTTTCTAATCTCCATTGTGATTTCACCTACTTAAGAAAAAATATTTCTTAATTTCCAAACATTTGAGGATCTAATAAATTTCTTGTTGCTGCTGATTTTAAGCTTCATTCCAATGTACTCAATGAACATATTCATTTGTTTTTTTTTAATGTTTATTTATTTTTGAGAGTGAGCACAAGCAATGGTGGGGCAGAGAGAGATACACACACACAGAATCCAAAGCAAGTTCCAGCTTCTGAGACCAGTCAGTACAGCATCTGACACAGGGCTCGAACTCATGAGCTGTGAGATCATGACCTGAGCTGAAGTCTGATATTTAACAGACGGAGCCACCCAGATGCCCGATATTCATTTCAATCTTTGAAACTTGTTAAGACTTGCTTTGTGGTGGAGTGCCTGGGTGGCTTAGTCGGTTAAGCGTCCGACTTTCCCTTAGGTCATGATCTCGCGGTTAATGGGTTCGAGCCCCGCATCGGGCTCTGTGCTGACTGCCGGCTCAGAGCCTGGAGCCTGTTTCAGTCTGTGACTCCCTCTCTTTCTGGCCCTCCCCTGCTCACGCTGTCTCTCTCTCTCTCTCTCCTAGAAATAAATAAAACATTAAAAAAAAAAAAAAGACTTGCTTTGTGGTGTCACATAGGTCAGTTTTTGTAAATATTCCATCTGTCCTTGCAAATGTGTATTTGAAGATGAAAGCCATCTTCTGTTCATGTTGATTAATTCAAGTTTATTAATCATCTTGTTCAAATCTTCTAGGTCCTTACTGGGTATTTTCTGCTTGATCTATCAAAAACTAAGACAGATGGGTAAAAAAAATCTCCCCAATATATGATTGTGGCTTTCTATTTCTCTCTCGGTTCTTTCATTTTTGCTTTGTTTACTTTGAGGTAATATTATTAGATTCATACAACTCTAGAATTGTTTCTACTTCCTGGTTAATTGAACCTTATATTATTACGAAGTATCATTAACTCTACTAAAATCAATTTCATTTGACAAGCTACCCCAACTTTCTTTGTACAGCTTATTTTATCATTGTTTTTCTTCCTGTCTTTCTGTATACTTAGGTTTAAAGCATGTCTCTAGGTCTTGGGGCACCTGGATGGCTCAGTCGGATTGGCGTCCAACTCTTGATTTCAGCTCAGGTCCTGATTTCATGGTTCATGAGATGGAGCTCTGCATCAGGCTTCGAGCTAACAGCATAGAGCCTGCTTGGGAATCTCTCTCTCTCTCTCTCTCTCTCTCTCAAAATGAAATTAAAAAAAAAATAAAGCATGTGTCTTGTAAGCAGGATACAGTTAGGTTTTGTTTTCTTATTTGCTCTGACAATTACTTATTTTAAGTGTGGAGTGTTTAATTCTTCTACATTGATTGTAATTGCTGTTATATTGGGTTTTAATCTACCTTCTTATTTGCTTTATACTTGCTCTGCCTGTTCAATGATCTTTTCTGGCCTCCTTTTGGATTGACTCAATATTTTTACGGTGCCACCTCATTCTTTTGAGCGTAATACACTTTGGTGTTTTTGCTTTTTTTAAATTCTGCGTCATGTGGTTGCAAGATCTATCTCTGACTAATCAAAGTCTTATACAAATCAGTACTTTTACCACATTTCTCTTGGATAATGCAAGGACCTTAGACTTCTTTCATCTCCCACCATCCTCCGGCAAATGCTATTATCATACGTTAGTTCAGATGTTTTAATTTGCTACACATTTAAAACCCCACGAGACATCATTGGTAAAGCAGCCAATATTCATTTACACTTACGCACATATTTACTTTTCTATTGTTCTTCATCCCTTCCTGCATCTCCCAGATTACATTTGAGTTTAATTTCCTTCTGCTTGAAGAACATTTTTGAGTATTTCCTTTAGTGCAAGTCAGCTGATGATGAGACCTGTCAAATTTTGCTTTTCTGAAAATATCCTTATTTCCCGCTTTATCTTGGAAGGATATTTGGGATCCCTGGACTTCTGCTTGGTAGTTGTTCTTTCCGAGTTTTGAAGATATCTTTGCATTGTCTTCTGGCTTTCATTGTTTCATTGGGAAATCAGTTGCCAGTTCTTTATGTCTTTTCTCTCTGTCTGCTTCTAAGATTTTATCTGTGTTGGTCGCTCTTCAGCATATTGTCAATTTCCCTGGGAGGGATGAGAAGAAATCTAGGAGGTGGGTGGGCAAGGGTACTTTTGTGACCTCAGATCCCAAGGATTGTCCTTCATACAAGTCAAGGGAAGCCCTGAGAACTAGTCACCACATACCTGGGAGTCCTAGGATGGTCGGTCTTCCCCAGGAAGGTCTTGGGTCTGATCACGAAGAGCTGGATAATAACTCCAGGGTTGTGTGGAAGAGGATAGAAAGAAGTGAGTGGGGGAGAGAAGACACACACCTAATCCATTTACAACCAATCACAAAGATGAGATTAAGACCCTGACACCTAAACCCCACAGCTGATGAATGGAGTCACAGCACAGAACTAAGAACTCAGCCCCTTAGGGCTGTGATTTCTGGATTTAATTCACTGCTGTATCCGCAGCACCTAGAAGACGACCTGGTATGTAGCAAGTGCTCAGTAAGTATTTACTGAGTGAATTGAATGGAATGAATACCAGGTCCTGTCTCAGTGGGCCCTTACCCCTAACCCCCCACCCCCCCCAGGTAGGCGATGTGTTTGCCAGCCATCCTGCCACGTCCCACAATGAATTCCCAAACCCCTCAAACAAAACCCTCTAACTATATGATCATCCTCCCTGGATCCTCCCTGGTGACCCTCTACCCAGAACTTAGAACCAATGCTAAGAGCCACGTAGCCTCCAGTTCCACTTCACGCCTGACTTTTAGGTGAGTATGTCCCAGTAAAACATATGGGTGTGCATGCAGATAGGTGGTGGTGAATAGCCACACGGCAATTAGTCTAGAAAATGTTTCTATTGGGGGCGCCTGGGTGGCTTAGTCGGTTAAGCGTCTGACTTCGGCTCAGGTCATGATCTGGTGATTCGTGGGTTCAAGCACAGCATCGGGCTCTGCACTGATAGCTCAGAGCCTGGACCTGCTTCAGATTCTGTCTGTCTCTCTCTCTGCTCACACTCTGTCTCTGTCTCTCAAAAATAAATTTAAAAACATTTTTTAAAAAGATTTTTAAAGAAAACGTTTCTATTGCAAAGCAGAGGAAAACCCTTCACTCTAAGATCAGAAGCTGTGCCTTTCCTATCAAAACCCAAAGCTGCCAGTAGAACTTCACCTACCACGGTGATGGCAGAAAGAAGGTTCTTGGCACAGCTCGCTTATTTAGCAGAATGTACACTGCCCGGGAGCCCCACCCACTATTCTCAGTCTCCAGGCGAGGCTGTGGTAGAGCAAACAGCAAAACAACAGAGCTGTGAAACTATGCCCGCTGAACCCTGTGTTCTAAATCCAACCTTGGGAAATCAGGGCAGCTAAGAGTTTCCTAGGCTGCAAGTTCTAAGAAGAAAGGGAGTAGCTGGCATGAGACCACGTGGGATTCAGAATGGTTGGGAACAAGAAGAGGGTCCGAGAAAAGGCAGAATCTGGATGGTGCTGGAAACCTGGTCTAGAACATGGACTGGAGCACTCCTTTCTCAGTCTCCTGCTAAAGAGGGATCGAGAATTAACACCAGACACATACCTTATGGTGTCTGCAATCGCTGTGGATAGGACTGCCTAATTGTTTAGGAAACTGCATAGAGTTTGTCTGTGCTTCAGGTTAGGCTCCTCTCAATGAATCCCTTTTGCTGCCATTGCCAAGTTCTGAGTAAAGATCACCTTCAGCCACAGCTGAGGAGGCACCGGTGGACCAGTGGGCCCCCATCTGACCACCTCGGGTGAAGACGCTGGGTCCGGGGTGGGAAGGCGTGTCGGCAGCCACCACTTTGCACAGAGGGCCGGCACCTGGCTCTCTCCCGTGTGCGGCCACCTGGCTGTCCCACACAATGTGTGCTCTTTAGATTCTGTGTCTCCTCTGCCTCTGGTCTCTCCTATTTCTAAACATGTCCTGACAGCTCGTCTGCTGATCATTAGAGGGGGAAAAAGAGACTCGCAGGACTCTGAACTCCATTTTGCAAATGGCCAGAGAATCATTACTGCAGGTTAAGAGGACAGGACGCATTTCTCCGGGATGTCCTGGTGGCCCCTCTCAGGTGGCCTGAGAGAACCAGGCCCCTCTCCCCCCGCCCCACCTGCCAAGGAAGACCAGGGTCCTACGCCTCAGAACACGTCCAGCATTGGCCTCTGACCAGATGACAAACACTGCCCAGGCCTCTGCTGGTGGCCCTTGCAGGGCAGGGAGGACTCTGGAAGGCTCCAGCCAAATCCAGGCCTCCAGCAACATCCTCCCCTCTTGGCCCCAGGGAGCAGAAGGGCAGCTGAGGGGAAGCAGAGACGAGCTTTTGGTTTTTCTGCAACTGCTTTGATTTTTTTGTTTTTCAAGAAGAAAACACTCAGCCCCACTCCCGGGGGAAACAGGGAGGACAGAAGCAAAGGCTATTTCTGAGCCTACCGCCTCCCCCAAAAGGAAGGGTGTGTGAGCAGTGCAAAAAGAGTCCAGCCCTCGCTTCCTGGAATCGAGCATGAGGGCGGCCTTTTGCACTTTGCAACTATTCTTCAATCACATGATCTCATCTCTGATCCTCATAATAACCCTGGGAGGGGGGAGAGCGGAGGGTGGTGGTGTCCCCACTTTGCTAGTAAAGAAATTGAGGCTCCCACTTCGGAGGAAGAGATGAAATCCGGACCCTAAGGCAGGTCCTCTGATTCCCAATCTCCTGTTGTAGCCACACCTCCACGTGCCTTTCAGGGCTTTGCCCTCTTCACACCCCTGGGCCCAGGCCGGCACCTTGGAGAAGACCTAGCTCAGAGGGGAAAGAATCAACTCTCCATCCCAGCTCTGCACCCTCCAGCTGTGTGGCCATAGACACACCCCTGATCTCTCTGGGCCTCAGTTTCTTCATTTGCAAATACCTAAGTCTATCAATTGATGGAGGGGCAAACAAGGTACCATATGTGAAATGGCTTTGCCAATTCTAGTATATTCTACCAATATGGGTGCTGTCTGGTACCACCTTCATGACAGGAGTGCACAGAAGCACTCCCTGCTTCAAATGATCTCTTTCTCTCTTCTCTTCTTTTGGTGATCCAGCTTCTGGAGTCTTCCCTCTTTACTAAAGGGCAGATCCCTCTGGGAAGGGATACACCTCTAACCATTATCAGCCATGAGCTCCTCAGACAAATGAGTTCATCAGCCCCCGGAGCCCTCCGGAAAGCTACAGCAGGGAGAGTCCGTGCACACCTTGACAAAAACCGGACGATGCATCACAAGGGAGATGGTCAAAATGACGTCTCCAGGCCCCCGGAGTGACCTTTCTGTTCCACACCGTGAGGGTTCTGGGAAGTGGGCCGACTGAGAGCAGGGAAGAGCTCTCCTGCTCCTCAACCACCCCCACCCCTACACACACACCACGTAGAGATGCCCAGGGCCCACCCCACTGACCACCCCACCCCACCCCCAACAAACACAGAGAGTGACCACTCAGACTCCATCCTTCTGCAGAGGCCCGGCTGGGAGGAGGGAGACCCAGCTCATCTCCCAGCTGCTCCCCTTCCCGTCTTCCATCCATCTGGGACGCGAGCCAGGCTGATACATTTATCCATATGCACCCTTTGCTGCCGTAACTGCAGCCGAGAGCTGCGGAGAGCGATGCAAAGGCTGGCAGAATTGGTCTCTCACCTGGGTCATTCTTCCCACCCCTTTCTGAGCTCCCATGTCACCTCCAGGAACCTCTCCCCGCTTCTCAATGTCCCCAGTTCCTTCCTGCAGCCCTGGCTCTGGTGGTCACAAGGGCCTCCCTGCAGTGAGGGCTTCACAGCTTAACGTGGGACCTTCCCAACATCAATGCGGGGCCCAAGGGCATGGGGTTCAAATGGTGAGCTATCTAGCACCTTGAAAGGGAGCCACAGACCACATGGTGGGGCTGAAGTGAGGGGCAAAGAGGCCTTCCCACAACCCTCACGTCCCCTGAGTGGGTCCACCCTCACCTGTTGTAAAACCAGCCCAGCCCAGGGTGAGCTGAGAACGAGGACTCTGCAGCCTATAAATTAACAAAATGGGGCTGGGCAAGAATTTGCCTGGAGGGCTCAGGGAGGGGGTGTCCCAGCTCCTTTAGATGCAGGGTGGATGCCGGCCACCTTGTCAGATGTCCCATCACTAATCCACAGCTCAGTCCCTTAAGTTCACCCACCGCAGCCCCAACCGAGACCAGGGCCTCTGAAGGAGGAAGAAATAAAAGAGCACTTTAATATAGCACTTTAATAACTGTTTTCCTAGGTTCTGTTCAGTCTGTTCAAAGTACGTTATAAAAATATTTGGCAATTAAAGAAAGAAAAAAAAAAGCAGGGAAGACCTTTTAGGAACAGGTTTGAGGTGAAGAACAGGTTGATCCTATCAGCTCCAGGAGAACAGCGGCAGGAAAGAAGTTGATGGATGTCTGTGTTTGCACTCCCTGGGAGAGGGGGCGGGGTGACGGTGAGGCCCAGGGGAGACAGAGCCCCCAGGCTGTGAGGGCAGCTGCCTGTCTTGCTGTCACAAGAAGCCAAAGTGAAGACACCTGTGTGAACAGAATCCATGACAGCTCTTCTCTACCATGGTCTGGTCTTCATAAGCACTTGGTCCGGCAACTGGTCCAGTCCTGTCAGCGAGGGGGTGGGGGAGGAGGGCACGCAGGGACCCCATGACTTCAGTGGGAGGGCCATCCTTCTCCACCCCACTGGTATGGCCACCGTGTGCCTGGCGCGGCCAGTGGGAGGTTCCACATTCCAGCAGACACGTTAAGAGCCGGTGTCGAGTCCACCAGCTGTCTTACTCTTTCTCCTATCCTGAGAAGAGCATGAGCCATCCCGTTCAGTCAGGCTCCCGGGCCCAGAAGGCATGGGGCAGAGCCCAGCTGACCACAGCCACCGACATGTGACACGAATGAGAAAGTCTCTACCTTCTGAAGACAGAGAGATGTGGGGCTGTTACTGCAGGCTCACCTAGCAAAATCCGACCGACGCAGGGCCTTAGACTCCTTCCAGTTGTCCGGAGTGGTGGCCTGAAGTCCAAGCCCAGAGAATCTTGCTCTGCTTTCTTTATCTTGTACAGAGCCTTCACCTTACCCTTGAATCCCCTAAGGTCTGACCGGGACCCTCACTGGATGCCCAGCACAGCTTGTCCCCCCTCTGACTCTCAGCTGTCGGGCACCTACATCTCTGTTGCCGCAAGCCCTCTGGTAAACTCCCCGGTCACACACACGGCTACTCCCCAGCCCTCTTTGGGCTCACACGGACACTTCTCAAGCCCATCCACTAGAGAGAGCTGACCTCGGGCCCTCCTTCTTCCCAACTCCAGGTGTGCCTCCGTGTTTACTCTGATGTCCACCCTCAGGTTCCTTCACAGCGGCCTGCTCTACCCAGGCCCCGTGAGATGGAGTGACACCCCTCCGTTCTCAGCATGCCCTCAGCCAGCCCAGCACTCGGCCCTGGGCAGAAGAAATCCAAGCACACCCCTCCCTCGCCTTGCTACTCTTACCATGCTTCTTCCACAACCCTGGGCTTGGAAGGGGTGGCCCTCCATTTCTTCTTTGTCATTACCTGAGCTCTTCCCACCTGGGGAATGGTGAATTCTGCTGTCTAATCCACCAAGCCTGACCCTGAATATATTAAAGGAAGATCTTTTAACAATCCCTTCATTTCCACAAAGCCTGGATTTCTAGACCATTATCTCAATAAAGAGGTCAAGACAGTTAGTTTGAGCCCCTAAGATGACCACCCCCCCCATCCTTTCCCTGTGGCAACCTCTGGTGCCTCATCTTCTGAGGTGGGAGCTGCAAGAAACCCTGATTGAAATTGTGGTATGAAAAAGAAATCAGTTCAGGGGCGCCTGGGTGGCTTAGTCGGTTAAGCGTCCGACTTTCCCTTAGGTCATGATCTCGCGGTTCGTGGGTTCGAGCCCCGCGTCGGGCTCTGTGCTGACTGCCAGCTCAGAGCCTGGAGCCTGTTTCAGCCTGTGACTCCCTCTCTCTCTGACCCTCCCCTGCTCACGCTGTCTCTCTCTCTCTCCTAAAAAAATAAATAAAACATTAAAAAGAAAAAAAAAAGAAAAAGAAATCAGTTCAAATAGTTAGGACAGTAAGTTTTATACCATCTATACACAGGTTTATACACAGTTTACACACAGGTATAGATGTGTTTCTATAATTTTTTTAAAATCAGTTTAAACTCCATCTGTTTTGCCAATTAATTTTCCCCTTACATTATTACCTAGACCCCTATGCAGAGGAGACCTGAAATAGGGTGGGCCAGCACCAGTCAGCACCTAAATATTCACTTCTCTTAAATGTTCCTTTTTGTGGTATTTCTGTTTTCTCCTTCTCTGGGGCTCTTAGAGCTATTACTGTGTATGCCCTCCTGAGGAGGGGAAGGACATTTCACTCCCATCCAGATTGCCACAGTGGGGCTTAAAAGTGACCCTATCCTTCTTATGTGAACTTCTGGTCCCAGAACTCAATAAAATCACAGGCAAATGGAACTCAGGGGCCTTGACATAAGCACTAATACGCTCGGTGTCATTCAGCAATCAGGTGGGCTGCACAAAACAGAAAACCCAATAACGATGGCTTAACCAAAATAGGGAATCATCTGTCTCATGTAATAACATCAACAGTCAGAAATTCAGAGCAGTCTAGCATCCCCAGGATGTTAGCCAAGTTCCTGGCCCATTCTACCTTTCTCCTCTGCTACTGTAGGGTGGAATTGTTAAATTCATGATCACAAAATGGTTGCTGGAGTCACCACCATCACACCCACAGTCCACGCAAGAAGGAGGGCCAATGGCTCTTGTGTGAACACTGCTTGAATGTCTCTCACTTGTATGGAGATTCCATGCAAACTCAATTCAACTTCTGCTTGTAACTCACTGTCCAGAACTGCATTGTATGGCTACCTCTAGCTTCATTTGAGACTTAAAAAATGTAGTATTTAGCTGGGCCAATTACCAATATCGCCGCCCCCCCCCCCAAAAGTCAAGATTCTAATTAGAAAGGAAGAGCAGATGAATTGGCAACACTCCATCACTCATTCTCAACACCAAGGTTCCCTTTACTGGCCTGAGGCTGGGGGCTTCCACGCTCTGTCTTCTCTCTCTCCTATGGTCTGTACCTCCTCTTCAGGTCCCTCAGATGATAAACCCCTTTGCAAACAGAGGCAAAATGTTACTCTCTCCCCTTAACCCAACTTTCCAATCCTATGGTCCCAGCTCGATAAATGCATATTTTCAAATAGAAAAAGAAATGATTCGCTATTAACTATATACAGATGGTCCCTGACTTATGGTGGTTCAGCTCATGCTTTTTTGACTTCATGATGGTGCAAAAGTGATACGCATTCAGTAGTAACCATACTTTGAATTTTGAATTTGGACCTTGTCCCATGATAGCAACATGTGGTCTGACCCTCCCTCATGGTGCTGAGCAGGGGTAGCTCCTGATCAGCCTCACCGTCACCAGGGCCAACTGCCCAGATCTTTACAGCCACTCTGCACCATGCAGCCATCCTGGGTCTCAGTTTTGGTACAGAATTCAGTGACATGAGATATGCAACACTTTATTTTAAAAGCAGCTTTGTCTGGGGCACCTGGGTGGCTCAGTCGGTTAAGCATCCGACCTCGGCTCAGGTCATGATCTTGCGGTCCGTAAGTTCGAGCCCCACGCTGGGCTCTGTGCTGACAGCTCAGAGCCTGGAGCCTGCTTCGGATTCTGTGACTCCTCTGCACTTCTTCCACTCACTCTCTCTCTCTCTCTCAAAAGTAAATAAACATTAAAAATAAATAAATAAAAATAAAAGGGGCTTTGTGGTAGATGATTTTGCCCAATCACAGGTTAATGGAAGTGTCCAGAACACGGTTAAGGTAGGTGAGGCTGAGCTACGACGCTCAGTAAGTTAAGGATACTCAATGCATTTTTGACCTAACATTTTCAACTTATGGTGGGTTTATCAGGACATAAACCGAGGAAGATTTCTATGCCTATGTGGCTTCCCATTACTTAACTTGAATCACTATTCTAACCATGTAGTGTCATTTTACATTTCAAAAGTGCACACAGTAACTTCTTAACTTGGTTGTAAACTCCCAAAGGTCTAGAAATACCCAATCCAGTGACCTTGGTGCAGAAGGTGCCCTAATGAATGTGAGATTTCTGACCCGGGTTCTAGTGTTTATCAGTAACCACACAATAGTAATTTGATCTCTTTGTGATGCTTTACAGTTTACACAAGCTACTTCACCCACATTATCTCACTCTGTCTTTTAAATAACTCTTTTAAGTAGGGCTGCTGTAATTAAGCCTCTCTACAGATGATGAAATGGGGGCTGAGTAAAGGTACATGACTCGCCCAAAGGCATGCAATCAGTATTTACACTGGAACTTAAGTGGAGATCTTTTGACTTCAAGTCTGGGTCTTTTCTAATGCAAGGCCGCCCAATAGAAATAGAACATGTGCATAATAAAATTTTATTTAGCTCAATATATTGTAATTTCAACATGTAGTCATGATAAAAATTATTAGCTAGATATTTTACGTTTTTTGTCTTCAGAATTCAGTGTATTTATTACATTTTCAGCACGTTCGTGTCCAGACTAAGCACATTTCAGGTACTCAAAGCCACACGTGGCCAGTGGCCACTGTATTGGAAAGGTCAGCTCTAATATTTGAAGGGTACATTTAAATTTAAAATCGAGCCCTAAAATTTCATATTTCATGACCAACAGTCATAGAAATCATCTGAAATAATGATCTGTTGTGTATACATTCTTGCAATAAAGAACTGTTTCCAGCAATAGCCCTGATGGAAACTGGTCTTTGCATACATCCATTGCAAAGCACCACTGCCATCTGGTGGCAGTCTTCTGAATTGCAAGCAAATTCCCCAGGATGAAATCTTTCAGATTCTAGGAATGTGTTTTTCAAAGCATGTTCTATTGACTGCAACTGATTTACCACAGGAGTTTATTAAAAATGCACACTGCTGAGCTTCCACTGAATCAAACCTCAAACACCCACATTTTAAATAGATTTCCTGAACGATCATCATGCATACTAAAACTGGAGAATCATTCATCTACAGAACGTGCCTACATAACACAATCATAGAACATTCAAGGGCCATATTTCTTTTTTTCATGACGTTGCTCTGATATTTGGGGGACCACTCTTTTCTCTTTGTAGTCTTCTGGCTTAGGAAGAGGGTTAGGAAGTGGTGTGTTGTTTCTAAATAGAAAAACAAAACAGTACCCCATCCACCCAACTCACACAGAAAGCTGAAAAGAATCCATAACCCAATCACCATTAAAAAAAAAAAAAAACTAAAAGAGAAAAGCTTGCATGCTATCCCTCCCCAGCCCATGCAATCCTGTTAACAACCAAGTGTAGCTCAAGGCCACACACCAGCCAGCCTCTGCTTGACCCACCTCTGACCCCCCACACCCTCTGATCCTGCTCACAGCCCTCCCCTGGCTCTGAGACTTTGCAGTGCTGTTCCCTCCATCTAGAACAGCACTCTACATCTTTCCTCCTCCATCACAACTCATCCCTCAAGATGTAGCCCAGGTGGCATCTACTTAGGAATCGCCCCCTGGGGAGCCCCCTAGACTGGGCTAGGTGCTCCCACGTTTCCTCCTGAAGTGTCCTGTACTGTGGATTGCCGGTGCAGGATTTGACTTCCCTGTGGAAATATAAACTCCTCGAGGGCAAGAGTGTGTCTCTTTTCCCTGTGTCTCCACAAGCTAGCAAAATCTGCCATGAAGCAGGCATTCTAAAATATTTGCTAAGTGGGGCACCTGGGTAGCTCAGTGGGTTAAGCATCTGATTCTCAATTTTGGCTCAGGTCGTGTTCCCAAGGTCCTGAGGTCCAGACCAAAGAGCCATGCCCAGCGGAGCCTGCTTGGGCTTCTTTCTCACTCTCTCTCCCTCTACCTTTCCCCTGCTCACGCAGGCTCTCCGTCTCTCTCAGAAATTCAAAAAAGAAAATATAAAATAAAATAGTAAAATAAAATATTGGCTGAGTGAATACATGTTTTCTGAGGCAATGAGTTAGTCTGATTTTTAAAATAATAATAAGAGTGCCCACGTGTCTGGAAGAGACTAACAAGGCAGCTCTCCCGCAGCACGTGCAATTTGCAGACCTCTCCCGAAGCCATGGCAACCTCACCTGACAGCTGTAACCGTGGGACTTGGGGCCTGTGACTAACTGGGCAAAAGACTGTGGGAGGGGCTGCGATACGGACACCCACCAGGGAGTGAGACAGGGAGGGGCGCAGGGAGAGGACAGGAACAGAACAACCTGGGAATGTCCTCCCCACCTCCCAGGAAGGGAGCCATTTCCCCAGAGGACAGAGGCCTGTCACATCTCGCCCAGCTAATCTGACAGAAGCCAGCTGCCTCACTCGCTGGGCCTGCCCCCGGGAAGGCGTGTTCAGGCTGAGAACCACCGGCTGCTGTTTGCCCCCAGGGACAGGGCACTGGGGGAGGGTAATTGACTTGTCTCCCAAATTTATTTATTAATTCCTAGCTACTCCATTTGATGTGGTTTCCAGGAGGCACACCATTGAAATCTACCCCTTCCTTCTGCCCCGGCGGGGGTATTTACACTTGCACTCCAGGGTCCCCAGGGAGGTGGGCGAAACCAGCCCCACAAGGCAGATGGAGTGCAGGTAGGGGCCTGGAAAGGCTGTCCACCATGCAGGCAAACAGCCGATCAGAGGGGGCTCACAGTCCCCAGCTCAGGAGGCCTGGGTTAGGGACACCCCAGCCAATTCTTGGGACAATGCAGGGTACACATTGGGACAAGCCTTACCTTTCTGCTTCAGCTTCCCAGCTGTGGGAAGGAGAACGCAGTGACTGTTAATGGCACTCCAGAAGGCTGTGCAAGAAGATGGAATGTGACAAAGGGCGGGGAAACTGCCACTCCCAGCAAAGGTGGCCCCAAACCTGCAGGAGCTCAAACATAGGGGTCATTCCAGATGGGCAGCAGGGTCGATCTCTAAGTGCCCACCTTAAGCCACTGAGACAGTCAAGTTGATGCTTTCCCAATTGTCCACGTTTCCTCCAATTAGCACAAATGAGTTATAACCAGGGAAACACTAAAATAAGCAAAAGATGGGAAGTTTGTGGGCCAGAGATTGAGTATATGCCTAAACTTGCATCCTGCAGGAGGCAAGTTCTTGAGGCTGAATCTCAGCGGGGGGGCTACAGGGTAGAAGGAGAGAGGAGGTCCTCCCTCCACTTGAACCCCAGCCGGAAGGAGCCCCCACGTGAGGGAGAGAGGGTGGCGGCCTCAGGAGAAGAGATAGGTTGCTGACTTGGATGAGCACCCCCCATGATCCCAGCCAGAGGAAGGGGAGTCAGGCTGCCATGATTCTCCACCACTTTCTCACCCACCTTCAGCCTTAGTAGAATCAGTACAACCTCTGGGTAGCTGGGGTGCGGGGAGCTGGGTGGCTACGAAGCCCCCAGACCCTCCAAGGAGACTCCAAGCCCTTCCAAGATGGAGGAGGGCGAGACAGCCCAGGAAGAGAGGAGTCGACGGCAGAGGCCAGACGTCGGGGATGTTCCTTCACACACGGCGGCCCTGCTCCCAGGAATGTGTCTGCGTGCGCAGGGCTATGAGCTGAGGGTGCAGGCCGGGCCCAGCAGCCCCTGACCCCAAGAAGCAGGATCATCTGCTCCAGAGCATCAGAGGCCTGGCCGGGCCCCCAGCCAGCTGCCCTGGCCCCTCACCGACGGCTCGCTCCCTCCACCCTCTGGAGAAGGCGCTAAAGAGGAAGAAAATGTTCAAAGGTCTCCACGTGGGCAGCAGCTGGGAATCCAAGACATAGATGCACACGCAGAGATGCCTGCCCTTTGAGATTCTAGAACTGGCCCAAATCCCACCACTTACACTTTGCCCACAGGTCACTGCCTCTGAACACCACTTCCGCTGAATGTGGCAGACAGCAGAGAACATCACACGTTCTGGGCCCCCTTCCGCACGGACAGGCCCCACCCCCGGAATCCATCCCTTTGCTCTGCTCCCCCACCAAAGGACAGCTTGCACGAAGCAAGTATGTGTGGAGCAAGGCCACTGAGGTTTGGAGGAAATGGGACGGGGGTGGGGGGCTGTTCACCGATGCCTGTGGCTCTGCCATCTGCCGCCTCTCAAAGCCTCCAGATCTTTCTTCATCAGTCCTACCCCCTCAAACCCGCCTCCATAGAAAACTTCTTTCACAGTCTACATTTTTCTCCCTCCATCCCAACTCTGCTCCCTGTTTCTCTTTCCACCTTCAAGGTCTCACTGTCCCGCTCGGCTAACCCAGTCTGGGCCCTCTCCTCCAGGCCTGGCCCTCAGGTCCAGGGAAATATTAGCAGAAGCTCTGAAAGCGTGAGTCTTGAGCCCCCTCCTCCTGCCCTGCCTCTTCACACGCCCACACCCGCAGACTCCACAAGCCACTCGTGCAAGGGGAGAATGCCTGTCCACTTCCAACCCTAGCACATTCCACAGCCCAGGCCGAGGGATCCTTTCTCTGCATTCACCTCGAGCGCAAAGTGTAAAAAGGTTGCAAAAAACTCAGCAGGCAGGACAAATTGTAATTTTAAGGCAGTATGTTTTTAATCAGAACTAAAGCAAAATACCGATAATGGATGAATGAAATACCAGAGTTTTAAATAGAGACAGGATTGATATTACTGATTTTCCCTTTTGCTTCAGGCTCCAACACGGAGGAGCCCAACATTGCTTTGAGTCTGCCTCAGGCCGAAACTGGCACCGCCTGGCAGGTACCCCTCAAAATTGCCAAGAAGATGAAGGGCACACAGCTCAGAGTGCATTTAAGAAGACTGCAAGCGGCCAAAGAATGAATTCTGCTGGGGCTCCAGCAGGCAGAACGCAGTCACACCCATGAGGGACAGGAGCTCAGGCTCCCTGATGGGCCCAGAAAGCAGCTAGAGCCTAGGAAACCACAGGCCACGTTACCAGATGACAACCTGGGGAGGGAGAGGCAGAAAGGTAGAGGCGCAGAAGTGGGGGCCATAGAAGGGGGCAGGGAGGCAGAGCAGTGGGGATCAGGGCAAGCAGCACCCCCGAGTCTGCTCAGGTAGGCCCACCTGCAGAACTCAGCCTTGGCCAGGCCTGGTAAGGTACTAAGCGCTCATATCAAAAGCCGATGCCACCTCCATTTCCCCCAGAGCCTCTGGGATGCCTCCGAGAAAGGACAGCTGGATCTGGAGACCCCTTAATGGAAGAAACTGATCGGGCCATCAGTCCAAGGGACCCTGGCCAAGGAGCCCCCACAGTCTGCCCCGTGACTTAGCAGGTGTCTGGTGAACAGAGATCACACCGATGTTCATCTTGGCACACTGGCACTCACGCACTCACCTAGACTGTTCACACTATGGGCTCCTTACTTTGCCCCTTGGAGTAATACCTACCCCCAAAGACAGACACTGCTTGTTGATACCAGAGGATGAGATACCCAGAGGCCCGCTGCCTAAGGATGAACTCTGGCCTGTACTCAGAGCCCCCTTGATGGACAGAAGCTGACTTTCCTGTTCATCCACCATTCCTCTCTTCCCAGATTCCCTCTGGACCGGCGCTGGCACTGTCATCCATGAAGGCCTTATCTTTTTCCATCTCTGCACTGTTTGCAAAGTCCACTCCTCCTCCTGGAATGTCCTCTTTTCCCCCCAAATCCTCACCACCCTTTAGGATCCAGCTAAAACTTCACCTCCTCCAAGAAGTCTTCCCTGATGAACATAGTCCCCAGAGATCGCTCCTCTCTGATCTCTCTATACCCTATGCTGTGCACACACATACACACACACACCCCACCATGCCATGACACACTCCCTTATCCATCCCTTACTGGGAGATTGTCTTTTCCCTGCTAGATGCCAAGCTCCCTCAAGGTTAGAATTGGGCTGTATGGCAGGCAGTGGAGGTGGGGGTAGCAGGCACAAACCTGCCTGCTTTTTCTCCCCAGCACAGAGCTGGGCACACTTGCCCAGAGGCTCTAAGGAAGGTGCTGTGGGCTTCTCTCACTCCTAGCCTATCCCAGCCTCACGAGTTTGTGTGATTGTCTGTCTCTGGAATGGCATGTCCCTGGCCAGCCACACTCCCTGTTCCAAAGGCAGCCTTCACTGGCCAGGTGCTTCTCGGCTCCCAGTCAGGCCAGGGCCTGCTCTGCTGGGCCGGATCCTGCACACATTCTTCCAGAATTAAACAAGGTCCCACCAACTCCAGGCTCCCCGACCTGATGATGATCCGATTTGCTTTTAGAAGTAGCGTTTTGCCCTCTCCTTGGCAGTGAAGCCCACTTGGCTCCAAAGGAAAGTTCTCTGGGCTCGAGGCAAAGACCTCAACAGCCACAGGGGAGGGTGGAGGGCCACATCTAGGATCACAGACAAACCTGACACAGACACAGGACCAGAGACTCTGCCTCAACCCCATCAGGCCGGATGTCCATCCTGCCAGGCATCTGGAGTGCACACATGCGTGCAGATACAAACACATCTAGACACACACACGCACACACACACACAACACATGGATGTAAACATACGAACACCTGTGGACACACACATGTTCCCTGACACCAACCTGCATGTTAATACATACCCGCATACGAGCATGCACAGGTGTACACACATGCACCACACAAGTACACACTTAGAGAGATGTGCATGCACAAACACGCCTACATATACAGACCTGCGCAGACACAAGCGCACAGTGGTAAACACACCCACACCTACGTCCTTCCACCACCCCAACATCCCCACAGGTGGCCTGGATAGGCCGGCCACCCTCACAGGGCTGAGTCTCTGGCAAAATCCCACCCCCCTCCTCTCCCCAGAGCAGCCTCAGGAAAGGGCAAAAACATGATTTGAAGCATGGCAAGATCATTTTCACCTTCCAACAGCCTCAGCCCAAGAGACAGAGGGCCTTTTAGCAAAGACAAAAGGGAAGTTTCTAATGCACCACCCCTCTTTATGGCCAAGTGCAGTGAGAGAAGCAGACCGGGGAAGGAGGGAAGGAATGGAGAGGTTGAGCTGCCACACATCTCTAGGCTTCTGGAACGTGGAGACCACAGCTGCCCATGTCTGCTGGTTGGATAGCAATATGAGTAGAGCTTCTAAGTGTCCCCCCAGCCCCGCACAAGCACCCAATACTTGGATGCCATCTGCTTGCCAGCCTTGAGGCCAAGATCATCAGGGTTCTGCCTCCTGGGATAGCAGGAGGGGGTAGAATCAGAGGGGAGGTCGGGAGACCCTCTCATCTATGACCTTATGGCCCAACCAGGCCAGCCAAGGGCCAGGACGCCAGGAAAGTCACCGCAGGGCAGCAGTGACCCACTCAGGCAGCAAGGTCACACCCATAGTGCAGGCTCTGACTGCAGAGCCAAGCAACGGCCTCACTCCAGTTTTGGAATCAGATGGGCCTGAGTCTGCCACTGATTGGCCATGGGTCTTGGGGCAAGCCACGGAACACCCTTGGCCTTTGCTTACATGTCCGTGAGGGGGATAACAGGATCCAGCTACTGAGAAAGCTATGGGGATTGAGTGTAGTGGTTTGGGGAAGGGAGGGGGCCCAAGTATGTGTGTTTGAGCCTAGATTTGATTGAGTCAGACCTGAATTCGGGAATATCGGGAACCCAGATGGCCCTGTGCACAGGGCCATGAGATAGAGCTCTCTAACAGAGGGAGGCGGCTTCCAGAAGCCTAGAGGCAGTGAGGAGGATTGGATGGTCATGCCGGCTTTGGCCACAGGGCTCCCAGACTGTTTCTGGATCATGAGAACAGGGATAGTTTAAGAGCACCCTCATATTTCCTCTATGGACTGGGTAGGCTCTGAGAGTAGATTCTATTAATGTTTGAAGGAACATGGTCATTCCAAGATCAAGAGAAGCCATGGTCACATGCCCAGCGCAGTCCATAAGGTTGTCGGAGTCACATGACCTCCCTCCTTAAACTCAGTCCATGAAACTATGACTGTCTTATGACCCTCCTCAGACTTGATCAATATGGCTAACCGAGGTCAGATGGCCTCCTCCAAGCCAGCCCAGAGCCTGGATAGTCGCGTGACCTGGCCACACTGCCAGTCCAAAAATATACGCCTGTGTAGAAAAAGACGCTCCTTCTTCAATATTTCCATTGGTCAGGAAATTATCGAAAGAAACCTAGTGTTAGAATAAGCCCTTGACTGCCATCTGCAGGAAACCAGCCACAAGAATTACGGCCCACTTTTGGAGTCTACAAAATTATCATAAAAATATGAAAAAGATTTCCACATAATAAAAGTATCTGTGATATGAAAAGCACACCCCTAGGTGTGGTGCGCTTGTGCCATCTTGTGGTGGCCCTGCCTAGGGCCCCCATCACCCCTGAACTGCGTCCCCCTAAAATTCATACGCTGAAGCCCTAACTTCCACTACCTCAGATGTGGCTGCATTTGGAGACTGAATCTTTAAAGAGGAGATTAAGGTAAAATGAGGCCATCAGATGAGCTCTAATCCAGTGTGATGGGTGTCCTTACAGGAAGAGGAGATTTGGACACACGGGGAGACACCAGGGGTGCATGCCCAGAGAGATGACCATGTGAAGAGGCAGCAAGAGGGCGGCCACCTGCAAGCCAAGGAGAGGGGCCTCAGAAGAAACCAACCCTGCCATCGCCTTGATCTTGGACTTCCAGCCTCCAGAACTGTGAGAAAACCCATTTCTGTTGCTTAGGCCCCTCGCACAGTGGTATTTTGTGGGGCAGCTGGAGCTAACATGGCCCCTTCCTTCATTACTGCAACTGCCCATCTCCTCATCCCCAAGACAGGGTCAGGGCCTCCCTCAAAAGAAACCCCTCAGGATGGGGTCAACTGATGGCCCGGAAAATGCAGACTAACAGAGCCTGCCCTGCTGTCAGCATCCCACCTCCCCCTGGTGGGGTGGACAAGCACTTCCTCCCCACCCTCTCCCACCCCCAACCCCTTGCCTACAACCCTCTGGCAATCCTGGAGCAGTGTGATCTGGAAACACGGAGCGCCCCCCAAGTCAGCTCCCCCCACCCACGCAGCACCCAACAAAGCCCCCCCCCCCATATGGATCTGGAGCCTCTGAGCTGGGCCTCCTGTGGAGCAAGACGGGCTGCCCTCTGCCCCCACAAGGAGGGGCAAGCACACAAAGGCCTCTGTTCACTGAGAGGAGAGGCCCGGGGAGGCCCAGGCCAAAGGGAGCCACCAAGCAGCGAGGCCCGGAGGAGAAAGGGGTCACGTCTCCATCCACGAAGGGCGAGTGTGGGTGGCTCCGGGGTAGGCGTCAGGGCGCCGCTGGCAAGCAGAGGGCCCAGGGCCCTCGGTTCTTTTAGGAGTGCCCAAACATAGAGGCATTTCTTTCCAAATCAAAATGAACAGACATAACATAATAACAACTAATATAATATGGAATCTAGCCTGAGTTATATTCACCTTTTTACCAGCACAATCATAAAGCAGGATTTTGAATTATTTTTTTATGGGAAAGAGTCCCACAAAAGCAAACAGACATCATTCCACAAAAGTCACGACGCGGCCCTGGGAGCTCTCGCTACCGCGGAGTCTGCACCAGGGAAGGGGCTCGCTGCACTTCTCTCTCCCAAGGGTCTACAACGTCAGTCCCTCAGGACAGGCCACGCCCCCTCCTCGGCCATTTCCGGTTCCGGTTGCGGAACCTCTCCCGGCTCCCTAGAGCTGGCACATCGAAAGTCTTAAAAGCCAGGTGGTAAACCCACACTGGAGGTCACGGGCCCAAGCCAGAGCGGCCAGGGCAGATGGGAGGGTGGGCCTCCAGCCGGGCTGCCTCCCCTCAGAGCCGGAGAAGGGCTTGCCAGCTGTCCCTGCAGGACACGCTGTCCTGCGCGCACGTGGCCCCTTCCATCCAGGCCAGGTGCTGGTCGCAGTCGGGGCCCCTGGTGCCGGAGTTTGACTTTCAACATTGATTTATGGGAAACACAAGGCCGCCTGAGATCCCCTGGAATTCCTCCTCCATGAAGCAATGCTTTGGGGAGGGAGAGGAGGGCCTTGGCACCCTAAAGGGGGAGGGGAGATGGACGTGGTGAGCACTCAGGCTGGAGCTCTCTGCGTGAGGGAATCCCCCACCCCCAGCCCTGTGAGCACAGCCACCGCTCAGGGGGCTATGAGGGGACTTCCTTGGAGAAATGATAAGTCAGGCAATAGAATTTTTGTGCCGCGTTGAAAGTAAGTGGGCCAGAGTTACACCTGTTCGCATGCCAGAATCCCACGAACATATTAACAGCAGAGAAAAAATCATATAAGAATACTTATTAGGAGGACACCTGGTGGCTCAGTCGGTTAAGAATCTGGCCCTTAATTTCAGCTCAGGTCATGATCTCATGGTTCATGGGTTCAAGCACCCTGTCAGGCTCCACGCTGACAGGGTGGAGCCTGCTTGGGATTCTCTCTCCTGCTCTCTGCCTCTCCATTCACTCATGGGCACTTTCTCTCTCAATAAATAAACTTCCAAAAAAAACTGTATTAGAATGACACTATTTACATGAAGCATGTAAAACAACTCTATAAAATACTTCAAGAAAATTTACATAAAAAGTTAAATTCATGGGGCACCTGGGTGGTTCAGTCCGTTAATCATCTGACGTCAGCTCAGGTCATGATCTCATGGCTCATGGGTTCAAGCCCTGCATCAGGCTCTGTGCTGACAACTTGGAGCCTGGAACCTGCTTTGGATTCTGTCTCCATCTCTCTCTGCCCCTCCCTTGCTCATGCTCTCTCTCTCTCTCTCTCAAATAAAAATAAATATTAAAAAAAATTTTTTTAAGTTAAATTTGTGATAACAAAAAATACCAACTATAGGATAGTGGTTACTTCTGGGGAAGGGGGGTGCAGTGGAGAGAGGTGTATTCCAACCGGATTTGTCATTTTACTTCTCATACTGGTTTGTGGCTACATGGGTGTTCATTATAATCACTCTTTATTTTGGTACCTCTGAGTTATTTTATAATAACAGTAATTGTAGGGGAATGAGGCCCGAAGGGGATAGAGGATGAAAGAAAAAGTTCTGGCTTCACATCCAGTATCCCTCAGGTCCAAAGTCTCCAAGGAGCTTTCCAACAACTGGGTGCTACTTGGAGCCACACCCATGGGGGAGAAGACGTACCCACAGCCAAGCTTCACTCCTTCCTCCCCCAGGGATGAGGTTCATGAGAAGGGACCCCTGGCTGTCCCAGAGTGGGGCTCAAGCACGCAGCGGGGTGGTGGCAAGTAACCACAAAATGCCCACTGTGATCGAGGCTGGGGTGAAGGGATGCATCCCAAGATTTCTGCCTGAGTTCCCAGAGCTCCACTGTCACCCTGTAGACCGATTCTCCCAAATGGCCCGACCCTCACCTGCCCTGGACCCTCCCCTCCCTCTGAACCAGCTGTGCCGGCTCAGAATGCAGGCCTGGGCCACAGCCACAGTCACAGCCACAGACCCCAGTGCCACCCAGAGTGGCCCAGGCTACTGCTTCTCTTGCTTCTGCTCCATCTCCCCCAAGAACTAGGGGTCTGGGCCTGGGTCCTGCTCCTTTCCTGCCCCCGACTAGCCGAACTGGCAACCGGGTGTGGCCTAGCTGAGTCTCACTCTCTAATGTGCATGCCTGGCTCCCTGGGACATCGCCAAAGATTTGCATTTTTAAAACTTTAAACATTCAGAGACATGGAGAGACTTGGAAACATGGGGACTGTGAAGCAGTTCGGGGGAAGGGTGGACCGGGAATCCATCAGCCCGGCTGGTGGCACCCACCAGCCAGGCTGTCCCTCCTGAGCTTGGTGGTCATTGCCAGTCTGTCTGTGGGGAGCCCAGCTGAGCCCCGTGCATGCCCTCCAGCTGGGGGCTACACATGGGGAGGCACTGAGGCCATACTCACAAGGCCACATCTCAGGCCCAAAGCTGCCCTTCCTCTCCTCCCAACTTAGGAAAACAGAGCAAAAATCCAGAGATGTCATGATCTTTCCCCCAAACCCTGTGATTCTCCAGCATTCCCAATCTGGGGAGGCCCCACAGCCCCCACGGCACAAACCAGAAAACTAGAAGCCATTCTTACATTCCATCTGTCACCTACCTGGATAAGGTGCTCTGACCCGGGATGGCTATGGCCTGCTCTCCCTGCCCTGCGCTCCCCAGAGGCCACGTCCAAAGGAGCCTTCAACAACATCATGCTCAGTGAAACAACGGGGTCTCTGTCCCTGCTTGGAGAAAAAGCAAACCGCAGGGCGCCTGGGTGGATCAGTCCACTAAGCATCTGACTCTGTGTTTCTGCTCAGGTCATGATCTCACAGCGTTGTGAGTTCCAGCCCTGAATTGGGTTCTGCGCTGACGGTGCAGAGCCTGCTTGGGATTCTTTCTCTCTCTCTCTCTATCCCTCCCCGCACCCCCCCCCCCGCCCCCGGCACTGCCTCTGTCTCTCTCAAAATAAATAAATAAACGGGAACACATTTTTTTAAATAAAGAAAAGAAAGCGTCAACCTATGCTAGCCCAGGACAGCTTAGGCAAAAACTCCTCTCTCAGACAATGGACTGCATTCATAGCATATAGCATGGGGCGTGAGCTCTCCCGGCACCTGATGCAGGCATTCCTCCATTGGTTTGGGTCGAGCTCCCGTAACTCATGGTGCACATCTCGAAAGATCACAGCTCTACCACATTTCACAAGAGCAGAGGGGCAGACGAGCCGCAGCCAGCCAGCAGACACGTTCTGCTTGGCCCATGCCACATTTTAGATGGAGGATCATTGCCAACACAGAACCTTCAGATAGTTCACACTGAAGTCCAGATTTGAAAACAGAAGACATGGCTGGGTGGGCACACCCCTGTTGCAGCACCATCCTGCTGAGAAAGGAGCTGCCGCCCGTGGATGGAGCACATACCATCCAGTAGCTGCGGTGCCTGTCACTCACCACCCCCCACCACCCCCTGCAATCCCCTACCCCACCTCTACCCCCCCCAACCCCCCACCTCCCACTTCCCACCCAGGGCGTTGCCGGTTGTTTCTCGCTCCTGCCTCTCCTCTCCTTACATTACCTCCTGGGGCCCTGTGGGCATTGGAATCCTCATTTTAGGACCTGAGAGCAATTTTGCTGGTGGGATAACACGGCTCCGTGATATGTAGGTTCCTGGGACAGCCCGTCCCTGGCCTGCGGCAGCTGAGGTGGAAGGTGCCAGCCTACCTGAGACAGAAGAGAGAGCCGCAGTTTTGCTGTACGACCTTCAGTCGAGCAGAAGGGAGAGGCTGTGGGAGACTAACAAACAGCTGTTCTGGAAGGGGAGGCGACCCTCGAACCTGGGAGAGCTGGGGGCTGCCGGTTTCCTTTTCAGATTCTAAAGCAAGCCCCTTTTCCCTCGTACAGGATCATTCCCTCGGTCCTTCTGCTCCCCCGACCCCACCTGAGATGCAGAGCTCCCCCTGCCCGTGCCACAAGGGAGGGAAGGTGTGCGTGGGACTGAGGCCCGAGCCCACCCCAAAGATTTTCAACTCTTCACCTAGGGAAGGCTGCCAGCCTAGCCAGGAGTGGAGTCCCAGGGTGATGGGAGGGAGGAAGGAAGCTGAAGCAAAAGGAAGGAAGGGGCTCTGTGGGTGGGGGGCCAAGGGAATGTGCCCTCTGGGGGCACTGAACGAAGGGGCAGGGGGCTGCTCGAGGGAGACGGTCAGATCAAAAGGGCAAATCAGACAGTTCAACTGCCTCCACCCCAAGCCGGACCCCCAACTCTGCCCGGTTTGACATCCTTCTGTCCCTCCCCTTCTTCCTCCGAGCACACAATCCAAAAGGAATAACGGGATCTCCAAATCACATTCAGCCAGGTCACAGGGTCACAAAGGGGTGACCGTGAATGTCACCTAGCCAGAGAAACCCTGAGCCAGATCTAACCGTCGTCCCACCTCACAGCCAGGTTACGGATGCCAGCCAAAAATCACCATCTCAACAGCCCCAGGCCATTAAAAGACAGGCTTTCAGGCAAAGCACAACTGTCTATTTCTCTGCATTTACACAAGTGTCAACCGACCTATCACTCGCAGGCACCAAAGGTTTAATGAAATCTTACTGGCAGAAAACTCAAGGTTGAGAAACTTCAAACTGTTTACTTAATATCTTCCTGCAAATCAGGACAAGGTAGAGAAGATGTGTTCTGAGCTGTGAGAAGACATCTTGTTTCAGCTCTTGAGCGCCCTGCTCCCTCTGGCCCAAGGCTTAGGACGCCCTCTCCTAGCATGCCGTGATCACTGCTCCGCCATTTAGGCATGAGCCGCCATCATTGGGCCACAGGCAGCCAGGAGCTTTTCCAGCAGCGGGAAGGGTCTGCCTCAGACCTGCCCAGCCCAGGGTCACCGACAGGCCAGAGTCAGAGTAACGATCTATGGGATGAGAATGAGGACCACAGAGGCCACCAGGCTCTTCCCCAGCCCACGTCAGTGTCCTTTGTTCCTTCCGGCAGACCCCACCCACTCAGTCTGCCCCCTGCCCCCCTAGTCACTGGTCTACCACCCACCCCCACCCACTTCTTGGTTCCTTTTCCCAGAAATCAACTTGCGCAGCAGGAAATGACTTCTCAGGCTCCCTTTCTTACAGCATCCCCCAACAAGCCCATGGAGCATCCTTTTCACTCCAAAAGTTTCCTGCCAATTCTGAAGGAAAGCAGAGTGGGGATGATAAAATTAACAGCCTCGGGAAGGGACCGAGGCACAGCCAGCCTTCCTGGGCAGGTTTATAGTCAGGGCCTGGCCAGCCAGCGCTAATGCTCCTTTTGCCCCGAAGCCAACCATCCTCCCTTTTAACCTTCGCCCTCCTCCCTCCTTCCTCAAACCTCCCCCTCCAGGCCCTTTAACTGCCAACAACCTACTTTCCCAGCTTTGATTTATCTCCGTCAGAGGGAATGCGAAGTTAGGTCCAGCCCCACTCCCAGTACCTTTTTAAAAAAAAATATCTCAAATCCACTGGGGCCCAGACAGACAGAAGCACAAAGATACACATCCATATCCCTGGAGAGAAACCAAGGGCCCATGCCAGACACACCACGCCCCTCTGGCGTACAGGACAGACCCAGGGACGCTTTGGGGAAGACACACCAAAACCCTGCCCTTGCGCTGAGAGCAATCTGGAGTTTCTTTTGAGGAAAAACACTCTGCTCCAAAGAAGGCTCCTGACAGGCCGTTGTTTTTTTTGTGTTTTTTTTTTTTGTTTTTTTTCAGAGTGGCTGGATAAATTGCTTTTCTGCAAAAATAAACACAAGTGAACTGCATTAGCCGAGCGAGTGACACATTAGTTACAGATGCGAGGCCTGTCAGAACATTGAGGGAGCAGCTTTTATTGGGGAAGGGCTGAGAGACTCATAAATAACCAGTTGGCAATCTCGCATAAACATTTGTGCGTTCTCATAAACACCGCCTACCACAAGTGCTGGCCTGGCCGCCACTGCGGCCTGGAAGAGCCCTCTCCTCTCCCCCGTCCTCGGAGTACAACAGGGCAGGGAGGCGGGAGTGGTCACAGGCGCCTCTTCTCCCGTAATCCCAGCTCCTTGGACTCACACTCGCGAGCTGTGGGGTAGGAGAGACCCAAGCCCCGTCCTAAACATCTGCCCGAGAATAAGAATCAAGGCTCAGTCCTAGTGGGACAACTGGTCCACTTTCCTCCTTCTACGTAGAAGAAGAGGAGAGAATAAGGGATATGATTGTGCTGGGGAATGAGTTCTGAAATAAAGCTAGGTGGGGAGTTTAAAAGGTGGGGAAATGCCTCCCGGATGTGACTCCAGGGTTCGCATCAGAATTGTCAGGAAAGTGGGAAGAGGGCAGCATCATGCTCACTCCAAGGACAAAGGCCACAGAGGGTGGCAGCAGCCTTATCCATCCATCCATCCACATGGGGAGTCTGGGCTTCTTCCCATTGGCTCTCGGGGATGCCCTTGCCTTGGGCCCTGGGGTTCTCTCCTTGGAGCCACATCTAGCTGAGCCCATAAAGAAGGGCAAAGCAGGCCATGTGAGCTGACTCACATCCGTCTTCCCTACTTCTCCTGTGCTACCTGCCAACCCAGCAAGCACCTGGTACCCCCATCCCCTACAGCTCTCCCAAGCCAAATCCACTTTCTAGAAAGGATCTGATGCACTGAAGTGTGAGTTATAGTTAATGGCTGTACGTGTTCCCTTCCGATCCTTCTCCCTCCTCCCTGCCACAAACGCTTAAGGCAAAGGGACAAAGTGTGAAGTGGTAGGATTTAAAGAAAATGGCTATCACTCATAACCTTTATTGAACTTTGGAACCAGCCAAGAAGGGGGAAGAGGGAACCATCTTTTCAGGGAAGAGAGTATGGAGAGGAAGCAGAAAATGTCCACTGGCCCCAAGATGGCATTACAATGGTGAGCTTCAAATCCAGCTCCACCGCCCACGTCTCAGTAACTTTCTACTGAGAACTTCACTTCCCACCATGTAAAAGGCCCAAATTCTTTTAAAGGTCACTCTAAGTGACCTTCTCCTTTATCCATCCTATTTCTTGTCCCTATTCCCACCCATATTTCAACTTGACTTCTCTCACTGCTCCTCATGCACCTTGAGGTCCAGCCAGACTGAATGCTTTCCTCCCCTCCTCAATCATCTGTTATAATTTTGTTCTTTCTTTTTCCCCTCAATCCTTCTTCCAAGAAGGCCCTTCCTTCCAGTTCTGCAAGTCCAGATCCAACCCACCCTTCCAGACTCAACTCAAACGCCTCTTCGAGTCTCCCTCCTTTGACATCTGGGAGAACGTTTCAGTTCCTTGTTGCTGACTTTCCTTCTTCTTCTAACTTATCTGTCCATCTGGCCCATCCCTCTAGAGATTTGCAACCCTCAGAGCTGTCTCATACTAATCTTCAGGTTCCCCACCCTCCCAGACCCTCGCCAATGCTTAGGACATGGTAGGTATGTTGAATCCATGAAGGAAGGTGGGGGTGGTGTCTGGATTCGTGGTCATGACGGTGGCAGGGGTATGATGGTGGGGCTGGTGGTAGTGATGGAAATTGGCCAACAAATCTGCCCCTGGGCAGCCTCCCTGTTGGCTTTCATTCTGCGGCTCCACAACAAGCAGCCTGTTGTTGCTTTGGAAGAGAAATTAAGATGCCAGGCAGGTACAGACGGCCAAGCACCATCACTCTGTTGAATCGCGCTCAGCGGTCCAGGCTCTTTCTTCCCATCAACAAATGGAATGCTTTATGAGAAAATACAAAGCACAGCCCTAGATAGAAATATTGAAGGCTCTTTGGCCAGGACATCCCTCAGAAGGGAACACAATGTAGCCAGAGTTTATTGCACTCAATATTTTCGCTTCCAATCTTATTTTTATAGACATTATTTCATAGGCTGCAGCTTAAACACAGATGGAAAAGATTCTGGCTTTGTAATAAGAGATGGTTTATGGTGGGCCAGCCCACTGCTCTGTGTTTGTGTGTGAGTAAACGCACATTATCATGTCCTTAGGTGGGGCAGGGAGATGCTTTTATTATGTGTTTGGACTTTGATCCAACAATTCTGCCTTCATCTATCTCTCCCCTAGGCCGGGGCCTCCGGATACTCCCAAGGGGAGGAAGTAGCAAACACCACAGTGGGGTAAGGGGGAGGAGGGATGGGCCAGCCTTGAAATGCATTCTTGGCTCTGGCGGGACCTGCCATCCCTTGGGTCTTCAAAGGGCCTTGACCCAGGGACAAGCTCTACACCCCAAAGGACAGAGTTGAAAGGAAGTGGACACTATGGTGTTATATGTATGACGGTGCTGTGTGATTTGCACTGTCTTTTTTTGGCGGGGGGAGGGGTGATGAGAAAGCTGAGTTCATACTGTAATGCCCTTGAGATTCTTCCCCTCCCGGTATATCACAGGTAGTCTTCTCCAATGAACATTCTTGAAAACATGAGCTGGCTTACGATGTTCACAGTCTGGATGTACCAAGGTTTGTTCGACCAAACTCATTTACGCTGGGGAGAGAAGAAGCATGTGCAGGAAGAGAGAGAAGGACAGAGGGCTCTGGGGAGATCTAAGGAGGAGAAGGAGAAAAGGAGAGGGAGACGGAGAAGAAGAAGGGAGAGGACCAGACCAGAGCAGAGGGTCAGAAGGTCTTGGCTCCAGGCCCACAGCCTCACTGCTGGCAGGCAGCACACATAATGGAGTTGAGTGAGCTGCCTCAAAGACGTGCTGTCCAGCCCCTCCTTTCTTTCCTCTCGGGGTCAGTTTCCAGCAGACTCCAAGAAGCAATGCGAGTGTGTGTCAGAGAACACTGGGAGCAGGGAAGAGGGGGCGGCAGCCACATTCAGCTGGGAAGGAGGAGTGGAAAGTGAATCAAGGGGCCGTGCCCCCTTGGGGCCTTGAAAAGGGGGATCTGTCCTACTTGCCAGGCTTCTGGGGATCCTATGTGGAGGAATGGCTGTGTGAAGTGAGATGCTATGAGAGTTTGTCCATTGGGTCTCTGACCATGGAGGGTTTGTTGGTAGAGCTCTGGGAGAGAGGAATGACGCCCTTTTGCTGCCTGGCAGAAATGGTGTCTTTGATGCTTATTGTACAGACATTTCTACTGTGCACAGCTGCCACGGTATGATGCGGGGGGAGCCGTCCTTCGGGGACGTGTTCAAGCAGACCCGAGGAAAAGGGGATCTGCACCGAGAAAGCCTCTGCCTTCACGGGTCTCGGTCACTTCTGCTCCGCTGCTGATTGTCACACCTGCATCAGGGGCCCCGCGAGGGCTGGGAAGCTTTGACGCGAAAGCGGGTAAAGAATCTGTTTCCAGCAGCAGCCAGTGTCAGAAGACAGTGCCTGCCACCTGGGAAGCTTGAGAAATCAGGCCCAGGTGCCCAGCACAACAGACTGAGAACTGAATTTCGCAAAAGGTTATACCCAGGTGCAGAGGGCACGTTGCATTCTGGTTACCTCCCCTCCTCGGGGGAACCACACACACTTTTCCCACCCCGTCTACTCTACACGTCCCGTCAGTCACAGGGCTCCCCAACCCCCACCCCTGAAAACAAAGCCTGGCCCTCTATCTGTGCTCCTGGACTTGGCTGTGGGAGCCGACATATTCCCTCTTTGTTTAGACCTGTTTGGATTGGTCTTCCTTCCCTTGCAGCTGATAATGTCTTGACTGATACACCAGGCTAATAACTGACTATGAAATATTTCAAACCAAAGAGCTAAATCGGTGTAAGAATGAGGCATCCGAGAGTCAGAGTTCCAGAGGACTCCAGAGAGGCAAAGGAGGCTTCCACCAGACCAGCACAGGATGGCCTGAAACAGTAGCACCCTGAAAGGTGGACCAGCCTCTGTTCTGAGACCTACTCTTCAGAGGACCCACACTGCGCGCGCGCGCGCACGCGCGCGCGCACACACACACACACACACACGTGTGCTTGCATACAAGCACATGCACACACACGTACACACACATTTAGAGAATACACGACACCTCCGTCTCCAGGGAACAGGCGCTCAGTACTAGCAGAGCACGACCTCTACCCCTGAACATCTACTCTCTTGGGTCACACCATTCAGGCCCCAGGGAAATGCTTCTCCCCGACGGTCGAGTTACGCCCTTGAATCGAGAGGAGACTCTTCAAATGCTCTAAAAACTTGTAGGTCCTGCTGCTACTGACATCAGAGATGGCCCAGCTGCTCGCAAGTGCAGGGAGGATTGAATGGCGGAAGCACTTAAGAGGAAAGACAGATTAATTTATCAAATCCTTCCTCTCAGCAGGAAGGCAATGGAAGTAGCGTGTCTCAGGCGCAGGAAAAGTGCACGTCCTTGCTTCTCGTTGTGGTTCCAGGGGTACTCACACATTAGCAATGCTACAGTCGTACGTGCCAGCTGAGGAGCATTTTCCAGCATAAATAATTCATAATTCTCCCCCATTTGCACATATGCAGGTCAAGATGGAGCATGTAGAAGTGTGAGGCTGATTCTTTACCTTGGCAGTAGACAGACAGGGAACAACTATAGGATTTTACTTCCATAAACATTTCTACTAAGAGTGAATTACATTTTCAAAACATACAAATTCAGCTTTACTCAAATATTTTACTTAAATTTTCGTATTAGATAAAATGCATTAGTTATGCCATTGGTTATATTTGCCTTTTAATTTTAACAGATAATTTTGAATCTGTGAAAGAAAAAAATGCAATGTTTTGATCTTTTATAATTTTTTTTACATTTTTTAAATGTTTATTTAATTTTGAGAGAGAGAGAGACAGAGACAGAGCATGAGTGGGAGAGGGGCAGAGAGAGAGGGAGACATAGAATCAGAAGCAGGCTCCAGGCTCTGAGCTGTCAGCACAAAGCCTGACTCGGAGCTTGAACCCATGAACCGTGAGATCATGACCTGAGCCCAAGTCTGATGCTCAACCACCTGAGCCGCCCAGGCACCCCTAATTTGCATTTTTACATTAAAATACACATTTCTTAACTGTTTCAGTTACCTATTACTGTATAACAAATCCCAAAATCTTAAGCCCAGTGGCTTAAAATATTTTTATCTCTCACAGTTTTGTGAACTTGCGGCCAGGGGGAGGGGTCTCACGTGGTTGCAGTCAAACAATGGCAAGGTCAAGAGGCAAATGCAGGTTCAGGAGGCTGTACATCCAAGATGGCAGCACCTTGACTCTCATATCTGATCTCAGCTGGGATGACCAGAATAAGTAGAGTCTGGCGGACTGTACTGTTTTCTCCTATGACCTTTCCATACGGCTAGCTTAGCCTCCTCATAGCATCTGAGTCTCAAGGGAATCAGACTTCTTACACGATGGCTGGCTTACTCCAGAGTGAGCATTCCAAGACACCCAGGTGAAAGCCAAAAGGCTCCCTATGACATGTCTGCGGAAATCATGCGACATCACTATCACTGCTTTCTTTCTATTAGCCAAAGTCAGTCATAGGAATCGCCCAGATTCCAGAGGGAGGACAACACAAGATCATGAATACTAGGAGAGGTGATTCCCTGGGGGTGAGCTTTGAAGACCTGCTACCACAGGCTGCCCTCTGGCCCTTCAATGAATCAAGTTTGTCAGATATTCAAATTACTATACAGTCACCCTCAGAGACCCCCGTAGTCTCATCCGTGACATCATCAATCTTAGGCTTCAAATCCAGGACTCCAACATCTCCATCAGGTCCCAAGAAGAGGAGGCCCCTAAGGTGTGGGTGCTTGGAGATGGCTCCTCCTGACTCGAAGGTCTGTGAAAAAAAGAGACAAGTTACCTTACAGTCCAAACCCGACAAATGATAGGAGGTAAACACAGGATAACAGCAATAGATACTCTCATTCAAAAAGAAGGTGGCTGCCTGGGTGGCTCAGCTGGTTAAGTGTCTGACTCTTAATTTTGGTTTAGGTCATAGTCTCACAGTTCGTGAGTTCAAGCCTTGCATCAAGTTCTGTGCTGACAGTGCAGAGCCTGCT
The DNA here is from genome assembly GCF_003009895.1 of Hyaena hyaena. Lineage (NCBI taxonomy): Eukaryota > Metazoa > Chordata > Mammalia > Carnivora > Hyaenidae > Hyaena > Hyaena hyaena. The sequence goes on from NW_024080698.1 coordinate 2,505,926, forward strand.
TGGGATTCTGTCTCCATCTCTCTCTCTCTGCCCCTGTACCTCCCTCAAAAATAAATAAATAAACATTTTTTTTAAAAAGGTGAAGAAACTTGTATGGTACAATTCTGAACTCAGGCCAACTCCTTAATTAGATCCTGGTCCTGTTCTCTGGCAGTGGGTGTCTGTGGCTCTCAGCTCCATACTCTGAACTATCCTTCTTATTCTAGAAGCCATGGTCAGTGTTTGTAACCAAATTGATTTCTCAGCCTGTTTCTTGCCCATGAAAAAGGACTCTTCGTTTTGAACTGTCTCTGTTCCTTTCACTCCAAGCTGGAAAAAAAACAAGTTTAAAAACATGTGGGTTTATTACATATCACATTAAAACCTAATCCATGAAACAGAAAGCCCCGCTCACCTTAAGCCCCCCGTAAGCTTGCTGTGAGGTTCTCAATCCCACTGTCCAGCAGAGAAGATCTAAGAGATACTCTCTTAACATCTTAGAAGTCCTGTTGTGTATCCAAAGGGTCTAAACACATGCCCTTAAATAGTTCTGAGGTCTTCACAAAGGTCTTCTGGCCACACCTCTCACTATACCTGAGACCACATTTTACTGGCAGCACCCAGGATTTTCTTTGCCCTGAGGCTAGTCCTTGCTTTCTGAGCCTTTTGCTGGCTAGAATACAGACCTGACCTCCTTAGATTTACTAATTCTGCCCCAAAACTTCTTTAGTTCATCTCAATCTTCCTATTTTATCAGAGCCAGCTAGAAAAAGCCAATTAGCACTTTCAACATTCTGTTTGGAACTGGTGTTAGATGCGCACAAATTCATAGGCACCCTTTCTGTTTTCCTACTGTAGGGGATGGTCTCACATGTTTCTGCCAGTGAATAGCTTCTGTCCCCTTTTCTCCAGCCTCCAGTAACAGTTTCCTTACTATGTTTCAAGACTTCAGTTTCTCCCCAACGTTCCTCAGCTTCTGCCCCCCCAACTGTCCCAAAGCAAATGCCACGGGCTTTAAGTTTTTGTTACAACACTCACTTCCAACACTGTGGTAGTTGGTCTCCAAAGAAGGCCCCAGGGAACAAGACTCCTGGTATTTATGTGGACCCTGTGTGGTCACCCACACTGAAGCTGGGTGGTGACTCATGCTAACACATGGAACACAATGGGTATATGCGGCGTACGTTTTGGATGTAGATTTTGAGAGGACTAGGAGCTTCCTCTTCCTCCCTTTTGGAATACTCACTTCTGTGAGTCCTGCTACCACGTGGGAAGCCCAGATACTACAAGAGAGACCATGTGGACAGAGAAAGACCAAAAGGTCATATGAGAAGGAGGAAAGGACCAGGCATCCCAGCACCTCAATTGAGCCTCTTGATGACTCCAGCCCCAGCCACCAGCTGGCCACAACCACATGAGAATTTCCAAGCAAAGCAGCAGAGGAAATGCTCAGCTAAGCCCAGTCAACCCACAGAACCATGAGAGGTAATAAAATCATCTTTACTATTGCTTTAAACCACTAATCTTTGGAGTGTTTTGTTACATGGCAATAGCTAACTAAAACAACTCTGAATACAATCACATTGTGTTTTTAATCCTTTAGGTCATTACTGTTCACTGGAACACAAATCATGAGTTCTCTATTACAAGAGCATGATGACTGGGGCATCTGGGCAGCTCAGTTGGTTGAGTGTCCGACTTGGGCTCAGATCATGATCTCGTGGTTTGTGAGTTTGAGCCCCGCGTCTGTGCCGATGGCTCAGAGCCTGGAGCCTGCTTCTGTGTCTCCTTCTCTCTCTGCTCCTCCCCTGCTCTCATTCTGTCTCTGTCTCTCTCAAAAATAAATATATTTTTTTAATTTTTAAAAATAAATAAAATAAAATAAAAGCATCATGCCTAATTTTGCTGAAATTAAGGCAAGAAAATGAATTTCAAAGAATAAATATATGCTAATTCATAAGTTACAAATGTCTTTATTGTATTATTTATCCAAACATCACTGGCCCATGAACAGAGCCCCTAATGTACTCAGTAATAATTCAATTCAGTTGCCTTCAATGTTTTGCAAACTTTCAGTCACATAAAAATCATAACTAGGAACACCTGGGTAGCTCAGTCGGTTAAGCGTCCGATTTCGGCTCAGGTCATGATCTCACAGTTTGTACATTCGAGCCCCATGTCGGGCTCTGTGCTGACAGCTAGCTCAGAGCCTGGAGCCTGCTTCCGATTCTGTGTCTCCCTCTCCTCTGACCCTCTTCTGCTCATGCTGTCTCTCTCTCTCTCTCTCTCAGAAATGAATAAAACATTAAAAATTTTTTAAAAAAAGAAACAGGCAAATCTAAAAAACAATCATAACTATATATGTCTTTTTAATTTTATTATTTTGAAGGTAAACTCATCAAGGTTGAAGGATAGAATATGCTTTAATGAACAGTTTGTTAGCTTGACTTAGAACTTTTGAATATTTAGACATATGGCCCGTGGGCCTCCACTTATAGCCTTCCCCCAGGAGTGGAAAGCACTGGAACTAATATAACAGGCACCTGACCAAGGTGGGGAGCCAGAGGTACTGCAATAGCCGGAAGAGAATTGGGGCACTTATCCAGGCCAGAAGGAACAACTGAGCAATCACCCTGAAAAGACCAGAAAGGAGCACGGGAGCGGTGTGGGGTACTGAGGAGCTGATCTGTGCCATCTGCAGAGCCAATACTGCTCCCCTGGCCAAATCCAAATGGCCTGACCCGGCCTGGGACCAGGTATGGGAGCACCACAGAGCTAAACCCCTCCCCAGAGTCATCTTAAAACCTGACTTGTCTGGAGAACATCACATCCTTCCGAGGCCCTCAGGTCTGGGCCCAGGGCCTCATGCTAGGCCAGGAGGGATCTGTGGTCAAACAGAGTCAGAGTTTGCTACTAGTGAGCATCTGAGATCCATGCTTTCTACATCTAATCATTTTTACATTTGCAAATGTCTTCCTTTCCCCCATGGTTTCCTTCTACTCATTATACCTGGAAAATCCTCATCTTTTCTTGGCAAACTTAAGGTGAAAAGGATCTGTCCCCATGTTGGTCAAAAGTGTCAAGTGGGGAGAAGAGAATGGAGGACAAGGAGGTGGAGTTGAGCAGGTGGAAGTAGCTGTAGACCTTCTCGAAGGCCAGGAGAGCCGGACATGTGTGTGGTCAGGATCACACATAGGTCTCAGTTCTGCAGGACTGTGCAGTAGATGATCGGGTCCCAAGACTGCACACGTCTGGGCCCTGTGTACAGCTCTTTACCTTCCTGGGCTCTCCTTACTGTTATAGGGGGTTCTTGGGCATGAGACTCTCAGAACTTTCTAGGGGAGCAGTCAGGGAAGATGGCTGACCGTATGCTGGAAGACCAGGCTCACAGCTCTGGTGTGGAGGGGGCATTGTCTGCTTTTGAGTCCCCCTTTCTAATCTGGAAGCCTCAGGCAAATTACTTAATCCCTTTGTACCTTAGTCTCCTAATCAATAAAATGGGGAAGATGATGATGATGATGATGGTGGTGATGATGGTGGTGGTGGTGGTAATAGCACGATCATAGTGCCTGCATCACTGGGCTGAGGAAGGATTAAATGAGTAGCACAGGCAAAGTGTTGAGAACAGAGCCTGGCACACAGGAAGTGTCAGTGTTAATGGTTGCCAGCAGAGAAAACAGTCCAGGAGAAACACGGGGTCAATGCAGACTCTCGTGAGGATTGTTTCCCAGTTAAATGTAGATACATTAAGGCGCACTCAGATCTCTTCAAGCCAAAAGTCTTCGTGTGGCTCAGAGCCAGTACCCTGGCCAGGTACAGAGGTGTCTCCCACACAACAGCCAAAATAATTTTTAAAAGGTCTTCTTGGGTCCCGATTAATATTGTAGTCAGCCACCCAAGGCAAGGAAGTGTGACTCTGGATGCCGGTGACTCTGGTTTGCCCTGGATTTCTGTAACTTGTACACACAGGAAGCCTTTGTCTTGCCTCCCATGGAGCCTCATCCTATGACACACTGAACTTTGGACTTGGAGGTAAGACTTAAGGTTGAAGATTTGCAGGCACATCCCTTCCCATCTCAGAGACTCGGTTTCTAGCCTATAAAATGAGGGGACTGGACTACATACTCAAAGTCCCTAGGTCTCTCTAACATTTTGAGACCATTATTCCTCACCACCTGCCCAAGCCTGGTCTTGGACCAAAGCCCACATCCTGCACAGCGTCCACTCAGCAAGAAGCCAAGGAATGCCATCAAAGCAGCTCCTTGCCCTCTCCTTTGCAGAGAGCTCTCCCCCAGGCCTAGGAAGCCGAGGGACTTCCCTGTTGGACTCACCTCAAAGCCTCCAGTGGGGGGCGCCTGTCTCTGGGATGGAGGTGAAGAACAAGAACCAGACTTGTGCAAGCACAAGGACTTAAGACCATGGTCCAGGCAGTATCCTGCACTCACTAAGGACAAGGGGGTGGAAGAGGCCAGGGGTCCTGAGATCTCAGGAAAGGCCAAAATGTGATTTGGTCCCTGGAGGTGAAGGTACATCCGGCTTCCTCCCTCAAACCACGCTGAGTCCCCCAAATGGGGTGGGGGCTGTGAACCCAGCACCCACTATAGCTGGTGCGTTTTTGGAGCCATTTGAAAGCTCAGTCACTGAGAATTACCAAATTAGGCCATTGACTCAGAAGGCTAGAAGGTTCTGCAAGGTTCAGGGCCATGGTTCAGTATGCATGTTGCAGGGATCCCACACCTTGTGATGTGTCCTATGACTACAGCAGTGCGTCCACCTACATGCAGAGCTTTCTTCACATCTGTGGGAAGGTCTGTGATTGCGCCTGGGACATCTGTGTGAAAGACGGCAGAGCAGCAGGCAGTTATGTGTGTGGGTTCTGAGGCCAGACTTCCTAGGCTTGAATCCCAAGTTTACCAATTACTAGCTGTGTGACCTTGACCTCTATGTGACCCAATTCACCCATCTGTTAACTGACATCAATAACAATACCAATTCGTGAAGTTGTTGTAAGGATTCAATTGCTTACCCCTCTTGGATAGTGTGAGAACAATACCTATTGGGTAGTACATTTCCGATAGGTGTTAGGTATGACCGTATCCACATGTACAGCAGAGATTCAAGGGCTTCCGTGTAAAGATTCACAGGTGTCTATACGTCTTTGAGCATGCGGATGTACACACCTGGGTGTCTGTGTCTCTCTAGGTATGTTTAAGAGAACTTTTGGTGGTGCCCCGGATGGTAACAGCAGCTGGCATTTATTGCATGCTCACTGTGTCAGGCACTGCTCTGAGAGTTCTACTGGTATTCACAGGACACATGACGTGAGCAACGGAGCATGTGTGCAGCCACATGTGCCAGTGAGTACCCGTGAGTGTGGCCTATCAGCCCTCCCCTGTGAGACCCCCTTCCTGAGTCAGCCGTGTGAAAGATAAAGGTTCATACCATAGTCCACGCGCCCACAGCACTGAAGGAGGACCTGAATTATACCCTCCCCCGAGTCCCTCTTTCCCAGGCTCCCAGTTAGCTTGAATTGCTGGTCTCTTCTCTCCTCCAATAGGAGTGGGCCAATGAGGGGCCCGGAGAGGAGCCCACCAATCACAGCCTTCGTCTCCAGCCTTGGTCTTGCCCAGGCACCCGGGGAGCTCAGGAAGGATTCCCATTGGGCTGAGCCATCTTTTCATAGCGTGCGCCTCTTTTTGCTGAGTGGAAGCTCCGTCTGACTCCCTATGTATCCTCCCGGGAAGGACAGAGTCTAACGCAGGCAAGATAGTGAATTCTCCCTGTGGAGAAACCCTTCGCATTTTACCTGTCATGTTTCCTGTGGTTCCGTTGTCCAATGTTAGTAACATTTCAAGCATAAAAGGACATTTGAAAATGTATGAATGCGCTTTTCTTTCTTGCCCTATGAGTTCATGACCTTCATCTTCCTTGGCCTGAGGCATCCATCTCTGCCTGAAGAGAGACTAAGATGAAGGTTTGATGTAGACAGAATGAGCAGAAGAAAAAATACTGTGACGTTTGGCATCTGACAGGAAAAATATGATTATATTAGGTCAAAAGTCTTCTAAACCAGGCTGTTCTCTTCAGGGCATATTTTCTGGATTCCTTCCTTCATCTCTCTTCTTGGGTGTGACTATGGCGTTTTATGTAACAGATGCCCAGGCAAGAGAAGAAAGGGCTTTCTGCTCCTCTCCTTCCTGCCCAGGGGACAGCAGGACGGCATTGGGAGGAAAGGACAAGGGGACTTAAGCAGTCCGGTCCGGCTCTGCTCCAGAGAAGGAACCCCAGTGAGGACCCCTGTCCTGGTCTCCCGTCTGAACTGGAGAGCTGCTATGAACCTGCCCGGCCTCTGACGCCAGGACTCAGTAGTTTGGCTTCACAAGCGAACTTCGGTTCCCACAGGCCTGGCTGCCAAGTTGTGAGCCAGTTGGCCACTGGGACCCTGGTGGCACAGAAGAGATACTACTACTGGATCATTGGGAGGCCTTGCAGGAGGCAGCCAGGATGAGCCCAGGTGCAGCGGGCTGGTCAGCCAGGGACATGAGGGGGCCCTGGGCACACTAACAGGGGCCAGACCAGGAGTTACATAAACTCAGCTTCAAGTGCCATCATTGGCTAGGGGGCGGGCAAGCGACCTTGCCAGGAACCCAGAGGATGCCACACTCCAGGCAACTTCTTGCTGCCACTAAATGCCACATAAGCTGCCCCTGTGTGTCCACACACCTTGACACCATCTTAGTGAGAGAAGCTAGGGAAGACATGCTGAGAACCAAGCGCTTGCTCCTAGAGAAACAAAACATCGCTGAACAGGACACGCTAAACCATCAGGTGCTGTGACGTTAAAATTGAGTTGAAAATTTTCTTGTTTTTCTCACTAATCATCAGGTAGGGGGTGGGAGAAAGGCCACCTTCATTAGAGATGAATAAATAAATTGCTTCCTGTCTGCACAGATGAACTGAAATGTGAGGTGAATTTTCCACCCTTTGGCACACACAAAATTAGAGGACTCACCCATCTCTGCCCCTGCTAAAATACCAGCTGGCCTTTCCAGCTAAAGACAAAGACCCGTCAGAGGGCAAGTCCTTGCCTCGGGGTCCTAAATTGCCACCTCCACGCGGTGCGGGACGGCTCATGGCAGAACAGGACAAGGTCTCCCTTCCGCCCAAGCATGCACATCAGCCTTCTTGGGCTCATGCACACCAGGTCTCCTCCTCCTGGCTTGTCTGTGCTATTTTGAAGGAAAAGAACAAGATTTTAATTCTCTTTCCAGGCCCTTCCTGTCCAGGGCATTCGGGCTCCCAGCCCTGGCCCACTGTCTCAGAGGCTGCTCAGATCCCTCCCCACTCCACCAGGGGAATTGGGACTGTGGGTGTGAACTGAGTGAGGTCCAAGGTCTTACACACCAGTGTCTGGGAGGAGAGGCTGGGGGGGGGGGGGGGGGGGGGGG